>NC_140923.1:6022965-6076946 GCF_045865225.1 Trachurus japonicus
TGATACTCAAGGCAATGTGGTGCTGACGTGCCAAAAGATCAAGTATCTAGTAAATACAACTTTACAAAATGCTCCACAGCCTCATTTTAACAACTTTTCTTCCTCTAAAACAACAGGTTAAAATATTATGGTTTTATCCCTGTAAAGTTCTGAGTTTTTTTTCCTCGTAATGATTTTTTCTCGTAAATTATGACCTTTTTCTTGTAATATTATGACTTTCTTGTAATGACTTTTTCTCGTAAAATTATGACGTTTTTCTTGTAATATGACTTTTGATCTTTTTCTCATAATATTTAGATTTTTTTCTTGTAATATAGGACTTCTAGTAAAATGATGACCTTTTTCTTGTATTATTATGACTTTTGTTCTTGTAAAATGATGACTTTTTTCTTGTAATATGACTTTTTCTCATAATATTTAGATTTTTTTCTTGTAATATAGGACTTCTAGTAAAATGATGACCTTTTTCTTGTATTATTATGACTTTTGTTCTTGTAAAATTATGACGTTTTTCTTGTAATATGACTTTTGTTCTTATAACATGACTTTTTCTCATAATATTTTGACTTTTTTCTTGTAATATGACTTTTGTTCTTATAATATGACTTTTTCCTCATAATATTTTGACTTTTTTCTTGTAATATTGTGACTTTTTCCTCATAAAATTATTACTTTTTCTTGTATTATTATGGCTTTTTTCTCGTTAAACTATGACTTTATTCTCAAAGTCTGTGAATTTTCTTTTCTCAATGTGGCCCAAATACTCGAGAGAAGAAAAATGTGTCGTTAAAAAAAAACAAAAGATGCCACTTCAGCTGTGGTCTTGACTGGTCTTGAGAGACAAGGCCAAGACCTTGGAAATGTGGTCTGGAGTTCCACAACACTAGAAGCTCCTGATTATTTTCATGATGATAAATCAAATGAGCGACAGGTCGAAGGTCGAAGGTTGGTCTGCAGCTCAGAGAGAAACCCTGCTGCTCTTTATTCTTCTCTCTAACACTGGATCTACAGCTGACGGTGATGTGCTGACAAGCAGTGTGGTGCAGGTGGTGGTGGTGGTGGTTGGGAGGGTCAGGGGGGTCGGGGGGGTTGATGATGGTGTTTCCCTACCTGGTCGGCAAGCTTTCCCAGCCTGTGAGGCTACAGCAGCAAAGAGGGATGGAGGAGGAGGAGGAGGAGGAGGAGGAGGAGGAAGGAAGGAAGGAGGGAAGGAGGGAGGGAGGGAGGGAGGGAGGGAGGGAGGACGGAGACAAAACCAGGTATGAGACATGTGGGCGGGGTTATGCATAAAACAAGGAAAGGAGGAGGGAGGAGGAGGAGGAGGAGGGGAAAAAAAACAAAAAAACATCAAGATGGAAAAACACAACAAAACAAAACAAAACGAGCAAATCAGAAGAAGAAGAAGAAGAACGTCCAGATGTTTGAGCCAGATGTTAGTGAGGTGGTTAGTTCACGGTTTAAAGTCTGGAGGATGAGTTTGTTTCATGCTGCTGGAGGAGACACAGTCCACTTTCTATATGTTAAACATCACTGACTCAGCAGCAAAACGTCAATTTAATAGAAACTCAGACGACGACTGGACTGAGATCCTGTGGAGCGATAAAACATACAATATCATCCTTTTATTCCTCTTTGAACTTTAAGTTGTGTTTTAGAAGAAAGTAAAAAGAATAAAAAACTGTGCAGAGAGGAGGAGGAAACGACACATCTGCATCTCTTCACTCAACATCTGTCTGTTCTATTGTTTGTTTTTACACGTCTGAGCAGAAGATCAACAGGTTTCAGGTGAAAATCATCCAGCTCATTAACAAAGCTGTGAAGCTTCAACAGCAGAACGAGCCCACTGTCCCTGAACGCACCATCTCATCTCTCTGAGTGTTTCAACACACAGAGTAAAACAGAAATACAACTGACAACACAAACACACAGAAGCTGAGCTCCACCTGTCTGATCGGAGCATAAAGACTAGTGGAGGCAGGAGGAAACCGCCCGCCTCTGTCAACACCTGGAATGAGTTCAGAACTTTTCTTTTATATCTTGTGTTTGTTAGAAATAACATAACATTAAAACTGTGTTTATGAGCTCTGACATGAAGCTAAACTCAGACCGTCTTGTCTTCTACGTGAAGGTTTACAGCTTCTTTAGCAGTAGAGATGCACCGGCTGAACATCTGTATTTTTCTCTTGTTTGTTGGGACATGACTCTGCCGTGCACATTCAATTTTATTCAGGTTAAATGAGAGAAAATGTCGTTTTTTCTGAGTAATGAAGATTTCTTTTCTTTTCTTTTTTTTACACAAAAGTGGAATAAACAACCAACGTTGGCCAAAATGTTGTTATTTTAAACCTGAACTCTCCAGGTCTGGTGTCTCCTCCTCTGTGTCTCTAACCCTCCTCTCCTCCATGTGCGTTTGTTTCCAACAGCGAAGCCGGTGAGAAATTAATCCATGGAGCGATAGATAAGGTTATTTATCATCTACCATGTTACCATGTGTATATCTGTGTAGTCTTATCTGTCATCAACAAGAGATTACGGGTTACGGGGCACGTTACGTTTGTGTGGCGGTGTCGCCATGGAGACGAGAGCTGGGACACCGGGTCGGAGGCTCTGATCTTACAAGGTTGGTTTTCAGCCAAGAGACGCTAGGTGGAAGGCAGAGAGCCTCCATTCTCCCTGGAACTAGTTACTAGTCATTGATTTAACCAGAACTAGGACTCTGGAGCTGGAGACAAGGGACACATGGCGACAAAATCACCTTCAAACATCATGTATCTAATCTGGTAATTAAACTAAAAGACAAAAAATACAGATGATGATGATAGACACTGGATTTTATTTATTTTTAAAGCTCTCACTGGTCTCTTCCCATCTTATATTAACCCGCTAGTATCTTTTAATGCAGGTCTCTATCACACACGCTCAAAAGACTGGCTCACACTGCAGCTTCCCTCTGTTAACACCAGTTTCTCTTACTGTTGCACCTGCAACCTGGAACACTCTGCAAAATCATCTGAAACGTACCTCACTTTTATCAATAGGACAATTTAAAACCAATACTACATCTTATTTTACCTCTAACTGCTCCTGCTTTTAACTACACTTATGTTTTAATTTATCCTTGTCACCTCTAACTTTCGGTATTCTGTTATGCTTTTGTATGTTTCAAATGTTTTGTCTTCTGTCCTTATATGTTTTGTGTTTCATCTCAGCTATATTGTAAATTAGGTTCCTCCTCAATATATCTCTGAGTTTAAATAAAGGTTATGAAATGAAATGACATGGAGCTGAGTTCCTCTTTAAACAACGGTATCGGCCCAGAATTTCACAATTGGTGCATCCCTAGTTTGCAGTTTCCATCCTGGACGTTGTGTATCTGTCTTGTGTTGATGTGACTCTGGATGAGGAATCAAATACTACAAAAACTCAAAATCTTACCAAGAATATTTGTCTTATTTCTAGTCAAAATGTCATTTCTAGTCAAAACAAATCTCATTCTACTTAAAATAAGACTCATCACATAAAAAGTGGCTTGATTTTGACACGTTTTACTTCTTTAAAGCAGATTTTCACTTGAAATTAGTAGAAGAATCTGGCAGTGGATCAAGTTTTTCTTTCTTATTACAAGCAGAAAAAACTTGCTTTCACTGGCAGATTTTTCTACTTATTTCAAGTGAAAATCTGCTTTAAAGAAGTAAAAAGTGTCTAAAAACAAGTTCATTGTTAGGTGATGAATCTTATTTTAAGTCAAAAGAGTTTAGTTTTGACTAGAAATGCGACAAATATTCTTGGGAAGATTTTGAGTTTTTGCAGTGAAGACCTGAGAGACTGAAGGCTGAACAGCTGTAAACACCGTCACTGGCTCAGTTTCTGTTCTTCCTTTACTCAAAGACTTTTACCTGCATGTAAATATGAACCAGGCTCTAATAAAAGGCCTCAGCTGACCTGATAACTACCGATCAGCAGCAGGCGAACACACACACACACACACACACACACACACACACACACACACACACACACACACACACACACACAGGAGGAGTGCGGAGGAGGAGCTGACCTGCAGACAGATGGCCAGGTTGACTCTGCAGCCGAAGGAGGTGCTGACGGCTCGGGGGTGCAGCCCCAGGTCCTTGAAGAGTTTGGAGAAGGACTGAGTCAGAGCGATCCGGGGCCGCTCCTCCGCCACCACCACGCAGGTCCTGACCCGGGACAAGTCCAGACCCCGAGCCTGAAGGAGGACCGAGACAAAGTCGTCAGGAAGGGTTTCTCCACTAAGGACTTTCATAGTCAAATCTGATTCATCAGGTTTTGCCTTTAGTCGACTAATCGTTGCATCATGTTGTTTTGTCCCTCATTGATTCATGATTTCATTTGAGTCTTTTTCTGCTCCGGAGGAAAGACTTTAAAACACCAGAATAAACAAATATAATTCTTCAGTTGCCGTTAGATAACAATAAGTGTCAACTTCTCACTAACCATGTAAAATGACTGTGCAGGTTTTGTCGTACAACTGTCGTGGCCTGCGTTTGGGCCAGAGCGCAGGGGACAGAGCTCGCCGTAGAGTAATTGACAACCTGCTTAACCACTGTGATATACTGTGTCTCCAAGAGACCTTCCTGTCAAAACAAGACCTTGGTCAGAATGAAGTTATAAATTTACGACTTTATTCTCGTAATGTTATGACTTTTTTCTCGTTAGAAATGTATGACTTTATTCTCGTACATTTATGACTTTATTCTTGTAAATTGACGACTTTATTCTCTTAATGTTATGACTTTTTTCTTGTAGGAAATGTACGACTCTATTCTCGTAAATGTATGACTTTATTCTCGTAAATTTATGACTTTATTCTTGTAAATTTACGACTTTATTCTCTTAATGTTATGACTTTTTTCTCATAGGAAATTTGCAACTTTATTCTTGTAATGTTATGACTTTTTTCTCATAGGAAATGTACGACTTGATTCTTGTATATTTACGACCCCCCCCCCTCACCTTGAGGGCGTCGGTCTGCAGGCCCAGGCCCTTGGTGCAGAGCTCCATGACGCTGTAGGAGCAGAACGTGTCTCGGACCTTGTACTGACTGACGGCAGAGAGCCAGAGAGCCGGGTTCACCTCCAGCTCCGAGGGAGGGATCAGGATGGACTGGTGACCTGAGTACACACTGGACACACACACACACACACACAGGGGCCGGCGTGAGGAGGAGGAGGTGAAACAAGCTCTTTAAAGGGATAGTTCAACATTTTGGCAAACTGGCCCATTGCCATAATCCCTATAGTCATATCGATGCAAGCTATTTTTGGAACGGCGGAGCAGAGCCGCTCATGGGATTTCTTGGTTTCCCTCATCAAACTCATCAAATCCACAATCCAACAACTCCACAACGCTCTGGTGGACAAGTTGTGACCTGCACATTCACCACGCTATGAGATAATAACACAACGTTACCAGACAGAGTTGTTTTAGAGGGAAATTCATGCAAAACCGCTGATGCGCGTTGCCTTCAGGTACAGTTTTTCATCAAGCAGTCTCTGCATTTCCCTCTAAAACAACTCTGTCTGGTAACGTTGTGTTATTATCTCATAACGTGGTGAATGTGCAGGTCACAACTTGTCCACCAGAGCGTTGTGGAGTTGTTGGATTGTGTATTTGATGAGTTTGATGAGGGAAACCAAGAAATCCCATTGGCCTCCGTAGCGTAGCTCTGAGCAGCTCACGGCTCTGCTCCGCCGTTCTAAAAATAGCTTGCACCAACAATTGACCCTTCGCGTAAGCCCCGCCCCCTTGGTTACTGTTGCTACGGCGGGCAAGCTTTCACTCCCAGCCATGCTCCTGGCAGTATTTGGTATCGATTTCAAAGGAAATATCAGAAAATTTCTGGATGAACTGTTCTGAGATAATAGAGAGAAGAAGTCACAAAGATCATTCAGAGTTTTCAGTGACGTGACTCGCGCAGGAGGATAAAACATCTGTTCAACGACACGACTGGACAATGTACAGAGCAGCAGTAAGGACCGGTAATTTTACCGTCTATCAACCCACGAAGACTTAGGTCATCTCACTGGTCATGAAACGTTGTCAAACTGCAAGTTTTTGGGCGATTGTGAACCACATACAGCTTTGGCTGCTGTTTTTTTTTCTCCCACCACTGTATCAGTCAGTGAAAGCAGTCCCTGCCTGGAGGATCCCTCGCCTAAAAGCCCAGGTAAAAGCCCTAAAAGTACAGCTGTCATTTCGGAGGTGAACATATGGTTATCCCCGTATTTACACTTGCTCAAGTCGAAAAAAAAGTCAGCTCGTATCTGAACATCTCTATATTGCTGCTGCCGCCACCGCCGCCGCCGTAGTAGCAGCAGCAACAACAACATCCTTCTCTACAAACAAATGTTTTTCGTCCTAGTCTCAAAATGTGTCCACAAAAGCAAACGTAATGACTCACTGCGGAAAGCTTGCCAGGCCTATAGTTACGGTTGCTAACGTAGGATTGGACAATAGCCGTTTGTGGGAGGAGTTGGCGAAGGGTCAATTAAAGGTAACGAACCTACTGCTATGACTATAGGGATTATGGCAATGGGCCAATTTGCCAAAATGTTGAACTATCCCTTTAAGGCACATGTGTGTGTGGTTGTGTGTGTGTCTGACCTGCAAAGGCACCAGAGGACGAAGCCCAGGCCGCAGTACGGGTCCAGGCAGATGGCCACCTCTCTGGACGGGTAGAGCTCACACTGCAGCTTGATGGAGCGGCAGAAGGCACTGGTGGCTGTGTGAGACATCTGCACACACACACACACACACACACACACACACACTTTATTAGCATCAAGAAATACTAGTGGTGAAAACGTCAGCGCGTCACTCTTCTGCTCTGTTCATCTCCGTGATGTTTCCAAACACAAAGCAGAAACAGGAAGTGCAGACTCACACACACTCACACAAAGAAAACCTGAAGGACAAATATGAAACACTGAGCCACGATTCACGAAACCAACAGTAACTGTACGTTCACACCAAAAGCTTCCAAAGCGTCAAAACACCGAAAGTCAATTCATTTTCAATGAGAACCTAAAGCGTCAAAAGGCTGAAAATATTTTGCCGTTTTGAAAGCTGTCTTGTCTGAAGCGCATCCTTGAGCGTTTTTGACGCTTTCACTGCAAAAACTCAAAATCTTTCCAAGAATATCTGTCTTATTTCTTGTCAAAATGTCTCATTTTTAGTCAAAACTAATCTCTTTCTACTTAAAATAAGACTCATCACCTAAAAATTAACTTGTTTTTAGGGACCGTTCGTTATTTATGGAATGGGCCACCGGAGAAAAATGGGGGGGGGTCATGCCATAATATTCTTTGTTGAGGGGTGGGTCTACTAAAAAAAAAAAGGTCAGTGAGGGGGGGTCATTCAACTTTTTGTCTGGAGGACACTGCAATGCCCGCAAAAAACAAAAACAAAACAAAACGGGACATTCAAAGCTGCAAGCACTGATGACAATGAGAGCAACGGCCCAAATCACAGCGTTATTTTATATTGCTCTGGTCTGCCCTGAGTGGGGTTCGAACTCGAGTCTCCCGCACCGCAGGCGACGATGCTAACCGCTTCGCCAAGAACTCAATAAGGATTTTGCCCGCGGCTTAGCACGTCTTTTATGGGTGAGTGAGTTTAACTTCAGTACCGTACAGAGGCTACGCTGCCTGCCTGCCTCTAACTCTACATAGTCTGAGCAGCACGTACGTTCACGTTGCTTTCGTGAATTGTAAACAAACAGACGCCCCCTCGGTTTTCGCGTCCAGCAGTTTAGCGGCGAATTCAACTGCAGTGATGGATAACTGTACAACTTCATGAGCTTCATTTGAGGAATAAACGGCAGCTTTTACCTGACGGGAGACCGACGCCTGAGCTACGGTAGCTAACAGCTAGCTGGTTTTTATCTACTTCTCCCTCTCTTTCTTACACACACACACACACACACACACACACACACACACACACACACACACACACACACACACAGTTGTCTGTCATATCCGTCGTAAACCTTGTAATAATACGTTGTTGAGTGTAGTTGTTGCTTCGGTTTGAGTGTGGATTAATTGTTAATGGTTTGTTGTGTAATGTGAGCTGGTCCAAAATCGCGATTCTGTTATTGATGAGTTGGTTTAATAACAGCTGATGAATAGCATTGTGATGAGAAGCTGTTGCACACATGGTTGTCAAAATGAAATAAAACTAGTGTCACGCGCTACGTGATGCGATGTCACGTGTCGATGGCTGGGGGGGGGGGGGGGTCATGTATCTTTTGATAAGGCTTAATGCAGGGTCATGTTAAAATGTATTGACTCCGACAGGGGGGTCATGTAAAAAAAAAAAAAGTCCTGTGAATCCCTCCGGTGGCACTGATGATAAATAACGAACAGTCCCTTAGATCATTTTCACTTGTTTCAAACAAATTTTCACTTGAAATAAGTAGAAAAATCTGCCAGTGAAAGCAAGTTCTTTGTGCTTGTAATAAGAAAGAAAAACTTGCTCCACTATCAGATTTTTTAAAACTTATTTCAAGTGAAAATATGCTTGAAATAAGTAAAAAGTGTCTTATTTTTAGGTATAATTAGATTTGTTTTGACTAGAAATGACATTTTGACTAGAAATAAGACAAATATTCTTGGTAAGAGTTTGAGTTTTTGCAGTGTTGGAAGCTTTTGGTGTGAATGCACAGTAAAACTTTGGGATGTTGATGTTCCTGACATTTTATCATTTTATAGAAACTCTAACTCTCAGTCTGAGCTGTGTTTACAGAGGTGGAGGAAACCCTTTCATTTACAGGAGGCTAATTACGTGATAATGTCTAGAAACAGCCAAGAAATAACGATTGATTACAAGAACTTGGTGGAGAAAAATGCTGGCCTTCCCAAAAAAACAAAAAAAAAACAGCTAATGATAGTGATTAGCTGATTTATTCATGTATTTTGTTTTTGATATTATGGTTTATGGTGAAAGCATCTTTAGGTTATTACAAAACAAGTGAAATAAAAATTCCACTGAGCGAAGCTGCAACTGCGAATTAAATAATAAAGATTTATCAGTTTAATTAGTTAATTAGTTGGGTCCTTTGAGAGCTGAGAAACAAAACAACACACACACACACACACACACACACACACACACACTTGCAGCAGATGAATAGTGGCAGAGAAACAATGAGCTGAGAACAAGACGCTGGTTTGTTTCACTGCAGCAGGAATCAATAGCTGCTTTAATCTAGTTAAATGTCACCACTGTTTATTTACACACACACACACACACACACACACACACACACACACACACACACACACTGACTAAACACAGACACATGTAGCTGCTGCTGATGAAGATGTGATCACACCGACGCCTTTTTGACCTTTAATCAGCTTCATGGTCAAAATCAGATCAATACAGAGACAAAAACCGTCCAATCAGAGTCAGTTCACAGCGACACTGTTCAACAGCTGCTCTAATGGCCACACACACACACACACACACAGAGTAGAGAGCTAACAGTTTCTTATTAACACCGTGGCCAAACAAGCTTAAAGGCATAGTTCAACATTTTGGCAAATTGGTCCATCACCATTAGCCTCGTAAACCAGCCTCTCGCGGAAATGCATTTCATTTCATTTCTCGGGAGAGTCTGGCCTCATCCCCCCTTTAAGCGTTTGGGCTGGACGGGAGCTGGGCGGGAGTAGTAGCAAAGACGGTTTAATATCTTTGGTAGTAGCGTTGACAGACAACCCCATTCAGCCAATCAGCAAGTTGTTGTAGCGACGGGGCTTTGCACCAGTCGGTCCCTGATTGGCCAACGTGCTGTGTCAATCACAGCGGGCGACGCTGATTGGCTCGGCCTTTTGAGGGTTTCAGTCCAAACGCTTAGAATGGGGATGAGGCCAGACTCCCTCGGAATGAAATGAAATGCACTTCCGCGAGAGGCTGGTTTACGAGGCTACATCACCATAATCCCTATAGTCATAGCAGTAGGTTCATTACCTTTAATTGTCAGTGCAAGCTATTTTTAGAACAGCAGAGCCGTGAGCTGCTCAGAGCTACGCTACGGAGGAGCTATGAGATAATAACACAACGTTACCAGACAGAGTTGTTTTAGAGGGAAATTCATGCAAAACCGCTGATGCGCGTTGCCTTCAGGGACAGTTTTTCATCAAGCAGTCTCTGAATTTCCCTCTAAAACAACTCTGTCTGGTAACGTTGTGTTATTATCTCATCGCGTGGTGAATGTGCAGGTCACAACTTGTCCACCAGAGCGTTGTGGAGTTGTTGGATTGTGTATTTGATGAGTTTGATGAGGGAAACCAAGAAATCCCATGAGCCTCCGTAGCGTAGCTCTGAGCAGCTTGCAGCTCTGCTCCGCCGTTCTAAAAAATAGCTTGCACCGACAATTAAACGTAACGAACCTACTGCTATGACTATAGGGATTATGGCAATGGGCCAATTTGCCAAAATGTTGAACTACCCCTTTAAGTTTAAGAAAAAAGAGTTGATTCTGGTTCCCGTCTCTGTTTCTGGGCCTTTAACTGATTTAACTGATGTTGTGGTTTGTTACCAAGTGAAATGTATTTTACACGTTGTTTCCACTCGGAGGAGTTTCAGTCTTATAACTTAGAGGATCAGGGTCAGTGTGTGTGTGTGTGTGTGTGTGTGTGTGTGTGTGTGTGTGTGTACCTTGACTCCAGCGAGCATGCCGGTGGTGGAGACGCTGAAGTCCAGGTAGGCCAGGGTGTCGGGGTTGGACGGTTTATGCAGCAGAGGAGGTTTCTTCTTTGGCAAATCGTCTGCAGGGAAAAAGAAAGAAACAAACAAACATATATGTACAGTATATACTATATACTGTATGTGTGTAAGATGTGAAGGCTGTGAACACTTTAAGGAATTATCTGTTTAATAACAATGTGTTTTATTCTGTTTTCTTTTTGTGCTTTTTTAATTCCACTTTTATTTAAGATTCAAGAGAGTTTATTTGTCACATACAATAATACAGGATCACTGCAGGGAAATAATGTGTTCATATACTCCACTGACTGTGCAGTTAAAAACATGACAGGACAACTACATTCACGCTTCTTTTTTATTTTTATTTTATTTCTCTTAACCCTTTAAGGGTCTGAGCCTATTTTGTTTTTGAATACTTTTGATTTCCTCTTTACATACCACGTTAAAAATGTCTAACATGCCCATGCTTGGTATCTTTATTTTTTTTTTACAGCACAACTTCATCTATATGACCTGATAATTATTTTTTTCACTTTCAGCTGATTCGACCACTTTTTCCAAAATATATGGAAAGAAACAACGTCTGCCCCTCCTCCCCCGTCCCGCCCCGTCCCCCTGGAGAAATATTATATACTATAATAAAGTCAAATAAAAACTGGGAGAGAGTTTTAAATCTGTTCTTTTACCTGTGTCCATGACGGGCGGCCATGTCCGGACGTCCACGGCGGCCGAGGCCTCCTTCGACCTCAGCAGCTTGGAGATGAGCTGTGTGGTCATCACACACACCGAGCGACTCACCTGCAGCACACACACCAGACATCCCATCATATCACATCACATCACATCACATTTCCCATTTTTGAGCTGTCGACTCCTCTTCCTCCTTCGCTCCGTCTCCTTTTACTCGTCTCAACCCAACTGACTTCACAGCTCCGTGGCCGCGGTTTAGAGAAGCAGCCGTTTGGTAAAGAGGATCGGACTGAGACACGACGAGGACAAACTGAACTTGATTCACTCTCGTTTGTCTTTTTTTATATTTACTGCAATGCGCCGTTAATACAAACTCAACCCTTACTGTCTTATTTTAAAACCAAACCATCGCACAGGAAATCGGTGTAAAACTCAATAATGTGCCATGTTCAGTGTACAGCAGCTTTAAAAAATAAACTTTTCAACTTAAATTTGTTGAAATTGGTTATTTATCCTGAAGCTGTTTGTTACACATATCTGAGAAACACAGCTTTGAAATCACATATTTGCCTCCAGAACCATTAATAAATATGATATTTCTGTTTCTGTCAAATTAGTTTGGGACTAAGGGTGATAAAATAGAGACGCAGAGCCCCGAAAAGGTTGAGAACCACTGAAATACTGTAAACAAACGCGGATAAATATAAGAAAAACATGAAGAGACGAGACATTAAAACAAATCTGAGCTTCATTCAAACATGAACTTTACATCAGATTCACTGAATGAGCAGAAACATGTGACTTTTAATCGTCTGTTTAAAGATTCTTGTTCCTCACTAAAGATCTTCTGCACATTTCGTGATAGAAACGATTGATCCAGTGGAGGAGGAAGATTCAACCTGCAGCCTCATAACTCACAACTCAGACTCTCGTTTCCTCCTGCAAACAAATTCACATCTGCACAACTTCTGTCTTAAATTCTAACATTTCCATTTAGGTTTTAGCTCCGGATCAATAAATGCATTGAAACAGGTGGATGACAGCTTTTAGTTTTGCTCCATATAGCATAAAGGTACTCGCCTTAAAACCCACCTGTTGATTTCGTATAAATTGATGTCTTTTAATTTGCTGTTACTTAGTTTTATTGACTAATTTTACTTATTTTCTTACTTATAATATAATACTTATTGTTTAAACTTGTTTTATTGGTTTCATATGTTGGTATTTTATTTGTATTTTATTGCATTTTACATATTTAATGTCTTATGGGTGTTGTGTATTTTATGTTTAATATTGTGTTTTCGTACAGCACTTTGGTCAACTGGGTTTTTAAAGTGCTTTATAAATAAAGTTGGTATAAAGGTCGATGTTTATATTCGGGTCAAAACTTCAAATAAAACGCTGTTGAGGGATGATGGGATGGATGCATGAACGTGTTTTACCTCCACGATCATCTTGACCGTCGGCAGCGTGGTGGCGATGTTCTGCAGGTGAGGCGGTCGCACCGTGATCGGCACACAGCCGGCGTAAAGGCAGCCGTAGAACGCCACGATGAGGTCGATACCTGGAGGAGAGGGGGAGGAGAGGAGGAGGAAGAGGAGGAGGAGGAGGAGAGGAGAGGAAACAGGAGGAGAGGTGAGGAGAGGAGAGGAGAGGAGGAAGAAGGAAGAAGAAGGAGAGAGGAGAGTAAAGGAGGAAGAAGGAGAGAGGAGGAGCGAGGAGAGGAGAGGAAGAAGGAGAGGAGAGGAGAGGAGGAGGACGAAGGAAAAGAGGAGAGGAGAGGAGGAGGAAGAAGAAGGAATAGAAGAGAGGAGAGGAGAGAAAAAGAAAGGAAAGGAGGAGAAGAAAAGAAAAGAAAGGAGGAGAAAGGAGAGGAGAAGAAAAGAGAGGAAAGGAAGAGAGAAGAGGAAAGGAAGGGAACAGAAAGGAGGAGAGGAAAAGAAAGGAAAGGAAAGGAGGAGAAGAAAAGATAGGAAAGGACGAGAGAGGAGAGGAAAGGAAGGGAACACAGAAAGGAGGAGAGGAACAGAAAAGAAAGTAAAGGAGGAGAGAGGAGGGCAGAGGAGGGGAAAGGAAGGGAACAGAAAGGAGAGGAAAAGAAAGGAAAGGAAAGGGGGGATGGAGGGAAGATGAGGACGAGGGGCAAAGTGAAGATAGGAAGAAGACAGAAGAGGAGAGGATAGACAGACAGAAAGAGGAGAAGAGGAGGAGGAACAGAGGAATAAACCAGGTCACACAGACTCGTTGTGCAGCAGCTTTAAGACGATCTGTCTCCTCGTGTCCGGGAATCTGTCCTGCTCGGCTGAAATCCACCAGAAATGACTATTCTTCCTGTTCGTCTTCATTTTCCCTGCGGTGCTATCTCTCTCTCTCTCTCTCTCTCTCTCTCTCTCTCTCTCTCTCTCTCTCTCTCTCTCTCTCTCTCTCTCTCTCTCTCTCTCTCTCTCTCTCTTTCTCTCTCCCTCTCTCTGTCTTCGATCCGACTCGACGTCTTCATCGTCTCCGTCCTCAGCTCGTCCTCTCTGTTTACTCATTAACACGTCGTTACAAACCTCAAAGCTCATTACTTCCTTATATGGACATATACAACAAATACTTAAAGGGATAGTTCAACATTTTTGGCAAATTGGCCAATTGCCATAATCCCTACAGTCATAGCAGTAGGTTCGTTACCTTTCATTGTCAGTGCAAGCTATTTTTAGAACGGCGGAGCAGAGCCGTGAGCTGCTCAGAGCTACGCTACAGAGGCTCATGGGATTTCTTGGTTGCCCTCATCAAACTCATCAAATACACAACCCAACAACTCCACAACGCTCTGGTGGACAAGTTGTGACCTGCACATTCACCACGCTATGAGATAATAACACAACGTTACCAGACAGAGTTGTTTTAGAGGGAAATGCAGAGACTGATGATGAAAAACTGTCCCTGAAGGCAACACGCATCAGCGGTTTTGCATGAATTTCCCTCTAAAACAACTCTGTCTGGTAACGTTGTGTTATTATCTCATAGCGTGGTGAATGTGCAGGTCACAACTTGTCCACCAGAGCGTTTTGGAGTTGTTGGATTGTGTATCATGTTCAGTGTACGGCAGCTTTTAAAAACAAACTTTTCAACTTAACATTTGTTGAAATTGGTTATTTATTGTTAAGAGAGTTCATAAATCTGAAGCTGTTTGTTACACATATCTGGAAAACACAGCTTTGAAAATGCACATTTGCCTTTAGAACCATTAATAAATATGATATTTCTGTTTCTGTCGAATTAGTGTGGGACTCAGGGTTGATAAAATATACGCAGAGCCCGGAAAAGGTTGAGAACCACTGAAATACAGTAAACAAACGCGGATAAATATAAGAAAAACATGGAGAGACGAGACGTTAAGACAAATCCACTGTGAATTTCTATTACATAAAATAACATAAAATGTCAGATTATCCTCAAATAAAGATCTAAAGGCTCCAAACCAGACCTTATGTTTAACTAAGTTTCCAGAGTTTCCATTTCTGTGCAGCTTTTATTTTGAAAGTCCCTGTGAGCCTGTGTTTGCAGCTTTTATTTTGAAAGTCCCAGTGTTTTTTACCTGGAGGGTAGACCAGAGCCACGTGGTCTCCGTCCTGCAGGTGGGCCCGCTCAGCCAGCATGCCGGCGATCTTCTCCGCTCTCTTATGCAGCTGCACGCAAGTCAGAGAGCTGGCTATCGTCCCCTGGATGAGGCCACACACACACACACACACACACACACACACACACACACACACAGACACACACACACACACAGATAAATGACTGACACGTTCAATCAGCAGATGTCATGTCATATTTTCTGTTGCAGCATCTCGGGGCCGAGCAGCTGTAAACAAACCAGTGCATCATATTGACATTATGCAGATGAACACACACACACACACACACACACACAACCGGCTCACACACTGTCTCTCACACACACACACAGACACACAGACACACACACACTGCATCACAACACAACATGATTCTCGCTCCTCTTCACACCTGTCGCACTAAACAACAAACCCTCCAGACAAACACACTGTTTTATTCATGTGAATCGCGTGTGTGTGTGTGTGTGTGTGTCTGTGTCTGTGTGTGTGTGTCTTACCCTGGAGTTGAGCAGTGTGTAGAGGATGTGGTCCGGCGTGGTCTGGGCTCTCCACTGTAACACCTCAGACAGGAAGAGGAACTGGAAGACACAGGAAACAACACAGGACCAGTCAGACTGGGTGAACACACACACACACACACACACACACACACACACACACACACACAGACAGACACGACAGACACACACATCCATACTAAGCATGTGCACAGTGGAAATATCAACTATTATCGTAAAAACACAGTGGATATATCTAATTATGCATGTTAATACTTCCCATCATGCTTTGCACTATGTGGGTTCAAATTAATGTACAGTTTAAACAAGCTCCTTTATCCTCTAGTTCAGAGAACAGTGACATGTTTTTTTACACACAGATGTTGACGTGTACGGAAGCGTATTGCATTCACTTTAATAATTTAAAAAATCCTGTTTTTTTAGAGGGAAATGCAGAGAAAAACTGTCCCTGAAGGCAATGCACATCAGCGGTTTTGCATGAATTTCCCTCTAAAACAACTCTGTGTGGTAACGTTGTGTTATTATCTCATAGCGTGGTGAATGTGCAGGTCACAACTTGTCCACCAGAGCGTTGTGGAGTTGTTGGATTGTGTATTTTTGTGTATGAGTGTGATGAGGGAAACCAAAGAAATCCCATGAGCCTCCGTAGCGTAGCTCTGAGAATAAAACTCTGGACACTTTACAGTTGGTTAAAACAGCATCAAAACAACATATATATTGATCCTGATGTCTGAATAAGTATTTATCGCCGTTCTAAAAACAGCTTGCACCGACAATTAAAGGTAACGAACCTACTGCTATGACTATAGGGATTATGGCAATGGGCCAATTTGCCAAAAATGTTGAACTATCCCTTTAACATTAGAGGTATTGAGAGATAACTCAACAGATACAGTGATGTTTAAAGAAATACAAATGGAAAATGGAGAATAATTAAATTTCTGGCTGTGATTTATGATGCACTAGAGAGAGAGAGAGACGGGGAAGATAACAAGGTTTCATACTTTACAACAAACGGCATCAGAGAGACGAGAGGAGAAACGGAGAGAAGGAGAGGGAGATGGAAATTTGAGAAGGGAGGAGAGAACAAATCAAGAGAGAGACAGAGAGAGAGTTTGTTTCTGGCCTCATGAATTTTTCAAGATTTGCTGCTGAGCGCTGAGTTGCAGGGAGTGTAATTCATGCCTCTTAGTTTTGCTCTACCACAGAAAGTCAGTTTTATTTCTCCGTGTGTGTGTGTGTGCTCCATGACAGACGAGGGTTCAGCTCCTTCTTCAGAGTCTTTCCCAGCAGCCACCGCAGAGTAAATGGACCTTCCTGTGTCTGTCACGTCTGGTCGCTCTCAGGCTGCGTCTGATTGGTTTCTGCTGTTCTGAGTCGCAGCTTTTACACTTTTGACTGAATTAAATTAACTTTTAAGTTTTCAACCACAGCGACTTCCTGTTTCGTTTCCTGCTCTCCAGTCAAAAAACACCACGGTTTAGGGTTAAAGAGAAGTCCAACACAGTGGTCAATATGAATGGAGTCAGTGCTGTTTAAGATCTTCACAGAAAACAAACTACATTTATTATATTTTAGGCGGTAATCAATTAGTAATGACATTAGTTGATCAGTTGTTTCATTAATTGTTGCTAAAAGCTAAATATTTGCAGATTCCAATTTATAAACGTGTAGATTTAACGTATTTCTTCGTTGTGTGTCATCACAAACTGAATATTTTCAGATTTTCATCAAAAACTCATCTGGATCTTTATCAATAAAGAAAACAATAATGAACAATAAACTTTGGACTTTGCTGCTCAATGAGCTGCTGTGTCAAACCAAAAACATAAACTATATAAACCAAACACAATATCTAAGATATTTGAGTCATATTTTATGTTAGTGTAATGTGGAATATTGGACTTTATGTGATATTCACTCGTTTTTTTAGCTCTGCTTTGGTCTCCTCCTCCTTTTCCTCCTTCTCTTCCTCCTCCTTGTCTTCTTCTTCCCCCTCCACCTTCTCTCCTTCCTCTTCCTCCTCTCCTTCCTCCCCCATCTCCTCCTCTTCTTTCTCCTTCTTCTCTTCTTCCTCGTCTTCTTGTCTCCTCCTTCCCCTCCTCTTCCTCTCTTTCCTCCCGCATCTCCTCATCTTCTTCCACCTTCTCTTTTTCCTCTTTGTCCTTCCCTTCTTCCTCCTTCCCCTCCTCTTCCTCTTACTATTCCTCCTTCTCTTCTTTCTCCTCCTCTCAACCCTCTGGAGGAGGGAGAGATCTTTCTTTTTCCCTGCAGCCTGGATGAAAACATCACTCAGCTGCTTGTCGTCTCCACTCGGAGCTTTTCATAAAACTTTCATCGGAGCAAATGAGCGTCTGCTTCCTCTGCAGCTGCTCTGCTTCCTGTCTCCGTTACCAACACAACCGCTTCACTCTGATCCCGTCACAGCTCCGCCGCTCAGCATCGGCCGACACGGTGACGTAGCACCGTCCTTAAACTACCAAACTGGAAAATGAATAAAAATAAATGATATAAAATAAATGATAAAAATCCACTAATATAAAAACTCTCGTTTCAAACACAAATAACATCTTCAGTCTTCAGTCGTCTCTCACTCTGAGACGGACACGTCAGTCCTGATCAATGTTGGGCACGTTTCTTTTAAAAAGTAATAACAGTTACTACTTTTCCCAAAAAGTGACTGAGTTAGTAACTGAATTACTACATTATAAGAGTAACTAATTACCAGGAGAAGCAACTATTGTGTTACTTTTTTCTAAAATGCTCATATATGTCAAATTACTTGACTTCCCTCTCGAACCTCCCATTTATCTGATAAACACTTTTTTACGACCAGTTGATGGACTGAAAAAAATGTGTGTACAACGTAAACACTTTAACAGGTGTATTATTATTTTGTGACGAGACTTCTTGAGTCAATATACGTTGCATTTTAATGTCAGTAACGGTAACAGTAACAGCGTTGTAACGGGGAAAGAGTAACTTTTTTGATTAGTCGTTATTTTATACCGCCGTTATTATTATAGCCAAGTGTTTTAACGTGATGACGGCGCATGATGCGTTCAGGGTTACATCATAGGACATAGAGTATGATTGCACTGATCATACTCTATTGCATTGATATTTCTTTGATAAAATATACATCTATATCATACATAGATATATAAACAGTATTTTCGGCACCTTGCATTTATGTCAAGGGGGGAGTTGTGGGTTCTACAAGTGAATACCACTAACGCGTTCAAAAAGCTGCAGTTCTCCGGCTGCGGCTGGGGGCTGGTGCCAGAAGTGAACAACTCTCCATTGACCCCCATGTTAAAATAGCCGACTTTACAGCTTAAAAAAACATATTTACAGCCTGGTACATTTTTTGTTTTTGGTCTCTACCGATAGTTTCCACTTCCTTGAACACTGTTTCCATCTCCTCCAAATATGGAAAGTACACTCCCACTAAAATCCAAGATGGCGCAGTTCAAATACCCATAGTGGGATCACAAAACAGACTACCCCAAACCAATGGGTGATGTCACGGGTGCTACGTCCATTCTTTTTACAGTCTATGATGCATGTATGTAAATAGTATCTGTGTCTTTATATGTCACTGTCTTGGAGTTATGTTTATATCCTGAGGTTTCTCCAATTCTTCCCTGTTAAAAGGGTTTTCCTGGGAGTTTTTCCTCAGTGGATGTGAGGGTCAGAGGGCAGAGGATGTTGTTATGATGCTGTTTAAAGCCCTGTGAGACAAACTGTTTGTAAAAACTTATGTTATATGTCTGCACCTTAAAACCAGGATAACTTCTCTGAGTATTTAGCAGTAAATATGTTTTCAGATTCAGATTCAGTCCTTTGAATGATAAAATAAACTGTTTCAGATTCAGTGTCTGTGACAGTAAATCATCCTATTAACTCAGTTTACAAAGAAAAAAAACAACTCTCCAAATTTTCCAACTATGAATAAAACTTTCCTCCTCTCTCTCTTTTCCAACTTTATTTACAACACTGACTCCACCAGTCTCAGCTGTATCAGTACACACACAGTTCACCATATTTATATTATCTGGAGCCACAGCTCAGGGTCAGGTACAGAGACAGAAACCTGCGACAACAACCACACTGACTGAAGTGGTGTGTGACCGTGGGTTCAACCTGCAGAGCTCCACTGAAGCCCCAGATAAAATAAACTGGAACCTGCCTGCAGATAAACTCATGTTATCTCTATGAGAGAGAGAAGACCGGCATGTTAAACACCAGCACAAAGAGCCGACTGTCTGCAGCGTGTCTGTGTGTGTGTGTGTCTGTGTGTGTGTGTGTGTGTGCCCAGGCTGTAGATAGGAATCTGTCTCCTGTAGCGGAGTTGCATCAGTTTGCTGCTGTTGGACTCTGTCGTAGTCGTCGTAGCAACATCTGCTGAAACATCTGGATATAATATATAAATCTATAATAAATAGAAATAGACGTAAAGACTCGTGTTGCAGCTGTAACAGAGTCAAGTCGACCTCCACCGGACAAACATGAGAGGAGCGATCTGAGAAGACACATTCAAAGTGAATCACATTACACTCTATGAGATTACACACACACACTTATACACACACACACACACACACACACACACACACGGTCTCAACAAACAGAGGAGCGACTGCCGCCCAACAGGAGCTCACTCACTCACTCAGAGGGTTTGGTTTTCACACAGGAGGAGGTGGAGGTTCCTCAGGAATGACATGGATGGATGAAGGTTAAGTAAATGGATATGTATGTATGACTCAGCAAATCAACCTGAGCTCCTGTTCTTCCCCTTAAACTCCAGATTCAGCTTCAGCGTTTTCATCCAAAAACCTCATTCTGACTCTTCTTAAAGCTGCAGGACGCTGCAGTGACTCGGTATCGGAAAGCAGAAGTGATGGAGGTATGAAACAAAACAGGAAGTTGTTCCACCAACCACCGAAGACGACTCTCATGCTGCGTTCGAGACAACTCCGATTTCCGACTTCAAAGCATTGGAGACGCACCACCACGCCAGAATAACCAAAATAAATACATATATATGGCGGACCGCGACAGACTTTGCATTCAAAGTGCTTCACGTAGCGAAAGCATTAAAACAATACAAAGGACACAAAAACTATTTAAAAAAAGGAAAAACAGGGTTCCTACACATTTGAAATTTGAAAAAGACCCTAATTTCCAGAAGCTTGGTTTAAAAAAATTCAAATAATTTGTGACATCTGAGTAGTTAGATGTGTATCATGTAAATAAATTGTGCAATTAATCATTTGTTTTCATTATTCTGAATTTGTATGCCATTATGTCACCAAATAATTTCCAGGAGATTGTAGCTAATAACGCAAACAAAATAATCAACCCAAATCACTTTACATGAGACCAAACCCAGATAAGTATTAAGATAAATATATTTCCATACAATAGTTTCCATTTTCCATACTTTTCCAGACCTGGAAATGTATAAAATCAAATTCCATACTATCCATACTTTTGTAGGAACCCTGGAAACAGAAAATAATGAAATGCATTTCATAACGTTTTAATGTATTTTGGCATTCAGAAATGCATTTTAATCGGTGTTTTACTAATTATTTTCTCCGACTGTCCCGAGTGGGAGGAGCTCCGACATGACTCACAGACTGGCTGGTGCAGCAGTCCAGTGTGTCGTGGCAGTGGAGCTGGTTGTTATGAGAAGCTTGTCTCTTGGTGTCAGCGTCTACAGTGTGTGTGTGTCTGTGTGTGTGTGTGTGTGTGTGTGTGTGTGTGTGTGTGTGTGTGTGTGTGTGGAAACCAACAACATTTTCAGCCCAAGAGAAGAAGAGAATCCGTCCGTCAGTGACGCTCTACCTCAGTTATTCTCTTCTTCCTCTATAATATTAACACATCAACAGTGACGTCCTCTCAACACACTCCACTTCCTGTCTGTCTCCATCAGACTCTCTTTGCTTTGTTACAACAGGTCGTGCACCAAACTAAATCTACTCCGTTCATCTTTAAATCTCTCAGTCGACGTTTGCACCAAATTTATAGAAAATCCACCTCAAAAGTTTTCAAGATGTTGCGTTCACGAGCTCTGGACGTTTGAGCCTCATGACGTCACCTTTAAACCAATGTGACGAAGTTATTATCAATAATTATAAAACGGAAAGGTGAAATCCGGCGATCTGATTGGTTGTTAACCGTGGTATAATGATATACCACGGCTACTATTCTAAAGCCTTATCACAGCGTAGGCCATCACTCCGCGTCAGGCACGTATGACTGGTATGAATGGAAGTTGTTGTCATGTATCCATGAGACTACTGTCTAGCAAAAGACAGGTGATGTTTTTACGATGTTAAAAAATGGACTAAAGTAGTTGAATTCACATGTTTAAGGTGAACTTTCACCTCCGGGGAGGGTTAACAACGGTAGAGGGGACTGAGCAGTGACTTTCACCTGAAAAAAAGACGAGGAAAAGACGAGATGCAGAGCTACTTGGAGCTAACGTCCAGAGAGGTGGGACTATTTTTTTCCACAGTGAGGCTATTTTATTGTATAATATGTATTTCTGGTTGAATAAAACTACATGAAATTGATTGCGTATTCCTCTTTCATATTGTCATTATTGGTAACCGTTTTATAAAAGCAATATATCACTCCAGTCCGTGGTATATGCTCATTATACCACGGCTAAGGGGCGTTGTTCGGCCCGACGCAAAGTGATACAGTATATTGCTTAAATGATCATGAAGAAACTGAGACAAACGCTACACGTGTGTGATGTTTATGAGGATGATGAGGATGAAGATGAAGATGATGAGGATGATGGTGATGAAGATGATGATGGTGAAAACCAGCACAGCCCTCTCACACACACCTTCCTTGCCTGGTCATTGTCTTCGATCTGACCCAGATCGCGGCCGCTGGCCTGAGCGATCCGCTTCCCCGACACCAGGTTCCCCACCATGACCGAGGCCGGCCCGATCTCTGAGGAGGAGGAGGAGGAGGAGGAGGGGGAGAGGGAGGAGGAGGAGGAGGAGGTGGAGGAGGAGGAGGTGGAGGAGGAGGAGGAGGAGGAGGGGGAGGAGGGGTAGGAGGAGGAGGAGGAGGAGAGAGGAGGAGGAGGAGGGGGAGGAGGAGGAGGGAGGAGGAGGAGGAGGAGGAGGAGGAGGAGGAGGAAAGAGGAGGAGGAGGAGGGGGAGGAGGAGGAGGGAGGAGGAGGAGGAGGAGAAGGAGAGAAGGAGAAGGAGGAGGGGAGGAGGAGGGGGAGGAGGAAAAGGAGGAGGAGGAGGAGGGGGGGAGGAGGAGAGAGGAGGAGGAGGAGGAGAGGGATGAGGAGGAGGAGGAGGAGGGAGGAGGAGAGGGATGAGGAGGAGGAGGAGGAGGGAGGAGGAGGAGGAGGAGGAGGAGGGGGAGGAGGAGGAGGAGGAGGAGGAGGAGGAGGAGGAGGAGGAGGAGGAGGAGGAGGGAGGAGGAGGAGGAGGAGGAGGAGAGGAGGAGGAGGAGGAGGAGGAGGAGGAGGGAGGAGGAGGAGGAGAGAGGAGGAGGAGAGGAGAGGAGGAGGAGGAGAAGGAGAGGAGGAGGAGGAGGAGGAGGAAGAAGAGGAGAGAGGAGGAGGAGGAGGAGGGAGAGAGAGGAGGAGGAGGAGGGGGAGGAGGAGGAGGAGGAGGAGGAGGAGGAGGAGGAGGAGGAGGAGGAGGAGGGGGAGGAGGAGGAGGAGGAGGAGGAGGAGGAGGAGAGGAAGAGGAGGGGGAGGAGGAGGAGGAGGAGGAGGAGAAGGAGGAAGAGGAAGAGGAGGGGGAGGAGGAGGAGGAGGAGGGAGACGATGAAGATGAGGAGCCATGTGAGGAGCAGATTAAACATCTTTCTGTCTGTCTGTCTTTCTTTTTTCCTCACTTTTCCTGTTTTTGTCTCTGTATCTTTCTGTCTTTCTTTCTGTCTGCCTGTCTTTCTTTTTCCTTTTTTCTGTCTTTCTTTCTTTTTCCTTTTTTCTGTCTTTCTTTCTTTTTTCTGTCTGTCTGTCTTTCTCTCTTTTTTCTGTCTTTTCTTATTTTTTTGTCTCTACAGTATCTTTCTGTCTTTCTTTCTTTTTCTTTTTTTCTGTCTGTCAGTCTTTCTTTCTTTCTGTCTTTCTTGCTGGCCGTTCTTTCTTTCTTTCTTTCTTTCTGTCTGTCTGTCTTTCTTTCTTTTTCCTTTTTTTTCTGTCTGTCTTTCTTTTTTCTGTCTGTCTCTCTTTTTTCTGTCTTTCCTTATTTTTTGTCTCTCTATCTTTCTGTCTTTCTTTCTTTTTCTTTTTTTCTGTCTGTCTGTCTTTCTCTCTTTCTGTCTTTCTTGCCGGCCGTTTTTTTTTTCCGTTTCTTTCTTTCTGCCTGTCTTTCTTTCGTTTTCCTTTTTTCTGTCTTTCTTTCTTTCTTTTTCCTTCTTTCTGTCTGTCTTTCCTTCTTTTTTCTGTCTTTCTTTTTTCTTTTTTTGTCTTTCTTTCTTTCTTTCTTTCTTTCCCTCTGTCTTTCTCTTCTTCCAGCATCTACCTGGTTGTTTCTGCCGTGGTTTGGGCAGGTTGGTGACGCAGGTGTGTGGACACATCAGGACGTTGCAGGGGTGCAGCGCCCCCTCCAGGAACAGCTGCTTGGTCTCCGACAGGTGGATGCCCCCCAGCGGCGTCTTGGGCAGCGTGTTGGACGGCACCAGAGCCAGGCAGTAGACCCCCACCTGGTGGATACCGTCTATCGCCTGGACGGGGGTAGGACAGAGTAGAAAAGGTTGTTTGGTTTCTTTTAGACAAAACAGGATTTATTTATATATATTTTTTTATTTTTTTTTCATGATTTAAAGGGACAACGAGGAGTTTCTCCATCGGCAGAACGAAAAATTCCGCGACAATAAAAAAGTCTCATAGTAATGTGGATGAATCTACGCTACCCACACTTGTTAATGGGCCCATTTTTGATAAATATATCGTTTTGTCTCTATCGTTATTTTGTTTTATTAGTGGTGGCGGAAATACAAAACAAGATTTATTCAGTTTCTCATGATTTAATGAAGTGATGCCTGTCGTAAAAGACGACGTAGAGACTAGGGATGTCACGATAACTTGTTTTCGCAATTAACCACAGTATTTAAACGCCACAATTAATTAAAGCAGAAGTAAGCGGAATGTAGTTATATCTTCGGACAGCAATCACTTATATAGAGTGTTTGGTCTGGTCACTCTGCTCTGCTGTAAGCCGAGGAGAAAACTTTCCTTGTATCCTACAACCTTTATCCAATGAGGAGAGAGAACGGCATAAAGGGGCGGTCCTCTCTGTGTGTGCAGCCAAGGGATGCGCGTGAATGTGGTGACGTAGGGACGAGGGCGGGTACTGCTAACTCCATCGGCTGACAAGAAGTCAAGAAGAACGACCGGATCGCTTACTTCTGCTTTAATCGTCACGATTCCTATATACCGTCACTTTCCAAAAAAGATTATGTTGGAACCATATCGGCAAATACGCACCAAAATAAAGGTAAATGCACAGATACAGTACTGGTTTAAATTATGTTAATTTTCCTAACATAACATTGAATTGGTAGGAATTTAAATGTTAGTGTGTCATTTGTAATAAATAAAAAAACTATTAATAGATTACTTACTTTAATATTAACCTAATTATTCTGTGTAAATAATTAGTAATGTAATTATATATATATATATATTTTTTACTATTTTCATTAGATTTTACACATTCATAGTGTTGTGAAATTAATTAATGTTTAATAATTGTGATGATCGTAATACCGTGATTATTTCTCTGACAATAATCGTACCAAGAAAATTCATAATCGTGACATCACTAGTAGAGACGTATTCATTCATTCCTCTGATTATTCACTGTTTCCCCGAAGCTGGTAATGTTCATTTCACGGTGATGTGAACGCCGACTGTGTCTGAGAGACCAGACGAGCGAAATGAAAAACACAGACGGACGGAATATCTGCGACGGTGGAGGGATAGAGAGATCTGGTTTTACTGCAGCCGTAAAAATGCAGACGGCTTTTATAGTTTCACCACAGTCTCCACAGAGAGAGACAGAGCTGCTACTGCTGCTGCTGCTGCTGCTGCTGCTGCTGCTGCTGCTGCTGCTGCTGCACAGCATGACTGAACAGCTCAGTGGTGGAGACTGACTCTGTGTGTGTGTGTGTGTGTGTGTGTGTGTGTGTGTGAGCAGCTGAAGGTGAAGTCAGTCGTTTTCTTATCGTCAATAAATCTCCTGCTTCCTGCTGAACATTTAAACTTTAAAAAATCGTCAAGTTTATTTTGTTTATGTACCTATTTTTCGTCAAACAGCTGCTTGTGTCATGGTTATACTGTTGAGAATGATAAAAAAAGACGAGGGATCCTATGGCTAAAAGAATAATAATTCATGGCCAGACTTGATTAAATAGATAGTTCATGATTTTTCATATGTTGCAATGGTAATTCATTAGGTAGAGTGATGGGAAGAGGGATAATAATTAATTGTTTTAAAAGTTAAGAGTTAAAAATGTTAAAATGATGATTGATCATCTGCTCTGTGTTTGACTGCTTTTGCCTTGCAGGTAGAGGAACAACAACAGAAACACTAACAACAGTTATAGATAAAATAGTTTTATTTTATATAACTTTTTATTTACAATCTTTTACTTACCTGTTATGAAAATGCACTTGGATAAGTTATGTTTAAAACCTCAACTGTATTTTTAATTTTTTTTGTCAGTCTGTGGCGAATGTGCTGCACAGTGAAGGCCAACGTGTCGTTCTCTTGTAGTTTTTCCCTTTTCCTTTTATCATTTCCACGGTAACGGGGCGTAACACACCAGAGGAAACATCTGGATTTGTTGGGGATTATTTTCTGTGGTGGATTAATTCACATTTGTTGCTGTTGCTTAGCATTTGTGGTGTGTGTGTGTGTGTGTGTGTGTGTGTGTGTGTGTGTGTGTGTGTGTGTGTGTGTGTGTGTGTGTGTGTGTGTGTGTGTGTGTCAGGGCCAGTTCACCTGCAGGACTCGGCTCATCCACTGGAAGCTGTCCTCCTCTGTGGAGTCGGGCCGTTGCTCGGCAACCACCACGATCCTCTCGTCATGGAGCACCGTGATGGAGAACACTGCTATCCTGCATCACACACACACACACACACACACTGTGACAGCTGAAGTGTAACGACATCCCATCAGTAACATGTAAAGGAGACACACGTACCTGCCCCTGTACACAAACTTCATGGGCTCCACAGCCAGCGCCGTGGCAACGATGTCGTCGGCGTTGTGCCGCCGGCCGCCGACCACCATCAGCCCGTCCATCTTCCCCGCCACGAAGACCAGACCGGCCGGTCCCACGAAGCCCAGCAGCCCCGTCCTGGTGAAGGGACACTCGCTGACCGGGACGCCGCCGCTGGACATGGGGAAGACCTGCAGGGGAGGGGGGACGGGGCGTCGTCAAGGGAGACGGGGACGGAGACAGAGACAAAGAGACATAGATAAAGAGACGGAGACAGGGAGACGGACACAGAGAGACAAAGACAGAGACAAAGAGACGAAGACAGAGATAAAGAGACCGACATAAAGAGACCGAGACAGACACAAAGAGACGGAGACAAAGAGACAAAAGACAGACACAAAGAGAAAGACACAAAGACAGAGAGACAGAGAAAAAGAGAGACAGAGACAGAGACAGGACGGTGGAGAGAGGCGTCCGCACGCTCACCTCAAAGGTGTTCTTGGTCATGCCGGCCAGACCATAGTAGGAGGCTCCCGTGGCAACAGAGCAAACGCACAGCTCTCCAATCTCGTCGGTTTTACAGAGCAGCGGGACGCCCTCGGGCTTCACCACACACATCACCCCTGCAGAGGACGGACAGACGGAGACAAACTCCATCACTCTGATTCCCAAATCGATTGGATATTGATTCATTTACAGATATTTTTGTTTTAATACCAGTTTTATTGGTTGTGAAAGAGATTTTCACAGAACTAATGCTGGAAACTGAACAAAGGTGGAACTCTAACTGGAGTGTTATTGAAAATATTCATGTTTACATTGAAAATTGACCCAAAAGCAGTGACATTAGTGCACATTAATTCAACATGAGCCAGTCCAGAAGGAAACAGTGCAGCAACAGCAGTGCTGTGAGAACAAACAGGAACCATCACGCCTTAACAGATCGATCTGAGGATTTTATTCATTGATATCGGATCTTTCAAATAAAGATCGGTATGAATCGGAAAATCTATTCTTTAAACTAACTGATCCAGGAAGTTCAACAGCAGAGACACGATCACTGCAGCTCTCAGACCAACAGACAGAAACATACCAATGACCTGTTCTTGAGGGCAGCTGCATTGAAATTTCAAGATTTGATCAAATTAAAAACTGTACAAATTGCCTATAGGGCAAAACATAATCAACTACCTGTTATTATCCAAAGACTTTGAGAGTGACCTTGGGGGTAAACATAAACTGGCACAGGCAAGGCAAGGCAATGCAATTTGTATAGCCCGTTTTTACAAACAGTTTGTCTCAAAGGGCTTTACATGGCATTGTAACAACATCCTCTGACCTTAGACCCTCACATCCACTGAGGAAAAACTCCTGGGAAAACCCTTTTAACAGGGAAAACCAGCAGCTCACAAGAACAACCCTTAAATCTGTGTCTAAACAACAGATGTTTGATTTGTACAGTAGGGGAGATGGGGCTGGTTAAATAAATAAATATAGGAAAGTTGTTGAGGGAGTTTGCATTATTTGTTGTCATGTGTGTCTTGATGGTGTCTTTATGTGTCTATATGTATGTAAATGGGGGGATGGATGTCTGGCTGCTGTGGTCTGGTTTGAAATAAACTAGGATAAAAACAGACAGAAAGTGTCTCAGTCTGTGTCCTGTGTCCTGTGTCTCACCTCCGGGCATCACCGAGCCGACGTCCTGCAGCGTCAGCACCGACAGCTTCTCCTCCGAGTCGACCCGGATCACGCCGTGACTCAGACCCTGCATGGACAACACGCCGCGGCCCGGAGGCGTGCTGCCCTCCTCCAGCGGCCTAGAGGGGGGGGGAGACAGAGACATTTAGATTAAGTCACAGCGTCTTTGGAGAAGGACGGAAAAAAACATCCTGAAAGACGACATGTTCTTTGGTAGTTGTGGTGAAAACTGTAAAGTTTGAACGTTTTTAAGATAATTTCAGAGAGTGAGGACTCTTTAAAATTGGAAATCAGAGACTTTAAAAAAAAATCATCATCATCAATATTTTTGTAAAATCATAAAATGTCCAAAGCAAAGAAGTACGACGGAGTATTAGGGCCACATTGACAAATTAAAAAAAAGTAGTAAATTTACAACTTTATTCTCATAAATTTACGACTTTATTCTCGTGAATTTACAACTTTATTCTCGTAGGGTTATGACTTTTTTCTCGTAGGAAATGTATAACTTAATTCTCGTAAATTTACGACTTTATTCTCGTAATGTTATGACTTTTTTCTCGTAGGAAATGTACAACTTTATTCTTGTAAATTTGACTTTATTCTCGAAGTCTGTGTTTTTTCTCAATGTGGCCCTAATACTCTGTCATAAAGAAGAACTGTGGATCTATTTTATATTTTTGAAAAGCAAAATAATCAGTTTTTAAACATTTTTAAAGACATTGTTGTAAAATTAAGACATTTAATTACTTTTTTTGGGGGGGGGTAATTAAGGACATTTGTTGAGTGAGTAGATTTTTGGGGAAAGTGAGAACAATGTTAGAAAGTGAGGTCATTTTTAATGAATTTGAGAAGTTAAAAAAGGGATTTTTTCTTCTTTTTTTTTTTTTACAAGAATCAGAGTTTTTTTTTGTAAATTTCTAGTTTTTAATTTTTCAGGAATTAATGACAGAGAGGAAACTTTTGTAAAAATGACCAAGACATCTTGTTCTTATTTCATCTTTCAGTCTCGCTGTTCAGTTTCAGGGAATTACAACATTTTAGAAAAGTCCCGATCTTCTTCTGGGAAAGTTTTGACGTCTATCTCCAGACTGTGTGTGTGTGTGTGTGTGTGTGTGTAAATAAAGTGAGTTCATTACCGTCACACCCACTTAGATGAAGTGTTTTTTATTAGCATGTGTGTGGTACAAACACACGTCATTAAATCTATAAAAACACACACACACACACACAGTGTAATTAGGACCCTGAGGCGACATGTGACTGACAGCTGCTCTGGTTAACGATGAGTTCACAGTCACAGGACCAAAACCACCAGACTGTCAACAAACTGTAGCGACACGTCACAGAGGGAGGGAGCGGGGAAATTTTACACATTTATATTGTAAAATCTGATGTTTTATCATGATTTACCGTGTGTGTGTGTGTGTGTGTGTGTGTGTGTGTGTGTGTGTGTACCTCCTGATGGCCACCGTCAGCGCCTCGGGGGAGCTGGCGCAGGGACAGATGACCTCGGGCTTCAACCCTTTGGACTGGAAGACGTTGAGGAAGGCGTCGCAGGAGGAGATGGACCCTGAGAGAGAGAGAGTCGTTAAACTCGTTAAAGGGATAGTTCAACATTTTGGAAAACTGGCCCATTGCCATAATCCCTATAGTCTTAGCAGTAGGTTCGTTACCTTTAATTGTCGGTGCAAGTTGTTTTTAGAACGGCGGAGCAGAGCCGTGAGCTGCTCAGAGCTACGCTACGGAGGCTCATGGGATTTCTTGGTTTCCCTCATCAAACTCATCAAATACACAATCCAACAACTCCACAACGCTCTGGTGGACAAGTTGTGACCTGCACATTCACCACGCTATGAGATAATAACACAACGTTACCAGACAGAGTTGTTTTAGAGGGAAATACAGAGACTGCTTGATGAAAAACTGCCCCCAAAGGTGAAGTGCATCAGCAATTTTGCATGAATTTCCCTCTAAAACAACTCTGTCTGGTAACGTTGTGTTATTATCTCATAGCGTGGTGAATGTGCAGCTCACAACTTGTCCACCAGAGCGTTGTGGAGTTGTTGGATTGTGTATTTGATGAGTTTGATGAGGGAAACCAAGAAATCCCATGAGCCTCTGTAGCGTAGCTCTGAGCAGCTCACGGCTCTGCTCCGCCGTTCTAAAAATAGCTTGCACCGACAATTAAAGGTAATGAACCTACTGCTGCTATGACTATAGGGATTATGGCAATGGGCCAGTTTGCCAAAATGTTGAACTATCCCTTTAACACCATTGCTAGCCTAAGTTATTTTAATCTTTCTAAGTTATCTTTATTTATTTATTTAGTGATTATTCTATTCTATCGGAGCTGCTGTGACACCATGAGTACTATTCTATTTTTCTATTCTATAAACAATGGTTTTGTTGTTGTTGTTGTTGTGTGTTTATTGTATTAATAATATTCTCGGTTCCCAGATGTTGAACCCTTCAGTTTGTAATGACTTGATGACTTACAGGGATTCGAACCGTCGGCCACCACCAGCATGCGCAGGGAGCTCAGGTTGACGTCCCTCTGGTCCCGATGAGCCACCAGAGCCCAGTGCATGTCCCGCGACTTCACACACACCACTTTGGCTGCACGCACACACACACACACACACACACAGACACACACATTAAAACACACACAGATCAGGTCGCTGTAAATCTCTATGTTGATGTTGTAAAAAGTAAAATAAACAAAACAAATAAAAAAACCTGAACATTAATATGATAAAATCTCATCAGCTGACGTTTTTATGTTGTTTTTTAGTGAGAGAAGAAACGACCACGTTAAACAAACAGGTGTCTCATTAAAGGGACATTGTGTAGGAATTCCTCCCATCTAGCGTTGCTGTTGTAAATTGCAAGCAACTCAATCGTATTTTTCCTGCTGCATTCACGTGAAATTGGGCAGACGGCAGACGGACGACAGCCGCTGCACTAACGGCATAAACGAGCCTCTATGTAAACAAGTGGTCCGTCAGCACGAGGTATAACAATACATGTGACAATATGTTGTCATGGCGATGTGGTATTGTTTACCTGACCCACGTTTTACCGGCTTTCTCTCGACTTCTGTGACTAAAATGACATCTGGTTTGTTATCGACGGCCGTCTGCCCGACTGCAGGTGAATGCAGCATCAGTGTAACGCTCCATTCCTCCTCACTGCGTTACCGCGGTGACTTTTCACAGACGCCACCTCGACCTGAGCCGACAGCTCCGGTGTCTCCGCTGAGTTTCCATGGTTTCCTACCGTCACGCTGCCACTGAACGTAAAAACATGGCGACACCACATGGCAGCAGCACCGAGCTTACCCGCTCCATGGAGATATGAATGATATGAACGGCTCATTCAGAGCTGAAAGGAACACTTCAGTTTGTTGATGGGGGGGATTATTGATGAATGAAAAACAGACTTTTGAAACAAATAATCGATTTTCGTGAATAGATAACAGGAGAAGTTACACAATGTCCCTTTAACGGACAGAAGAAGTTTAATTAATCATAATCAATTAATTAATTGACTGATTGATTCTCAGTGATATGACAGGTTTTTACCTTTGTACTGACAGACTTTCTGGATCCAGGACAGAGGGTTGACCTTCATGAGGGCGTAGGGGATACTGATGACATGCATCATGTTCATCACACTCTGACACACACACACACACACACACACACACAGTTATTATGATAACACCATATGTGAACATGTGTTTGAATGTGTGTGTGTGTGTGTGTGTGTGTGTGTGTGTGTGTGGGTTGAGACTCACGGTCAGGACGGCGTGCCACAGTCCGACGTCCTTCTTGAAGTCTAATACATTCACTATGGTCTCAGCTGGAGGACGACACACACACACACACACACACACACACACACACGTTATTCAGAGAGAGAATAAAATGAGGAGCTGTAAAAACGTGTGTGTGTTAAGAGTGTGTGTGTATCTCTTACCTTCTGTGTATGAGCAGGACTGTGTGAGGGCCTGACAGTGTGTGAGCATCGCTATCCTCATCACCGTCACACCGAGGACGCTGCCGTCCTTACACGTCTTATACTGGACAGACAGAGACAGACACAGAGACACAGACAGAGACACAGACAGAGACTCGTTGGTTTCACTTTCACATCCTTCATTGTTCCTGAGATGTTTCGTCTTTTTCTCACGATGAAGAAACTCCGACACTGAACGAATCATTTCCACTGATGATGTCGTTGTTCCTATGTCGCCATTTGTATTGTAAATTTGATAGTTTTGGAGTCCTCTACATCCTCACTGTGATTTTTTTCCCCCTGATGTAAATATATATAAATATATATTAGTGCGGTATGGTTTTGATATTCAGCCTGCACTTCAACACATGTAGAGAAACTGTGTTTAACGATTAAAGAAAGCCATTAAAATAGTATTTGAATTTAAATATACTTTCTCTGTGTTTATTCTACACTAATTTGATGATTATACACAGACAAATACAGTTTATTCGCGATTTATAACAGAAAATTGTGCGATTAATTAGTTCATTTATTTTAATCGATTGACAGCCCTAATATATATTTACCGGTATATATAAATACAAATTGCAGCAGCCACTTTCGTCACACATCACAGTAACATTTATATTTATTCGTACATCCAATAAAACAGAAATCTGTTCTGTTGCAATAAAAAAAAAGTCATCCTCGTCATTTATTAACCTAATTAGCATCAATCCACTAAATAACTTCCTGTTCCTCTTTACTGCTGGTCTGTACATACATATATACATTTCTTTTTAACCAAATGCTGCTTTTATTACTTTGTTTTCATTAGTTTTCCTCTAAATTTCCCATCGTGGGACGAATAAAGAAAGTTCTTCTTCAGTTTGAGTTATAAAACTATACAATAATAATATTATTATATTTCCTTAGGCTGATTCAGCTGTAGAAGAACTGACTGATGGATTTAAGTTTCCAGAAGCAGAGCAACGTCTGAGTAACAGGTCGTATTCTTTTCAAAATAAAAGCCTGGCTCCACTCTGGCAAAATGAAGAGACATTGTCTCTCAAACAAAAAGACGAGGACGACGTCCGTCTCTGAGCTGAAGGTCGATCGTTTTTCAATCATCCCCTCTTCTTCTTTCTTTCATCATTTTCCTCTCGGCCTTTTTTTTCAATCACCATGATTTTTTTTTTTTTCTCCTCGAGCCGCCGGTGCAATTAAAGCCTCGTCGCCGCCCGAGGGGTCGTTAGGTAAATTCTAATCAATCAGACGGGATGAGAGAATTGACCGCCTCTAATCCAGAAGACGTGTTAAACATTGATTTCCATTCACCAGAGAGAAACCACACGACATGTGGAAATGTTTTGGTGTGTGTGTGTGTGTGTGTGTGTGTGTGTGTGTGTGTGTGTGTGTGTGTGTGTGTGTGTGTCACCTCGATGTAGGCCGTGTCCTGGTTGGCGTCCTTGATATGTGGGAACCAGTCTCGGGGCGGTTTGGACAGGTGTTTGGACTCGGCCACGAACCACAGCAGCTTGGGCCAGCCTGGACACAAGAGGACACAAGACAAACGTGTGAAAGAAGGGGATTATGGGTAACGAAGTCTCGATTAGATCAGACCGGGACTGGAACCAGGTTTTTTTTAACTGGATTTGGTCACTTATTGTTTTCTTTAAAGTGATACGCCAACATTTTTTTTTCGTGTCTTGCCTCACTCCCGAGTCCATGACCAGCAGATAGACACCATCCTTTCAACTGTGCGTGCAGTAACAAGGGAGATAGAGCCGTATCGCCCGTAATTAGCTTAGCTCAAACACTGGAAGTGTACAGCAGTCAGCAGTCAGAAGCTGATTTCATTTTAGCTCTAAACTCTATATATAATATATCACTTCAACATTTCAAACATTTTTAGGTGAGAAAGTAGCCGTTTAGATCAGCAGTGTGTCGTTAATTTGTCTAAATACCAGCTGTTTACATTTTTGTTCGGACGAATTCGGCGCTACTCAAGCTAGCCGTTGTGACCAACGCACTTCTGGTTACTTTCACAAAATAAAACACCTGTTGCCCTTTACATACAGAAAACCATGACGATAGAATTTGTGCTTTTACGTTGAAATAGGAAGCTTGCCTCCCCTCGATGTAGCTAGCTTGAACAAAAATAAACCGTCTTTGCTTGAACCCTCCGTTTTGACCGATCTCGTCCCGTTAGCGGCATTTGACCGCTCAAGATGCCTTACCGGAGAGTTTTGTCAGCTCTGAGACCAAGATCGGCCCACCGGTTTCCGTTTAGAGTTGCTGAAGAGTTTCTCTGATGACTTTAGGAGGAGGCAGGCTAACACTACCTATAGCCTACAATTCCAGTGTTTGAGCTAAGCTAATTACGGGCGATATGGGCTCTCCCTCGTTACTGCTTTTGGGTCGTTTCCATTCACTAGGTAACAGTTCTGTACGTAATAACACCGCATTATGTAATAAACTTTGCCACATTTTGTAATAAATTGTTACATAATGCACCAAATTATTACAAAATGTGGTTGTTGCACTTTTTTAATGAAAAAACTGTAATAATTTGGTGCATTATGTAACAACTTATTACAAAATGCGGCGTTATTACATCATGAGGTGAAACTGTATGACATCATTACATAATGCGGCGCTACAAGTCCCAGCCGGTCCAAAGTTGTATACAAATATCATGTGTGACCCAGCTGGAGGAGGAAGAGGAGGAGGAGGTAACCAGGGGAAAAAAACATAAAAAACAAGGAATAGAGTTCTCAACTGGCCTGAAAATTAAACCACTTTGAGACACTCGTTTATAAAAGTGTTTCTCACAATTTAAGTTACTAAAACACTAAATTCTCCTTTGCTACTATAAACAGTTTCCAACACACAGCAGCAGGTGTCAGAGTTTATATAAACATAAAAACTTCACATTATAACAAACATTTCTGCAGCTTCTTGTCGTGAACAATGTGTTTTCCATTTTGATTCTCCCTGGTTTCATCTGTTCGTTTGTTTTTTCAGAATTAAACTCCTTATTTATTTATTTATAAAATGTGTTTTGAGTTGACAGATGTGAAAAACTGTAGAAAAAAAACACTGCAGTCTCTGTTGCCATGACGTCAGCATCATCTCGATAGATATTGGTGTGTTATCACATCATCAGTCGAGCGTCTGGATTTCAACTCCCGCTGTCACACACAGACAGAAGCAGAAGTAAAAACCCCCGAGTGTGTGTCTGTGTGAGTGTGTGAGTGTGTGTGTGTGTGTGTGTGTGTGTGTGTGTGTGTGTGTGTGTGTGTGTGTGTGTGTGTGAGTCTCTGTGTGTGTGTGTCTCTGTGTGTGTGTGGTAGAGCTGTTATGTCTGAATTAATGCTGATGTTCCTGCCGGGCAGCGAGACAGAAGAAACAATCAGCCATGTGAATGAGATGAGTTTAAAGCCTGCTGATCAATAAGAGGAGCACTCCAGCTTAATGAGCCACACACACACACACACACACACACACACAGACAGACAGACACACACACACACACACACACACACAGTAAATCCATGCTGCTGAGTGAGGAGCGGTGAATCTGGCGGCATCACGTTGCTATTTATACGTCCATTACTGAAAAGCAAACAGTCGTTATTAATCACTAGGAGATTCTCTCTCTCTCTCTCTGTTCAGTGCTAATGTCTCTCTACCTCCATCTTTCATCCGTCTTCTCCGTCGTCTCTCTATCGATCTGCGTCACCGCTTCACCAACTCTCTCTCTCTCTCTCTCTCTCTCTGTTTCTCTCTATCGTCCATCACTCAGCCCTCTGTCTGCTGCCATCACACAGGAAACAAGAGACATCGACCACCACTCTGACCTCTGAGCATGTGTCTGTGTGTGTGTGTGTGTTTTATGAGGGTTTATATGCATTTAAAGGGATAGTTAAACATTTTGGCAAATTGGCCCATTGCCATAATCCCTATAGTCATAGCAGTAGGTTTGTTACCTTTAATTGTCGGTGCAAGCTATTTTTAGAACGGCGGAGCAGAGCCGCGAGCTGCTCAGAGCTACGCTACGGAGGCTCATGGGATTTCTTGGTTTCCCTCATCAAACTCATCAAATACACAATCCAACAACTCCACAACGCTCTGGTGGACAAGTTGTGACCTGCACATTCACCACACTATGAGATAATAACACAATGTTACCAGACAGAGTTGTTTTAGAGGGAAATGCAGAGACTGCTTGATGAAAAACTGTCCCTGAAGGCAACGCGCATCAGCGGTTTTGCATGGATTTCCCTCTAAAACAACTCTGTCTGGTAACGTTGTGTTATTATCTCATAGCGTGGTGAATGTGCAGGTCACAACTTGTCCACCAGAGCGTTGTGGAGTTGTTGGATTGTGTATTTGATGAGTTTGATGAGGGAAACCAAGAAATCCCATGAGCCTCCGTAGCGTAGCTCTGAGCAGCTCACGGCTCTGCTCTGCCGTTCTAAAAATAGCTTGCACCGACAATTAAAGGTAACAAACCTACAGCTATGACTATAGGGATTATGGCAATGGGCCAATTTGCCAAAATGTTGAACTATCCCTTTAAATTTGATCTAATTTTATTTCATCATCCTTTCTCTCTGTTTGAGCTTTTAAATCCATTTCAAAAACTGCTTTCTACATCAACAGAAACAGGAAACACATCACTGTTTTCCAGCATCAATAAAGTTTGATTGATCAACAAATTTGACAGATGCTCATGTGACAAATGTGTAATAAACTGTTATAGATAAATATTATTATAATTATGTATATAAACTGTAATAAACTACTGTTTCCTTGTTGTTGATAAAGCGAAAAAAAATTACATTTAAAATTAAGTAAAATAAATAAATCTGGAGGAGGATTATTAACGACAATAACGATACATGTACTGGAGGAATTTCCTCTGAAACTGGAAACACAGTCCTGATATTTAACACCAGTGTTTGTGAGACGGTGCACAGGTGCGATGATGACAGGATCTGTGTGTCTATGTGTGTGTGTGTGTGTTTGTGTGTGTGTGTGTGTGTGTGTGTGTGTGTGTGTGTGTGTGTGTGTGTGTGTGTGTGTGGACCTTTGAACTGTGGGATCTCTCCGGTGGGACTCTTGGGTAACCCTTTGTGACAGGCGTCGCTGGTCAGAGCCACCGTCACTCCACAGCTGCCCAGCAGGAAGCCGATCTGCTGACTGCCGGCGTCCTGCAGAGAGACACACACACACACATCACAGGTGGTTGATCGGGTCGAGTCGGGTTGTGATCAATCAATACACGCCTCTGGTTCCTCTGTTGTGTTTTATTTTGAAGGTTTGATCCATGAGAAGATCTAAAAAACCATCTCAGTGTAGTTTTCCATCTTATTCTCTCTCAGCTTCTCTCTGGAGCTCCAGTAACAACAGGTCGGTCTCAGCCAATCAGAAGAGAGGACGAAGGTCTGACTCTCTCTCTTCTGATTGGCTGACTGTTTTTTTCTAAAGTGATCCAATGAAAATAAAGCAGATTTCAGAATAAAACACTCAGAGAAACCAAATCCTGCAAAGTGTTGGTTGGACGGTGTCGTCCAGGTGGTGAGGGGGCGGGGCTTAGTTGTGACATCACAAAGTGACAGGAAGTCCTGACGGCTGGTTTAAAGGCTCAGTCTGTTTGTTTTTTTCCGTGCAAATTGAGACCAGGAGGATGAGTAAGAAGCTTTTCTCATTTTCTACTTAACTTTTATTTAGACATCCAGTTTATCCTGTTATTTCAGAGAACAAGGAAACTATTGGAAAGAAAATGAATAAAAAACAAACAAAATAAACGTTTCCATTCTCAGACCTCCACCGACCCAGAATCGGACATCAGTCGTTCTGACGATGACACTCGGTCCAAACTGTGAGTCAGACCCACAGCAGCAACAACACACACACACATTTGGTTGTGATTACACCTCAGTGACTCATTCATGTTTTCATAAAACCCCCACAAACAGAGAGATATGAAGAAGAACAAGAACAAGAAGAACAAGAAGGAGGAGGAGAAGAAGGAGAAGGAGAAGAAAAAAGAAGAGAAAGAAGGAGAAAAAAGAAGAGAAAGAAGAAGAAAAGAGAAAGAAGGCGAAGAGAAAAAGAAGAGAAAAAAGGATAAGAAAAAAGAAGAGAAAGAAGAAGAAAAGAGAAAGGAGAAGAGAAAAAGAAGAGAGAAAATGAGAAGAAAAAAAGAAGAGAAAAAGAAAAAGAAGAGAAAAAAGAAGAAAAGAGAAAGAAGGAGAAGAGAAAAAGAAGAGAAAAAAGAAGAAAAGAGAAAGAAGAAGGAGAAGAGAAAAAGAAGAGAAGAAAAAAAGAAGAGAAAGAAGAAGGAGAAGAAGAAAAAATAAAAGAACAGCCTCTTTGTTTGAGTTGGTCATTCATCAATAACAGCTAATATCCTCATTAATCTGCAGATTCAGACTTGAACCCAAACCCGACCACGGGCCTGTGCTGTGTTGTCATGGTAACAGGTTGTCAGGTTCTGTCCGTCCACATGAAGTCACAATAATGTTGCTGTTGTTTAACTAAACGTCTGTGTCGTGTCACCACCTTTAATTTGATCCTAATCGTTTTGACACGAGAGAGAGAAGCGTTGCTGCCGTTCTCATTTGCATCTCATTTACATATAATTAACAACAGTAAAACCGGAGCTGAGCTGGTGGTGAAGACGTCATCACTCACCTTCCTGGTCAGCGGCACCTCGATGGGCACGGGGACGACCTCGGCCAGCAGGCAGCCGTAGAACGCCGTCATGAAGGCCGCCGGGTCGTTGTTGGGGAAGACCAGCGCCACCTGCAGGACGGGAGGAGACAGGTTAGACCGAGGCGAGCGAGGCACGTGATTGGTCGAAGTTAAATCTGCAAATTGTCAAGTGTGGTGGGCAGGGCCGTTGCTAGGAATTCTGGGCCCCCTTAAAGAATACTAAAGTGGGCCCCTCCCCCTAACTTTTCCTTTTTTTTTTTCTTAGACTACGTATGTATTATCGTTTTTTATTTAGCCTTCTTTGTTTTGATGCTAATGCAGCATTACACTGCAAAAACTCAAGTATCTTAGCAAGAATATTTGTCTTATTTCTAGTCAAAATGTAATTTCTAGTCAAAACAAATCTCATTATACTTAAAAAAAGACACATCATATTAAAAGTAGCTTGTTTTTAGACACTTTTTACCTCTTTCAAGCATATTTTCACTTGGAAGTTTTTCTTCCTTATTACAAGCACAAAAAACTTACTTTCACTGGCAGATTGTTCTATTTATTGTGAATTTAAGTGAAAATTATCTAAAAACAAGTTAATTTTTAGGTAATGAGTCTTATTTTAAGTGGAAAGCGATTCGTTTTGACTAGAAATGAGACATTTGGACACGAAATAAGACAAATATTCTTGGAAAGATGTTGAGTTTTTACAGTGTACTATGAGTATTAGTCAGGGTCTTACGCAGAATAAATCAGTCATACAAAGATTAGACTACTGGGGTTTTTTATGGGCCCCACTGGGCGCTGGGCCCCTAGAATTATCATCACCTTTCTCCCCTATACAACGGCCCTGGTGGTGGGTCATTAAAAACAAGACTGTGATTAACAGCGGAAAAACTACTGCATTAATATTGATTATGGTCTCTTAAATGAGAATATACTATTTATAATATTAGTAAAATAACTGCATTAATATTGATTATAGTCTCTAAAATGAGAATATATTTGAAGTTTGAGTTCATTTTACCAAAAAAAAAGAAAAAAAACTGAGAATTTCTACTTTTAATTCCTAGACAAATAACCAAGTCCAGTTGCTTTCGATTTATAATTTCTTTGAGATAACTATGACCTGGACAAATGTGAATATTCACAGGCCTATTTTTAATAAATTCTGCACGTATTTTTCTGCACATATAAAACATTAAAAATATATTGTGTATAGAATTTTTCAGGTATCAGGTGCAGATGAGGAAACTTCTCCTCATACAGTTCATAAAAAATGGTTAAAAAGAAAAAAAAATTGAAAACAAACAGGAAAAGAAAAAACATTATTTGAAATATATTAAAATGGAAAAAAGAAAAAAAAGTTTCCTCTTATTCCCATTTAAAAAAAATCTAATTAACCATAAACCCTCCCTCAGTTTAACATCATTGTCATAGCTGCCTTTTTGCCTTTTTGTGTTGTCTCTACATTATTATGTGTAACATGTACTGTTATTGAACTGTTTTTATGTTTTATGGGACTTCGGACAGAAATAAGCATCTTGCTATAATCCGGCACATTTAAATATGTTATGTCCATTAATATGCACTGTCCCATTCAAATAAACAAATAAAGTAAAGTAAAGCACCACTGTCCCACAGAGGAATAATGCAGAGCTGCTGCTGCAGGACGATGGACAACGTCAAAGAGGAAAGAAAAGGAAGAGTGGAAAAAAGAGAAACATGGAAAAAATGCTGGAAGCAGTGTGTGTGTGTGTGTGTGTGTGTGTGTGTGTGTAACACTGAAAGACGATCGCTGATATGAACCGACGCCAGAAACTCAGATAATGAGTTTTTATCAGAGGAGAATAAAAGCTGAATCTGTCAGGAGGCGTCTGGTCAGTCTCTCTCCATCTCTCTACCTCTCGAGGGTTAAACTGTGATGTAACAGCAGCTCATGTGAAAACAAACATTTAGATGAAAAGAAAAAATGATGATAAATTGGGAGAAATGTAATAAACTCGTTTCTTCTTTTCTGCAGCAGCCTCTATAACACCACCAGACGCAGGTGAAGCCAACGTGGCTGAGTCGAGGCGACGTGAACATTTTTCTACATTTTCCTTGGAGATCAGATCGGATCTGCTCCGTTACGCTGAGTCTTTATCTGCTGCTCTGTTACAGCTGTGGTGATAAGAGTGAACCCGACTGAAGAGCTGCTGCTGCTTAATGGTTTCCATCTACAGGACGGGAATGTGTGTGTGTGTAACTGTGTGTGTGTAGCATGGGGTTGAGTGCACCTGAGTGAATGAGAGTGATGTAATGAGCCTCAAACAGGACGAATGTTGATATGAGCTGCAGGTTTCCACCGTGGAGCAGACCAGAGACAAGAAAAGCAGGAGGGAAAAAACCTCTGAGTTTTTTTAAAGGGATAGTTCAACATTTTGGCAAATTGGCCCATTGCCATAATCCCTATAGTCATAGCAGTAGGTTCGTTACCTTTATTTGTCGGTGCAAGCTATTTTTAGAACGGCGGAGCAGAGCCGTGAGCTGCTCAGAGCTACGCTACGGAGGCTCATGGGATTTCTTGGTTTCCCTCATTAAACTCATCAAATACACAATCCAACAACTCCACAACGCTCTGGTGCACAAGTTGTGACCTGCACATTCACTACGCTATGAGATAATAACAGAACGTTACCAGACAGAGTTGTTTTAGAGGGAAATACAGAGACTGCTTGCTGAAAAACTGTCCCTGAAGGCAACGTGCATCAGCGGTTTTGCATGAATTTACCTCTAAAACAACTCTGTCTAGTAACGTTGTGTTATTATCTCATAGCGTGGTGAATGTGCAGGTCACAACTTGTCCACCAGAGCGTTGTGGAGTTGTTGGATTGTGTATTTGATGAGTTTGATGAGGGAAACCAAGAAATCCCATGAGCCTCTGTAGCGTAGCTCTGAGCAGCAGCTGCTCTGCTCTCACCTGCGCTGCTGCTCCAGCTGCTCGAGCAGCTCGGAGCAGAAACAGGAAGCTCTCAGCCGACAGTCCGCCCGGTCTTCATCTGGAGCAACACCGTGTCCTCCCCAAAGTCCTCCCGCGGTAAAATCTGATGGTCTCTGGGTCAAAGCAGACCGCCGGCACCGACCCGTACCACAGCAGGACCGCTGTGGCCGACAGACCCTCACGTTCCGCGGCGAGAGGCTGTGACACGGCGCGGTGCGTCTGTGTTATTGTTGTTTAGTGGCGCCCCCCCCCCCCGATGGTGGTTTTGTGAATAGAACAACAATTGTTGTAGTATCTTATACGAGCCCTTTGATCCAGAAATGCGAGTGTCAGAAGAGCGACAGACACAAACAGCGCACCTTTCATAAAAGACGCTCTATCTCCTTTTCTAGAAAAAAAGGAGGGATTTTGGTGAAACCCAGCCATGTTTAGCTTGACTTTTCTCAGGAACAGAGGCACGTAGAAACAAACGGTTTGTGGCCATTTGAAGCGTAAAGTTAAACCTTTCAATTGAGCTACAGTATGTGTTGGTGGCAATAATATAGAATACACTATGGCTCTACATAAAAAGTCAAAAATGGTCTAAATTGCCGGTACACTTGACTAAAACTTTGGAAAGGAGCGCGGCACTCAATGAGTTAATGTTTTGATTTTGAACTTGTGCTTCTTGCTGGAAGAAGAAAACACACACACACACCTGTCTGTCCGTCACTGATTCTGTTCAGCTCTGGCTGTTTGTTACTGATAAAGATCACAGATGTCACAGACTCGACCGAACACCAACAGCTCCTGCTGAGTGTCTGAGTGTAATGAACTCCCCTCAGCTTCATAAACACACACTCCTCTGTCACATACACTGCAATCTCTCTACGTGTGCCACTTATTAAAGCTCCAGTAAAACTGTGAATAAGACCCAAATAAAGGAGTCGTACTGTAGTTAAAACACACACACCCTTCCGGCTGAGATGCATAAAACACACACACAAAAACACACCATGGCCTCATGCCAGTTTGGACCTCGTCTGCAGTCGAGCGGGAAATTGAGCTTAAAATAAAGATGAAAGGCGAGCGGTGGGGGAGAGGGGTTTCGCATGGCAGCCGACACATGTGGGACTGTTACTGAACCTTTTTCCATTTCAGCATCATCGTCTCCTGTGAGTAAAGAGGCCTCGAGTCTGATGAGATGATTGTACCGGCAGAGAGAGGGAGGGAGGAAGGAAGGAAGGAAGAAGGAAGGACAACACATGTCCATGTTTAAAGAAAGTGATGAGTGATGAGTGATGAGTGGCGGCTTCACGTGAGCTACACGTCGGCTACAGGTCAGCTTCACGTCGGCTTCACGTCGTCCTCAAAATTGCTACACGTCAGCTTCACATCAACTTCACTTCAGCTTCACATCAGCTTCACATCAGCTTCACTTCAGCTTCACATCAGCTTCACTTCAGCTTCACATCAGCTTCACATCAGCTTCACTTCAGCTTCACATCAGCTTCACATCAGCTTCACTTCAGCTTCACATCAGCTTCACTTCAGCTTCACTTCAGCTTCACATCAGCTTCACTTCAGCTTCACATCAGCTTCACATCAGCTTCACTTCAGCTTCACATCAGCTTCACTTCAGCTTCACTTCAGCTTCACATCAGCTTCACTTCAGCTTCACATCAGCTTCACTTCAGCTTCACATCAGCTACACGTCGGCTTCACATCAGCTTCACATCGGCTACACTTAAGCTTCACATCAGCGACACTTCAGCTTCACTTCAGCTTCACTTCAGCTACACATCGGCTACACTTCAGCTTCACATCAGCTACACGTCGGCTTCACATCAGCTTCACATCGGCTACACTTAAGCTTCACATCAGCTTCACTTCAGCTTCACATCAGCGACACTTCAGCGACACTTCAGCTTCACTTCAGCTTCACTTCAGCTACACATCGGCTACACTTCAGCTTCACTTAAGCTTCACATCAGCTTCACTTCAGCTTCACATCAGCTTCACATCGGCTACACTTAAGCTTCACATCAGCTTCACTTCAGCTTCACATCAGCGACACTTCAGCTTCACTACAGCTTCACTTCAGCTACACATCGGCTACACTTCAGCTTCACTTCAGCTTCACATCAGCGACACTTCAGCTTCACTTCAGCTTCACATCGGCTACACTTCAGCTTCACATCGGCTACACTTCAGCTTCACATCGGCTACACTACAGCTTCACATCAGCGACACTTCAGCTTCACTTCAGCTTCACATCAGCGACACTTCAGCGACACTTCAGCTTCACTTCAGCTTCACATCAGCTTCTCTTCAGCTTCACATCAGCTACACATCGGCTACACTTCAGCTTCACATCAGCTACACATCGGCTTCACAAGGGCTACTTGTCAGCTTCACGGCAGCTTAACATCGGCTGCACAAGGACTTTTGACCGAAACCCCCAAAAAACGGAAACAGAGAGGTGACGAGGAGAAAGTCATAATCATCGTGAGAGTTAAATCTGGTTAAAACACAAACACTGTCCCACACTGATGTGACACACCTGAGGTTTTCTCTCCAGAACAAGAAGAAGAACTGAAACTGGGGGTGAAATTTGTTCATGCTGCTTTTGTGGGTTTTTTTGTGTTTTTTGTGTTTGGACTCACCCGGTCTCCAGGTCTGACGAGCGGTTCCTGTTTGGTTCCCAGTTTGTGCAGCAGGTTGTAGGCCACCTTCACACTCCTGGACCACAGTTTACCTGCAGGAGGAAACGAAGCAGCGTCATCATCATCATCACACAGGCAGGAAAACATACAAACTAAATCTGAATCCCAGATGTTTTTTTTATATATACTAAAAAAAAAACACACATAATCAAGCGATCAGAGGGTGAATCGTCGGTGATTGATTTTGTGTCCTGTGAAAACATGAAACGGCTTTTGCAATAAGTGAACAACAGAGTTAAAGATGACATCATCGCGAGTCCCCATGTGTAAGACATCACTGCGCTGACATCAGCGATCGAATTCGTATTACCGACAGATTTCACAACACACAGTGTGTTTGGGTTTACGATGAGGAAACCCTGAGTCCATGTTTTAGCTCAAGCAACTGATAGAAAAAAAATAAAAAAACAACATTTCCACTTGACTAGAAGGTGTGAAAAATAAGTGTTGCTCCCTCTACATAACATTATCAGTATCCCTTCCATCAGCTTCTGTTTTTCCCTGCAGGGCCCTGTCTGTCCCTGCTCCGTTTCATTTAATGAAGTAACTCCACAACAATGGAGGTCACAATTTCCATCCATTGCCTTTTTCTGTTTTACGCTTTTTTTTTTTATTTCCCGCCTAATACAGACTGACAGCTGCAGATAATTATGCATGAGCAACACCGGTGCGAGTGTCCCTCAATTGGTTTTTCACGCTAAATGATTTTTTTTTTTCTCTTTAACCTGATGTTTAATAGAATTGGAAAAAAAAAATGAAAAAAAGGAGAGAGTTTTGTTTTGATTTAGATTGCCCGGGAGGAAAAATGAACTGTAGGGAGGAGGAGGAAAAAGGAAACGAAAAGAAAAATGGCAGACAAAAAGGCAAAAGAGGAACGGTGACTAAGAGTTATAGAATAAAAACAAGATTTTCAGCAGAAAGGAGACAGAAATAAAAACAGGAGACTGTAAAACAGAAATGAGCAACAAGTGGAGGAAAAGTCAAAATGATCTTCGTCTCGATTGGAGGTTTTTCAGATGAAGGAGAAAAGACATGTGGTGCTGAGTACCGACCTCTGGATGGAAAACATGGAAATAAGATTCTGAGTTGGGTCCTTATGATGATAATTAAAGAGGGAGACATGAAAACAGAGTAAAATCAATGATTCAGATGTCAGTTTGTAGTTCCTTTTGCAATGAACATGAAACAGCTGATGCTGTTGTTTTACAGAGGAACAGAACTTTGCTTAGTGAAACTTTAAAGAGCCCATGAAGTGACACATGTATTTTTCCAGCTTTAATCCTGTGTCCACATGTTGACTTTTCATTTATCTGTCGACATCAATCAAATTCAAGTCAAAAAATAAATATGCTTCACATCAACATCGATGTATTTTCTCTTTCTGTAAAACATTTGATGACTCATCCTGCACTCATGGCAGTTGTGGAGCTGCCACTACAAATATCAACCACGCTATGAGATAATAACACACCGTTTACCAGACAGAGTTGTTTTAGAGGGAAATTGTCATGCAAAACCGCTGATGCGGCCAGTTGCCTTCCAAGGGACAGTTTTTCATGTCAAGCAGTCTCTGAATTATCCCTCTAAAACAAACTCTGTCTGGTAACGTTGTGTTTATTATCATCATAGCGTGGTGTATGTGCAGGCCACAACTTGTCCACCAAAGCGTTGTGGAGTTGTTGGAATTGGTGTATTTGATGAAGTTTGATGAGGGAAACCAAGAAATCCCATGACCCTTCCCTAACCTCCGTAGCGTAGCTACTGAGCTGCTTCAGCGGCTAGCTGCGGACCGCCGTTCTAAAAAAGAGAGCTTGCTAAACCGACAATAATAAAGGTAACAGAACCTACTGCTAAGGGGGGGGGGGGGGGGGGGGGGGGGGGTGACTATAGGGATTATGGCAATGGTCCAATTTGCCAAAATGTTGAACTATCCCTTTAATAAAGTGTAAATGAACAGCCGTCATGATGGAGGAAATGATCTGTAGAGATTGAACCTGTTTTCACACCACACACCGCGAGCATGGATCTAGAAGTCGGCTTAACATGGGACGAGGGCAACACGTTCTTATCACTCACATCCACCACAATTGTTTCTCACTTTAAATCTGGATTTAATAGTTAAAACAAAACAGGGAATCGCACACACTGGGTTATAAAAAAAACAAAGAGAGAACACAACTCAACAAACATCAACACAGACAGAGCCTGAAGCACTTTGTGTGTGTCCTCTTCATGCTGTACACAAACCGCAGCCGTCTTCTATCACTCATCGAATACAGTGAATAGTGTGTAAACAGCTCAGGGGCCGAGATGTTTACACCATCGATCATAGCTCCAACACAAACTCAAACACTCTCGTGCTGCTGCTGCTTTTTTTTTTTTTTCGTTGTTTCTCTTTCCAAACACAAATTTAGTATTCTCCTCCCTGCCCAATTTATCGTGAGGGTTATCTGGCAGTGCAGCGTACTGAGGCTAAGAGTTTAAGGACCGACGTGGGAGAATCCGAATATCAGGAATTCCCTCTCTGTTCTCCGGAGGAGGAAGGAAGGAGAGGAGGTTGTGAGAGGACGAGTCGACAGGAAGAAACAAAAAACAAGTTTGATCCTAGATGGTCGGCCGACATCAAAGAGACGACATCACAGGAATGAGAAGATACAAGGAAGATGGAGGGAGATATCAAGAGTCAGCAAAACCGCAACACACACACATACACACACACGACACACACACACACTACGACACACACACCAATGCACACAGACACACGAGACAACACACTACACACACAGTCTCACCGAATGTTCGTTGTGTCCTCTGGTGGTGGACGACTCCTGAGAGTGCTTATCTGGCTGGAGACATTTTCTCACACTAGACTGGGTGAGCGCTCGTATCTGGCCTCATCAGCATCATCTCCACACACATCAGTTTGTTTTGGTTACGCATCTACACACAACACACAACATCACATCACACCTACATAGCACACGCTCCACATGAACACACGACACACCTAACTGTATTTGGAAGAAAGCGGATGCTGTTGTGATAAAGTTGCTAGCCTATTTCACTATTCCCCCCCCCCCAAATTCCCCCTGGTTCATTTTAAATTTTTAGATTTTAGATTCAAACATTGAACAAAAAAACAAAGAGAAAACTTTATTTGCCTTTGTTCTCTTTTGTTCAAACTAATTTTTCAATTTTTTTGGTTGTTCCACCCTTTATGTTTTTCTTTCCCCTCACCTCTTTTCTTTACTCTTCATTTTGTCCCCCGCCTTTCCTATTCTCCGTCTCAGTTCCCTCCTTACTTCTCTGTGTGTCGCTTTTCTAACATTTAACCTTCAGCAACTTCTTTTACTAATTCCCCTTTACCCCCACTTTTTCTGTGCATTCAGATTTTTCCTGTTTTCCTTCCTCATATTTCCCCATTTACCTCCACTTTTTCTGTCCCTTTTCTGGTTTGCATTTGGTCCATTAATCTTTTCTTCCTCCTGTTTTCCTTCCTCTTCTTTCCGCCTTTTTTTCATTTATCACTCCCACTTTTTATGTCCTTAACAGCTCTGTGTCTCCTGGTTTAACGTTCTCTGTTTTTCACCTTCCTCTTTTCTTTTCTTCGCTCCTCGTTTTTTCCCATTTACCTCCAACTTTTTCATGTCCTTTCTGGTTTGCATTTTTCCATTATCTTTTCTGTTTTCCCTTCCTTTTTTTCCTTTTTTCTTTTTTTTTTTCTCCTTTTCCTTCCCATTTTTTTCATTTTAACCCTTCCACTTTTTCTTCTGCTCCTTTTCCTGGGACCCTGGTTTACAGTTTTCCTTTTACCCTGTTTTCCTTCCTCTTCTGTACCTCCTTTTTCCCATTTTACCTCCACTTTTTCTGGCCACCGTTTTCTTTCCCACTATTGTCTTGTTTAGTTTTCTCCCTCCTTCTTCATTTGATAAAAATCAACTCCTGAGCCTAAATACAGCTCAGAAGGAGACTCTGCTACCCTCCTCTTTCAATTCAATTGTGAACGACGCATTTGATTTAATGATGAAGCATTTTCGAAACCACTTGTCGGCTACTCCTTATCGTTCATATGATGCGACTCTTTCTTATTTGCCTTTTCAGGTCTGACCCCTGAACAGGGAAGCAGCTCAACATCTCTTAACCGCACTCTCATCCATAACCAACCAGCCAGAAGGCCACTTTCTCTGCTAGCTGTTGGATGAGTCTGTTTCTGCTTCAAGCTTTATTTAGACTATTGTTGAGGACATGATGCATTCCACACACCGGTCCATAACTGTTCTCTATCGTTTTCCATAGTGTGTTTTGTCCATCCCAATTCACACAACATCGTTTCCCTCTCTGTGAAGTGGTTGTTATCACAGCACCAGTATCAGCGATCACAACCAAAATGAAGAAAGGTTAATTAATTATTATTTTCGAAACACAAAACTGAAAACCTTTTATCTTAATATTGCACCTAGAGACTCTGTGTGATGCTTCAGGTTGGGAACTTGTGTGAAAGACAAAACACACTCAGGATGAATCAGCGTCTAACGTCACCGTCTGGGCTGTTGTGGCCAAAACTTCTATTAAGTAAATGACTAAAACACTAACAAGTGAAATCTTCACGTACAGAGTCTCTGTCCTGAACGTCACTCAGGGTAAATTCCTCCATAAATAATTCATCATTCATACACAAACAGACTGAGAGAATCTGCTCCTTTTGGGATAATGAAGTTTCTTCTCTCTCGCTCTCTCTCTTTGCAGCAGAGCAGCTTTCTTGAACGCGTCTTTTTCACACGTTGCTAATGTGCTTAGCGCTGTCTGGCTGCCATTAGTGGAATTATGCTCACGCAGCGGGTGTTAAACATTGTTTGGTGCTTCAGTTAATCAGCTCGGGGAAGCCGCCATATGTGCACGGAGCTGGGACACGGTTCAGAGGAATCAAACCTGCTGGATTCACACAGAACCGAAGCATTGTCACTGCGGGTCTCTGTACTGTATTTATAATGGACTGAGAAGTGATGGATTCAGATGTCTCTAAACTAGAGAATCACATTTTCAGATATTTGTGTAATAATAAAGGGATATTCCTGCATAAGTTTAACCCATGGTCTAACGCACCATGAGACTGAGTAGAACCCCCCCGTCCAGAGATCAAGTTTACCGACTGCAGACTTCTCTAGTTGTAGACTTCAGCAAAGACAGCCAGATAGCAAAATATTGCTAACTATGGAGCCACGAGCCAAACGCCATAAAAAAAAAGCCGCTCATAGCCACAAATGATGCTCAGAACAGCACCAAACTTCATCAACAGTACAAACAGGGTCCCATCCCATAATACCAGGCATCAAACACCTGCTAGCTTTGCCTGGTTTCTATTGAAAAGAGACAAAACACAACTCACCCACTCTCCTCCAGCTGCTTGCTACTAATGCAGAAGCCCTGACAAGTCGATTACCGAGTGCATCAAGTCAAGGAAACTTTATTAATCCCCGAAGGGCAATTCTGTTTCTACAGTCCACCATAGAAATACAGTCAATCACCCACACACATAGACAACACATATATCAGAGGTAACATGATCGAACATGGGATGTACAAATGTATCTCATATATCTGAATGCATAAATAAATAAAACTCTTAACGAGGCAATTGACACTATAGTGCCATCCAATGAGAATAAATAGTAATAGTGTTAAGAATACAAGGTAAAAAAAAATTCATATATGTATTTCTATGAAAGATAAAAACGAATAAGAATAAATAAGGATTCACGCGGTCAACTCAGCATTTAACAGCTTGACTGCTGAGGGGACAAATGGCCTGGCATATCTGCTGTTCCTCTCTGTTTCTAACAATAACTAGCGAGTGTTGACAGGAAAATGAACGGAGTTGAGTTGCTCAAACTATCACATTCAGCAAAGCTGCTGCATTATTGAAACTAAACGTCACTGGACTCGTTACTTTTCTACTGCACTCGATAATCGACTCGTCAGGGCTTCTGCATCAGTAGGAAGCAACTAGAGCAGAGTGGGTGAGTTGTGTTTTGTCTCTTTTCAATAGAAACCAGGCAAAGCTAGCAGGTGTTTGATGCCTCGTATTATGGGCTGGGACCCTGTTTGTACTGTTGATGAAGTCTGGTGCTGTTCTGAGCATCATTTGTGGCTATGAGCGGCTTTTTTGATGGCGGTCGGCTCGTGGCTCCATAGACCAGGCAGTGGTTTTTTAAAACTAGTCAGCTGACTGTGTTAAAGTTGCTCTAACTAGAGAAGTTCGCTGTCGGCAAACTTGATCTCTGGATGAGGGGTTCTACTCAGTCTCACGGTGCGTTAGACCAATGGGTTAAACTTACGCAGGAATACCCCTTTAATCTTTGGGGGACTTCACGTCTAGAAACGTATTTCCTCTCAGAGTTCCCAATGCTGCTCTTACCGTAGGTGAGTACGTAGAGCGGTTTGCCGTTGGTGTCCATGGTGGTGAGACACGGGGCCTTGGGGGAGATGGTGCCCCACCGCTGCAGCGCCGCCTCCAGAGACGGGGGCCAGTTGGTGACCACGCCCAGCTGCTCGCCCCGCATGACTCCCATCTGGGCCCCCTCCGCCTTGGGCTGGTTGGGGTCCGGCTGCTGGACTGCAAAGAGAGAGAGAGAGACACGAAGATTACATATTAAATCTGATGAAACATTTTATTTCTCCTTGTCAACATGATGAAGTCTTCTGGTACTCAGAGTTCAACCTCAATGTGAGTCATTCAAAATTTGAAGAGCTTGTCTTGAGTAGTTCCAACCTGAGATATCAGGTTTACAAGGCCAAAACTATTTTATTGTGATGTCCTCATAGTTTTGACCTTTAACCAATCAATTCCAATCAGCTTCTTTGAGTCCCAGTGAACATTTAAAGGGACAACGAGGAGTTTTGGAAAGCGAAGTGTTTTCATACTACATTTACCATGAGCCTCCACGTGCACGGTGAAATTCTTGGACCAGCGCAAGACGTCCGTCTGTCCAAGAATGTTTTCATTCATCAACAATGAAAGTCAGAGGTTCGAAGACGATCACATACCGTCGTAGTTCCGACCATAAACGGCGATTCGGCGGCGTTATTCCCATGACCCGCCGGGCAGTGTCCGCGAAACCGAAAGTAAAGGAAACGCTGGTCGGCTCGCCCAGCATTTCCACCATTAATTAAAATAACAAAATAACGATAGAGATAAAACAATATATTGATCGAAAATGGAGGCATTAATAAGTGTGGGTAACGTAGATTCATCCACGTTAACGTGAGACTTTTTTATAACCAAATAGAAACTCCTCGTCCCTTTAATAAAAAAGTCCCTCAAGGTTTTATTGAGATACCACAAGAGCAGGACAGACAGAGAGACAATAAAAAACAGCCTCCGGCCCTGGATGTCATGGAAACAGAACAACAACATGATGTAAGGACAGTTACCCTCTAAAAGTTCCTCGAAGTCGTCGACGAAGAACTCTCTTAGCGGCGGCCGTTTGGGTCGTTTCAGGGTGTTGACCAGCTGCTGGATCTTAGCTGAAACTCTGCTGCTGACAGGGACTCCTGCAGAGGAGGAGGAGGAGGAGGAGGAGGAGGAAGAAGAAGAGGAGACACACTTTAATGTAAATCCAAACTAACTGCAATTATCCAACACTTTCATTTCCACTGAGAGTGGCTGACATCTGGATGTAAACAGATGTTTGATCCACTGACATCCAGGTGTTGACATCACGAAGGAAATGAGGGAAAATCCTGCAGCTGCTGCTTTTCACCATTTTTAAAATGTTTTTTTTTTTTCCATCTAATTGAAATTTGATGGTTTTGAAATGAAATAAACACAAACAAGGATCAATACACAACCGCACACCTCGTCAAACAAGGAGTACAGACCAGTTTTAAATTATAAAAACACAACTTGATACGAGGCAAAAGACTAAATACAGACCAGAAGAAAAAAATTTCAAATGTGAAAACAAATAATTGAGTTTGACCCTGAACATGCTTCTCAGTCTTTAACAACATTTGGCAGGAAGTGTGTTTACACTCAGCGCAAAGTGAATTATTCTCATTTACATAAATCTGACAACTACTATGAAAACTGTTTGTATGAATCTGTTTTTTGTAAATCCTTAAAAACATGGACGTGTCTTCTCCTGGTTTCTTGCTGCTCAGGACTAAAATCTCATCTGCTCCACATCTGCATTCAGCCTGAACATCGTATTTTAATGTCCACGCTGTTGCACACAGAGTGAGGTGGGGCGATGAATATCCAGGGAAAATCAAGAAAATATGAAGATACAAAAAAAAAACCTTAAAAATAAATCTCGTCCTGCAACAAACATCAATATTCCAGTGTTTTTGTTGATGATAAATCTTCAGGAAATCATCAATTATACATTATATAAATGTTTGATCATGTTTTCTCAGACAGTAACAGCAGTGAAATGTCTCTAAATATGTTAAGACTTTACTCCAGTGGGGGAAACAGATTTGTTGAAGTGAAATCTATGAACAACAACTCATCAACCCGTAGACAAACAGTTTGTGAAACGAGTGCAGCTCATCTCACAGCAGCAGATCAATGAAGAGACTCAGACTGATGAAATCCTCTCCCCATCCTGATGATGATGATGATGATGAGTCTGGAAACTCTCGGCTCCTGATCTGTGGAGCGTTCAACACCTCAACGTCCAGGTGAAAAGGAACGTCTGGGTTCATCGTCTCTGCTGCCGAAAAGCATTTTTACATCCGACCACAAGAAACTGTGAAGGTCGGACTCTGCTCATGTTTTTTTGTTTTATTCAGATCGTAATGGACAAAACCGACTGTGATGGAAAAACTGACAAACGTCCACACGACGTTCCTTTTCCTGAACTTTTCCTCCGTTTGAAATAAAAAGATGCAATTTCAGAGTTGTTGGAAACACAATCACGCACTTCACCAGTGATTTTAAATCAACAGAAAAATGTGTTATTAAAAAAGGTACAAACAATGAATAACAACAAATCCTGAAGGTCACAAAAACTACAGTTAAAGAAAAACTCATGAATAAGGAGGAAAAGATGTTTCT
>NC_140923.1:6077046-6197912 GCF_045865225.1 Trachurus japonicus
ATAGTATGAGCCACAGCCACAGTCCATATAATGGTTGTGAATGGTGCTCACTTTTCTTCGTCCAAAAAGACACACCAAAAAACATCCAAGTACCTCCATAGTGCTCGTCTGTAATGTCCCTCTTGTATTGAAACCCCGACATGAGAAACTGTTCCGCCGGTCAGGAAGAGCAGTGAACCGAGACACTGGGAGTTTCCGCTACAAACAAGCTTAAAATATAGACTTATTTAATTTTTTTCGGAACAATTTCTCATGTCGGGGCTTCAATACAAGAGGGACATTACCAGTGATGGGAATAACGCCGTTAAAATAAACGGCATTACTAACGGCGTTATTTTTTTCAGTAACGAGTAATCTAACTAATTACTATTTCCTCCGCTACAACGCCGTTACCATTACCGACAATTAAATGAGGCGCGTTACAAACTACTCAGTGAAGCCGTTGTCCTCCGACTTGGCTCATCTCAGCCACAGAAGTTGCAAAACTGTTTTTTTTTCCGTTTTCTCCTTTAGTGAGGGGAGGGGGGAGGAGGGAGGGACGAGACAACCGCATAAGTGAGGATGATTGGTTAATTGGAGTAAGGTTTCATGCTAAGCCAATCAGAGGCAGTGTTCAATTTGTACACAAACCACATACGCACGCAGTAGCCTCACACACACAAACTAGCAGAGGGAAGCTGCCGAGTTCGGAGGGAAAGTTGGCGTTTTCAAAGTGGAAGTACAGACACTACTTGAATCTCCTTGAGGTAAAAAGCAAGAACATACATGTGAGGTGTAGGCCTACATTATGTCCCGGAGCGAAGTGTTTGTCCCCGTCTGTTGTAAGCAGCTCCAATCTACTGAAGCATCTCTCAACGGCACACGCTTCTACAAAACTAGTGGCCCAAAACACCGTTGTTGACACTGTTTGTGATGATAGCAGGGCTGTACTGTGAAGCCAGTTGAGTGGGTTAGCGAGGTATGTTGACGTTTTACCTCGAAAAGAGTTTAGTCATTGAGTAAATATAGTTTCTAGACACCAGTGAGTCTCATAATGAACAGTGTTGTGGGTAACGCGTTACAAAGTAACGCGTTAGAGTACTTTAATTACTTTTTTCGAGTAACGTGTAACGTAACGCGTTAGTTTCGTGAGTTGAGCAATCAGTAACTTAGTTATTTTTTTAAAAAAGTAATCCGTTACTTTTCGCCGGATAAGGAAAGGAAAATCCCGACTGCAGCCTGCTTTTTGTCAGACAGACTACTGTGCAACCTGCGGATGTGTCAGCCGAGGCGCAGCGCTGTGATGCGTCTGTGTCCTGCCGACCTACGTTGCCTGTGTGTGTGCGTTTCAATTCGCCGGCGAAAAGGACAAGAACATAACGGTAAAAACACTCTGCATTGGTGATAAGCTTCTATCGACCGCAAAAAAAATCCACATCCAATTTAAGGGCCCATTTACATGGATCAGCTCCACGTACGGACCTGCTTCACCAGCAGCAACAAGCTCTCAGTGCTTGCTGCTTTCAGCAGCTCCCTCTTGGCAAGCGGCAGCTCAGTTCTCCCCCGGTCCAGCCCGGACCTCTACTCCATAGCTGCCGTAGCAGCAGTGTGATACCAGTACATTTAACCGCATTTTTAAAAAACTTTTATTACACACAAGGCAGGACGTTCACGTCTCGCCAGCCTCCCTCCTCTCCACACGTGAGTCCTCCATTCAAACTGACAGACAGATCGAGCAGTGAAGCCGCTGAGAGGGATTCACGGCAACTCCTGAATTTTGATCAGTTCTGCGATCAAAAAAAAAAAAAAAACACGCTATGTTGCATATTTCTGACTGTCTTTCCTGTTATTGTTATCCTGTAGAGTTAATTTGGTTGGATGACTATTCGTCAGGACTCAGTGCATTTAAAAGAGGCTGTGTGTCTGTCTGTTAAGTTGCAGCATGTGCGAGGCGCTGCAAAAGGCTTTTAATTTTTGGTAACGCATGAGTACTCTAATGCGTTACTTTTATTCATAGGTAACGCAGTAACGTAACTGATTACTTTTAACTGATGGTAACGTTGTAACTTAATTAACTACTTTCAAAAGTAACTATACCCAACACTGATAATGAAGAAGTAAAAACTCTTCTCCCCAGACGACCTCCCCGACCCCCGACTCACCGTCTCCGGTCTCCATCAGCTCGGCGTTGCCGTACTTGGGCGTCTGTCTCTGGGCGGCGGTGCCGGTGCCGGGGGCTCTCTCCACCTGGATGCCATCGGTGGCGGTGGTGTTGGCGGTGTTGTTGGTGTAACCGGTGACATCTGGAGGGGCAGAGTGGTTCTCTGGGATGAGAGAAAACGAGGGAGGGAGGGAAGTCCTGGTTAGTAAAAACCCCCGACACATCCTGCTGTTAACACGCTTTAACCACCAGCAGTTAGACTGTGGATACATGACAGAGACCTGGAGTTAATTATGTTGTTAGTCATTAAACATGAGGTTAATTGGGATCTTTACACAGTTAGAACCAAGAACAGGAATTAACAGAAGATTGAAATGTTCTGAAACAACAGCAACGTTAAACGCTGAAACACTGCGAGGAGTCGAAGCGTTAGGTGAACTCAGAGGAAGCAGGAAGCAGGAAGAAGCATGTCATTCCCTTTTCTTTCTACACACTGTCCTTTCAAAATAAAAGCAACATGTCCCAAAAATAGCCAAACAAAAAAGACCAATAATCTACTGACAGGTTTGGTTTATAATGCTCTGTTGTTGAAGGCCCTGACCCTAGATAGAGACAGAGGACTGGACCACATCACTTGTACCTGTAACCTGTAGATCTGACATAATGTAAGGAGTCGAGGTTGAGGTTGTACAAGCTGAACACTCTGTAATTATGGAAATAGAGTGACGCCTATAAAATTGAGAGCTGATTAAAAAAAATTAAAAAGAAAACATGGATGACAAAAGATTGGAGGAGAAACAATGTTTAACAAATGAGTAAAATCACAATTTTCCTCAGATTAAAGGGATAGTTCACCCTAGAATGATATTTCGCTCATTATCTACTCACCCTCATGTTGACTAAGGGCTGGAAGAAGTTTCAGATTCCTCCGTGGCTTCTCTGAGTTACAGGGGGTCTCGGCATAGCAGTGCATGTCCATATAACGGTTGCAAAGGGACACCGGAGCTCTTCGTAAAAAAACACACACAAAAAAACATCCAAATACCTCCATGCTGCTCGTATGTAATGTCCGTCTTGTGCTGAAGCCCCAAATTGCGTAATTGTCCCGAAAAAAATTAAATAAGTCTATATTTTAAGCTTGTTTGTAGCGGAAGCTTCTCGAAGCTCCTCTTCCTGGTCCGTCCAAATCTCGCGTGATTCGCAGTAACCGCACTGACGCATGCTGACGCCGGCGCAAATCACGCGAGACCCCCTGTAACTCAGAGAAGCCACGGAGGAATCTGAAACTTCTTCCAGCCCTTAGTCAACATGAGGGTGAGTAGATAATGAGCGAAATATCATTCTAGGGTGAACTATCCCTTTAAATAACGGATGCTGCTCTCTGCTGGACTGTCAGTTCAACCAATTGTTTGAAAATATATATATATATCTATATGGACAACAAAAGATTGTAGCAGAAACAATGTGTTACGACCGGGTAAAATCCAGATGTTCCTCAGATTAAATAACGGATGCTGCTCTCTGCTGGACTGTCAGTTCAGATACAACACATCGTGAGTTAGTTAGCATGTGACAGCTAAAACAAACCTGATTAGCATCTGTCGCTAATTAACTATTAAGAAACATTCACAGCCGCAGAATCGTTGTACACCCACACACACACACACACAAAAAATCCCAGTGTTCTTGAACTCATCACCACACACTGTGACACCTGCCTCTCTATGAAGCGAAAAAAGAAAATAAACACTCAATTTTCTCCCAACACCCACCAAACACCCCCAACGTTCATTTTTAGGTCATTTCACCCTCCATTTTTATACCACATTGAGATTGTGTGTTTCAGTCGATGTGGTGCGCCATGGTGTTTCAAAGCTCCCATCATGCCTCAAATACTTCACATTTACCTCCTTCATGAGGCTCGGCTTCTGTTCAACAACATCAAACGGTATTTACTGTTCTGCCCGAGGGATTCTTTACTTTGAGTGGTCGGAGCATGAAATGATGCAGGGAGGAAGAGGAGGAGGAGGTAAGGTGAGGAATCTAAATGAGGACGCGTGAAGGTTCAGGTCTGTGTGGCATTTTCTGTCCCTTTGTTTTCACACACTCATTTAATTTAACCCAACTTCATCCACATGACGGCTGTTTTTTAATTTTGGTTGTGGAGGTTTAGACCAGTGGTTCTTTTTTTTTGGTGCACTGAAACAGCCTTTTTAATTGCATCATTGGATATATATTAACGGTTCTGAAGGCAAAATATGTGATTACAAAAGTTGCTGTACACTGAACATTGCACTTTTGTGAATTTTACAACATCTTCCTGTGCAATATTTCACAATAAAAGCCCAATTAAGAAATTAATGGAGACTGTCCACTGAAACACTATGGGGGAGTGAATCAAAACCATCAAAATGTGGCTTCTTATTAAAATATGACTAATTTCCCATTAAAACATATGGTATTGGCAGGGGTAGACAATAAGGGAAATTTGCCACTGGCCCTCTGGGCCAGTGGCTTTTGAAGATCACTGGCCCCACCATTCTAACCACTGGCCCAGGACAATAGGTATCGATCCCCATATTAACGAAAAACAACATATCCCAGCCAATTCCTGCGGTCTCGCCATCGAGGCTGGAACTTTCTGATACCATTACTAGTCAATTTCCAACATTCTTGATACTTATTCAATACCACGATCTTGTAGTTTCTTGAGATTTTGGGGGATTATTTTGTTATATGTATTTTAGTGATTATGTATGAGTTGGTATATTTGTGTTTAATTTTTGTATGTTGTTATTTATTTGAGTCTGATGTAAAGGATTTATATCCTGTATCAGATATTTTTCATTCAATTTCATTAAAGAAGGTCAAAAAAAGTGCTTTTAAATTCATCAGGCTACTTTATTTAATAAATAAATAACTGTTTCACATATTTAGCCTCCACTGTGGTTTAACAATGAAGTAAAAACAGAGTTAAAATGGTAAATATGCCTCAACACAAACATGAAGTTATGTAGTCATTACTTTTATCCTCCAAGTAGTTCAGTGATATAACTGTTGTTCTCATTCATTCACGTTTAGGCTGTTTCCACAGATTGGTGCAAAACTGACTCATTGTTTCATTTTCAGCTCAGTTTTGCGTTTACACACGTTTTTTTGTTGTTGTTATTATGGTCTAAATGTCACGTGACGTGCCACCGCTGTGGCGCACACCGAACAGCTGGCGCCCCAGCGCGAGCTCTGGCCCGTGTGCAGAGGCGCTGTTTGTGAACAGGCAAGGCAGGCAACTGCTTGGGGCCCCGAGCCATTAGGGGGCCCCCGAGGGTCGGGGCTCGAGGGCAGTTTTATCGACAGAAATATCTCAAAATGCGCTACCCGCAGTGACCGCACCCCCCTCCCCGTATCGTCGTATAGCGTCGATTTGCAATTACATCTCAGTGGGAAACCCCCCTAACGGGGCCCCATGTCATTCTCCGGACCTGATCCCAGCTAACGTCAACCTGTATGATGCACCTTATCACTGGGAGTTTCTAATGAAGCCGAGGGAAAAAGAAGAGTCCACCTGGGAGCAAGACGAGAAGAAAAAAGAGGCGGAAGTAAAAAAAAGAATGCAAGACAGTGGTGGTAAGTGGAGCAGAGTGTAACGTGAACAGTAAATAACTGTTGAACAAATGCTAATAGTCTAACTGGGAGACACTTGAATAGCAGCTAATGTTAGCTTCAGACCAGTGGTGACCAGGCTACTTCACGTTTACAGTCAGTCAGTCAGTCAGTGGGACTGCACCTGACTGAGGGACTCGGTGCGTGCGGTTGTGGTGCTCCACTCGGTTACGGTCGTTAGTGACAAAAAAAAAAAAAAAAAAAAAAGCAAGTTAACTTAACGTGGTCTCCTTGGCAGCAAGTAACAACACTATTAACTTGCTAGGTAGCAGGGTGACATAGTAAAGTTATGTTACAGTATTTAAGTGAGTAGCCTGTTACTATAATAATAATATGAAAGTGTAAAAGTTAACAAGCTATTGGTGCTATGAAAGCTATGCCCAAGGAAAACATTTAAAAATCACTCTCTTATCTCTCCTCAGGATTATTATTTGATTTTCTGACAGCAGCAAAACAAAGGGACAAAGTGCCCCCTCCCAGTGAAAACTGTAAGTGTAGGCCTATATTGTCATAAAGAATCTTTAGAGGGCATGGTATATTATCAATTAAAGTAAAACTGTCTTTTGTTTTTTTGTCATATATCAGTTGAACGTCCACCTCCAGTGAGACAGCCACACCTGCCCATCATGAAGACAACATGTCACCAGCTTACACCATAACTGGACATTTTGAATAAAAAAAGTTTAAATTTCATACATTTTTTGTTGGTGTTCGATTATTTATAAAATGACGGTGATAAACACTGGTTGGAGGGCCCCCTGGGGATTTTTGCTTAGGGCCCCAGCAGACTCTAAAATCGCCTCTGCCCGTGTGTAACGTTCGCGTCGGTCCCAACAGGACTCGACCCGACGCGCTGAGGAGGAGGGAAGTTTCATGGTTAAGAAAAAGGTTTTTATCGGTTCTTGTGACGACCTTCTATCAGCAGCAGTGAGTGAGCTGGAGCTGCAGCTGCAGCTGCTTGCAGGTGGTGCTGACGTGCCAGGGCACAGCGCTGGCTGCGCACAGAAAGTAGATGTCTCTGTCGTTGATCGGGTCGGGATCTCTTAGCACTAATTACCGAGACGATTTGACAGTTATCATTTCAAACCACAGGGATTTAATGTGAAATTAGATTTATTTATTTACTTGTTATATTTTTTTCAAGGCATTATTTTCACTGGCCCCACCGGGCCAGTGTTTGGAGCGTTCTGGTGGCCCTGACGGTTTGAAAAGTACGTCCGGGCCACCGGGCCATTTATATTGTCGACCCCTGGGTATTGGGGAAAAATGTCATTTAGCTTAGCTTCTCCAGTTTAGGCAATAATGACGGCTCCAGTCACTATTTTAATAAAATGATAAATGTCTGTAAAGGTCACTCATGAATGGGTATCTCCACTGTAATGCAACAACAATGGTGGTCAGCTAACTGACGTAATACCTCCACAGTATTTCGTATCTGAGTCGGAGACAAAAATAGGCCTACAAAGAATTGTGTCTGTGAACTTTGTGTTTAAATGTGCTAATTTGTAAATTCAGCTGTTGCTACGTAGCTAACGTTAACACTGAGAACTGCTACAGTGAAAAACTAGAAGAAACATTGTTAAACATCAAATGTCATTCCTTGAATCGCCAACACTGGAAGGTAACCCAACTTGTACTGATGTTAGCATGCTAACCAGCTAGCCTTTCCGATACCGAGTCACTGTAGTGTCCAGTCTGCCTTGTTCTGTTTTACCAGAATTAACCAATAAACCAAAACAGATCTCACTCCCATGGATCCTCTGCAGCCTTAGAGGTTTCTTCTCTGAGTCACAAATCTTATTTTACACCAAAGCTTTTATTTGTATAAACCTAATTATACTGTTATGACAGTTTTTTATGGTTTTCTTGCTGTTTTTATCTTTTGTGAGGCACCCTCAAAACTTGTTAAGAAAATACATATAAATAAAGATAATTGTTTAGTGCTAGAATTATTATTATTCTATCAATAATGAATATCTTCATCTGTTCTGTTTATTCCCAACAAACAGAATCAATACTTCATCGGTTGGTGTCATAAACACAACACACACACACCAGCTAAAATATGTAGCCCCCATATGTTTAGTTGGACCACAGAGGTTTGCTCTCACAGCCATGAGATGTGTAGAAGGTCCAACACCGATGAGTTCTGGTTCGGTTCAGCCCAGAGCTGAAGGACTCACAGGAAAAAAGAGCTGCTTCTCATCGTGTTGATAAAGGAAAAAGAGTTCTTCATCCAAACTGAGAGACGTGAGGAGCCGAACCATGTTTTCATTTCTCACTGCTGCTGTTATAACACTCACTTTACCGTCGTACAAACAGAGCTGAGCTGCAACACAAACTTCCAGAGACAGAACAAAGATGAGTTTTCTCTCTCTCTCTGTCTCCTTACTTAATATTTCATCATCACAGGGACACAGGGAGACTCTATAGTATATGGACAGCTAGATACACGCCATACATTCTTTATATCGAGACGTTGATTTGCACTATGGGGAGATAAATGTTGAATTTCCAATTGAAAGAGTTGACGACTTCATCTCTTCTGTTTCTCTGTCGTCTCTTCATGCTGACAGCTCTGACATCTACGACACATCTGCTGCTGTGCCAAATGCAAATAAAACACCAACAACTTTGTGATGCTTTTTTTTTGGAAAAGTTGGTTCTTCTTCTCTTTTTCCTTCTTTTTCTTCATCGATTCGTGCCAATAAACCTGGCAACGACGAGGTTTCGAGTAAAGATACATGGTGAGAGAATAAGACTGAGGGGAGATGATTCCCTGCACAAAGCACCGAGCCAAAGCCGGCGAGACCAAACAGAATTCTTTATCCAGACATGGACTGCATATCAATAGTGCAGCGCACAGCACAGGCATGCTAATTACTGTAGCATCCCTGTACGCTCTGTCTCTGCAACATCTGGGCTGTCTGTTTGAGCTACACTCAACTAGACGTGCACTGTCTGAAGGCCTCTGTTGTTTATCTATGTGGGAAAGAGTGCGTGTGTGTGTGTGTGCACGCCTCCTGTGACCTCATCAGGATGTATTTATCATGATGGCTGAGGAGGAGGAGGAAGAGGAGGATGATGAATATGTCTTTTACTGCTGGGAGGCCAGACCAGGTCGACTGAGGAGCTGGTTCGTCTCCCGTGACGGGTCAACGAGAGTTTAAAGGTGAAGATATCGGGGTTCAAAGGTCAGAAGATGTTTTTCTTTTTTCTGACAAACGACTTGAACATGAATCTGAGTCCAAAGGTCAGAATTGGTGTTGAACTTAAACGGGAACTATGCAAGTCTGGTGTCTCTTCCTCTGTGTCTCTAACCCTCCTCTCCTCCATGTGCGTTTGTTTACAACAATGAAGCCGGTGAGAAATCAATCCATGGAGCGGTGGATAAGGTTATTTATCATCTACCATGTTACCATGTGTATATCTGTGTAGTCTTATCTGCCATCAACAAGAGATTACGGGTTACGGGCGCGTTATGTTTGTGTGGCGGTGTCGCCATGGAGACGAGAGCTGGGACACCGGGTCGGAGGCTCTGATCTTACAAGGTTGGTTTTCAGCCAAGAGACGCTAGGTGGAAGGCAGAGAGCCTCCATTCTCCCTGGAACTAGTTACAAGTCATTGATGGTTCTCAAAGTGGGGTCCGGGGACCTCCAGGGGTCCTTGAGAGGGTTCAAGGGGGTCCCCCAACTTTTTCTTGAAATTTTACCACTTTTTTGTATTTATTAGGTTTTTTTTTTTAATGTAACCACTATTTCTAGATTTTTCTTTAAACTTTTTTTTGAGAAATTTTACCAGTTTCTTCAAGAATTATTTGAAAACGTTTTGAAAATTTTACCACTTTGAGAAATTTTGGAGAATATATTTTACTTTTTTTTTTTTTCAAGAATTCTTACCACTTTTTTCTAGAATTGTTTTAAAAACCACTTTTTTTCCAGAAATTTCTCTACAATATTTCCACAAATTCACGCCATTGGCCCTAATTTGAACATATACATTGACTAAATAAATAATGTTCTAATTAATTAAACAAATATTTGTGTAGCGGTGCCGCAGAGACGAGAGCTGGGACACCGGGTCGGAGGCTCTGATCTTACAAGGTTGGTTTTCAGCCAAGAGACGCTAGGTGGAAGGCAGAGAGCCTCCATTCTCCCTAGTTACTAGTCATTGATTTAACCAGCACTAGGACTCTGGAGCTGGTTAATTAAGGTAAAGATGTAGCAGCGTTTCTCTTTCATCTCCAGTTTTAACTCTGCGTGGACCAGAAATCTTTCAATATCTCAGAACAACAGTAAGTTGAGCTTTTCCTCTGATGTGACACAAGAGCAATTTCGACACAGTTTTTCCTGATGCACATCCAGAGTCAGAGGTTGTACGATGTCGTTGTGTGCCTCTCGTTAATAATCCTCAGAGGCTAATTAACCCAAAGCTCAATCAACCCCAAGGCTTCATCAGAGTGTGTGACTGTGGAGAATCGGACTTGATTCTGCTCCACTTATTCTGACAGCTGCTTATCACAAGGCAACATGAGCAGTCAGACGTTCACCAGCGCAGTGTGAGGAGTTAACTGTCAATCTGAGTTAACTGTCAGGCTGAATACAGAGTAGACCAGACAAAACACTTGATAACATCGTTACGGGTGTGAAGGTTTGAACCGGCGCAGTCAGAAAACTCTCAGGAGTCATCTCTGAAACTGTCCAAAACGCCATTTTTATTTAAAATCCTTCAACCTTAAACCACCGGAGCATCAACGACCTTCTGGAAACGATCCAACGATGCTGAATCACTCACTGCGTCTCCAGTCTTTTTTTTTCTTTTCTTTTTTTTTCATCTGAGGTATTTCATTCATACTTTTTAATGTCGGCTTCAAGCTGTGAGTCAGGAAATGAGCCCAGAGCTCAGTGAAATAACACTGGCTGCTGTCACGCTGTCCCAGCAGTTGTTCCATTATTCACCATCTGTGGAGCGGCTCCATCCAGGATGACATCACCGCTACAGTCTGTTCCTGAGCAGCCGAGCTTCAACGGACGCTTCAATAGAAACTCAGCTGTTTCCTGCCCAGGTATCTGATGAGCTGCTGTCTTTGTTTTGATTTTGAGACAGAGGTCGAACAGAGGGAAACTGATTAAAAACACTGTTTCTGGAGCGTCTGGTGCTGCACTTTAGACTAAGGAGACTGAGACTGAGTCAGAGATGTTGTATTTCTACATGAAGATGTTAGAAGAGTCTTGAATCAATTGAGAAAACAACTGTGTTTTTGATCTGACTTCCAGAGTTAATTATCTTTTCTTGTAAGTGAAGGTCCTCAGGAGCTCCTGGTAAATACAGGTCATCGCGCAATTGCTGTGTGGAAGTTTTTTTTCTTTTACTGCTCTTGTTTGTCCAGCAGTATAAACGCTTCTAATAATAATAATGGGTTTTAAATGCTCTTTCGATTGTCACAAAATCGCATAATCGCTCAATCATGTATTTATCATACATTTTACTACTACTACTGCTATCATACATCTTTTACTGACTTATTCTCTCGTTTTTGGCTGTGTAGACGCTTTTTAAAAAGGTATAATGTGTAGGAATTGCCCCCATCTAGCAGTGCGGTTGCATATCTGAACATATTCTTGATGTTGCATTCACGTGAAATGGGGCAGACGTCAGACAGACAACAGACGCTGCATGTAACAGGATAAACAAGCCTCTATGTAAACAAGTGGTCCGCCAGCACGAGGCGAAACAATACAGGCGTGACAATATGTTGTCATGGTGATGTCGTATTGTTTACCTGACCCACATGAGTAAAATGACATCCGGTTGGTTTGCCGACGGCCGTCTGCCTGACTGCACCTGAATGCAACATCAGTGCCTCCGTCCTTCCTCACACTACACAGTGGTGACAGTTTTAACAGGCGCTACCTGGAAAACTTTCTCCCCAAGCCCACAGCTCCGGTGAGTTTCCGTGGTTACCTACGGTCACGCTGCCACTCAACGTAAAAAATGGCGATGCAACATGGCCGCCTCGGTTCGGTGAATCGCCCACTTATGTATTTGTAACATTGTAACAACTCATTCTAAGGTACGAGAAATCTTTCATTTGTATACGGATGTGATTCCACTTCAGTGAAATACGTATTTATGAAAGACAGATTAGATTTTTGCTAATAAAAAGCCAAATAAGTTACATACTGGGGCTTTAATAATGCTGGGTTTTAAAAATGCCACTGATTTCGGGGCTTTCTCTTGGCGTCACATCCCGCTTTGAGTACGTCCAATCAGCAAAGGAGTAAACCTCAAGCTCCACCTGGGAGTTCCTACCCCAAGACAGAGACTCCTTTCAGCCCTGTAAAATTTCCTGGAGATCTTCTGGGGAAGTTCCTGCAGTGGAAACGCCGATATTGTGGCTCAGACTTTACCTAATAATCTTTGCATTGCCTTGTTGTTTAAAGAGCCTCCTACTCCTTTTAATTCAGACTTTTTACTTCATCAAAACTTCAGTCGAGACACCTGAGTGTTTCCCTGGACGACCTACAGGAGGCGGAGCTGCAGTCTGGGCCCAGCAGACAGCAGCATTAATGACATCCAAGGCAGAGCGGTGATAATGGATTCAAGGTGTATTTTATTCTGGCATTGATGAATGTCTGATTAAAAGGTCTGGTCCTTAGGTGAGTGCTCATTGTTCCCTGTGTTTTCTGAAGCGATGGGATGGAGGCCACTCGAGCTGCTGATTTTTCACGCACAGAGCTGAGCCGAACCTTTTGGAGCCGGTCGTAACACCACCTCTTCAAATATACAACAAATATCTCTTGATGAGTCTTTGTTATTCGTGTTTTCTTAATGTCTGGCTCATAATGAGAACGTTGCTGCAGATAAAAAGCAGCAGTTAAAAGTCTTTGATACAGTGTTTGAGATTCCAGGCAGCAGATTGTAAAAAAAATGCTGCATAAAACAAGAGGCTGACACAAAAAAACTAAAAGGAGAGGAGGAAGCAGGCACACAGCCGACATTCCTCCACCATCTGCTTTCTGGCTTAGATGAAAAGCCTTTTTGAAAGCAGATTGACTCTGGCTGAGCAAACAACTAAAAAAACATGCTGCATAATTAGCCAAATCAATACACAACGCCAAAACACGAGTAACCTTGACTACGGGGACGAGCTCTTTAAAAAGCATTGTTGATTCTCCTCATCAACAATTCGCAGTCTGGTAGAAGCCGCTCTCATGCATCTACGTACAGCGACGCTCGATGCTACTCCAAGCGACGTGAGCATCGACGCTAATCGTTCCCAAACATTCGTGGAACAAACAACTCTAACAGCAGGCAGACGACGGAGGAGTTGCCCTCGTTCTTGAGGGACGGTGACGACGACAACTCTCCTCCGACCTGAGACTTACCGGAGCGACGAGGCCCAGACTTTCCGTTCTGTACCACAACAGCCGTCCTCCTCCTGCTCCTGGAGGAGAGCTGGGTTAAAAGGCCTGCATGTGAGGGACAAGGGGAGGAGGAGGAGGAGGAGGAGGAGGAGGAGGAGGAGGAGGAGGAGGAGGAGGTCTTCAACAGAGGAGTCAAGTCGTAGGTCAGTCTGGACTTTTTTTGCTACAACTCAGTCATCACAGCTACGTCTTTATCTACACATGCTGCAGGACTGAAACATGTGTCTTAATAAGATCAGATACCTGCTGTTCATTGACAGAGCACTGGATGGGTAACCCTTTAAAGGGATAGTTCAACATTTTGGCAAATTGTGTCCATTGCCATAATCCCTATAGTTATAGCAGTAGGTTCGTTACCTTTAATTGTCGGTGCAAGCTATTTTTAGAACGGCGGAGCAGAGCCGCGAGCTGCTCAGAGCTACGCTACGGAGGCTCATGGGATTTCTTGGTTTCCCTCATCAAACTCATCAAATAGCCTACACAATCCAACAACTCCACAACGCTCTGGTGGACAAGTTGTAGATTGCACATTCACCACGCTATGAGATAATAACACAACGTTACCAGACAGAGTTGTTTTAGAGGGAAATACAGAGACTGCTTGATGAAAAACTGTCCCTGAAGGCAACGCGCATCAGCGGTTTTGCATGAATTTCCCTCTAAAACAACTCTGTCTGGTAACGTTGTGTTATTATCTCATAGCGTGGTGAATGTGCAGGTCACAACTTGTCCACCAGAGCGTTTTGGAGTTGTTGGATTGTGTATTTGATGAGTTTGATGAGGGAAACCAAGAAATCCCATGAGCCTCCGTAGTGTAGCTCTGAGCAGCTCACGGCTCTGCTCCGCCGTTCTAAAAATATCTTGCACCGACAATTAAAGGTAACAAACCCACTGCTATGATTATAGGGATTATGGCAATGGGCCAATTTGCCAAAATGTTGAACTATCCCTTTAACAGCCTGTAAATTAACAGGTTACCGTGCAGTGCTGTTACTGTTACAGTTGCACTGGTGCTGAAATACAGTGTAGGTCCGATAGAAAGTCCTCTGTTGGCTTCAGTGTGAGTCCAGCCCCTTTAGGGACAGGTGGGGGGACTGGATGTGTCGACTTCTGGCTGTTTAGACTCTGGGTGGAGGTGGAGGGAGACAGTAGCAGCATCTCGATATAGTCAGACTCACGGGGCTTCATGTAGAATTAGTTTTTGTTCTCATGATGTGGAGAATTGTGTTTATTCCAGCGATACGAGCTCGAGTGAAACAACATTTCAACTTTCATCCAAACAGCCTCACACGCCTCTGAAGGATTCTCAATAATCTCAGAGCAGCAGCGGCAGCAGCAGCACAAACAAACACTTAGCACTGTTATCTGTTAGAAAAAAAAGAAACACACAGTGTGAAGCTGAACTGAACCACGAGTCGACCGTAACAACCAGATCATCTGCAGAGATCCTGCAACCTGGAGGAGAAAGTGGAGGGATGAAAGGACCGACAGCAAATTGGAGGAGATACGCGAGGAACAAAAAAAAGAAAAAAGTTATCAGCACACGCAGGCAGAGCGAACAGGTCTGATAAGAGCCCAATAAAAAACCATCTCCCTTAAGTATTTACATGCACAGTACACACTCTGAAAACACTGGAGACCTGCACCGAAGTGGCCTCGAACAACGAGCTGCAACCCACACCAACATTAACTCATCAAAGTAAAAAAAAAAAAAAAAAGAGCAAAGGACCAAACGTCCAGACTCACTGGACCTGGATCAGTTTTCATCCCTGTGTTTTTATGAGCAGTTTTAATTTCCTGATTCAAACATGGAAGTAATGAGTCAAATATATATATACGTACATAAAATACATAACTTGACTTGACTTAATTTAAGATAATATTGGACTGAAAAGAGACACAAACATCAGCTCTGGTTTCTGGTTATCATTAAGGTGTCAGTGGTGTTTTATTTTGAAAGTCTTGATCTACAGGAAGAGAGGGTGCTCTCTTCTGATTGGCTGACTTTTATTCTGAGTGATCCAATAAAAGAAAATAGAGTAGATTTCAGAATAAAACACTCAGAGAAACCAAATCATGCAAAATGTTTGTTGGATGGTGGGTCCAGGTGGTGAGGGGGCGGGGCTTAGTTGTGACATCACAAAGTGACAGGAAGTCCTGACGGCTGGTTTTAAGGCTCAGTTTCTGAATACAGGCTGTGAGCATTTGTCTGTGGACTGAGGCTTTGATACTTTCACAGTATTAATATAGAACCTAGAGCTGCTTTATAATCACACTACACATGGACATCTACATTTATACTGTATGGAGCTTTAACACAAACATCTACCTTTATACTGTATGGAGCTTTAACACAAACATCTACCTTTATACTGTATGGAGCTTTAACACAAACATCTACCTTTATACTGTATGGAGCTTTAATACAAACATCTACCTTTATACTGTATGGAGCTTTAACACAAACATCTACCTTTATACTGTATGTAGTATTTAATTCTTCTTTTTAAATCCTCAGAACGATCATTAACATCATTAAAACAGGGACAGATGTGTCGCCTGTAAACATCATCACACACTTAAACGGTCCTGATGATGAAAAATGAGAACGACGACTTCTCTCTGATTAAACACGTGTCTGGTAACGAAGGAAACAAACAAACAGATGAAGAAAGAAGCAGAGAAACTGCAGGAGGTCGTTTACGACTGATTTCAACAACAAACAACACAGGAGTGATGTTACAGAGACACGAGGATACGACCTCCACCTGAACACACAAAGACTGAGCACAAGGCCCACCCACCTATTACCACACACACACACACACACACACACACACACACACAGAGCCAAACACACAGTTTTATTATTAGGGAGCTTCACCTACAGCTCAGAATCAACTCAAGGACACTCAGTTGTTTTATTTAAAGAGCAGATCAGACCAGAACTTTGAAGTTCAGCTGCAGTTTGTTGTTGTTGTTGCCCCACAGGGAGCAGAGACCTCAGCAGGCTCCTCTGTAATTAATTAATTATTAATCACACTGATTATTATTCAAATCTTAAAGGAATAGTTCACCAAAAAAATATAATCTAGTCATTAGTGACTCACCCTCATGCTGATGAATACTCCGGAGTAGTTTTTTATTCCTCAAAGTGCATCTGGAGACCCAATAGTAATAGGGCCCGACACAAAAACGTCCATAAAACTACACAAAAACCATTTAATATTCCTCCACACTGCTCGTCCACTGCAATCCAAGTGTCCTGAAGGGATATAGTCCAGAGTTTACTAGAAATGACATCATTTAGGACATTTTTACAGCCTAAACAGTCCTGTATTGTGCTCTGACGATCACGCACCCGAGGCAAAATAAAAAAAAAGGCTGTAAAAATGTCCTAAATGACGTTGTTTCTAGTAAACTCTGGACTATATCCCTTCAGGACACTTGGATTGCAGTGGACGAGCAGTGTGGAAGAATATTAAATGGTTTTTGTGTAGTTTTATGGACGTTTTTGTGTTGACTCTAATATAAAGTTTTCATTGGACTACAAACCGGCCTCCCGGGTCTCCAGATGCACTTTGAGGAATAAAAAAGTTCTCCTACTACTACTATTCATCAGCTTGAAGTGGAGTCAATAATGACTGAATTTCATTTTTTGGTGAACTAATCCTTTAAGAAGCTAAAACCAGAGGAATTAAAGAAGAGAACTGGAAACTGGTGGTTATAGTAGGTTGGGATATAGTAGGTATGTAGCAGGTAATGATTATATTAATGAATACACTAATTAAAGGGGCTTAAAGCAACACTATGTAGTTTTTTTTTAACTTAAAATAATGTTTCTAAACTCATTGAAGTGATAGAAAAATGGTTAATAGGATGATTGGTGCCGCCGCTGCAGGCTGAGCAGGGTCGCGGCGGCTGAAACTGCACTATGTAACTTTCCTGTGCGGGTAGGAACACCATGGTCCTGGTACACCGCAGCTCGGCACCAGTACCGGTAATGACGGTGGCGACGGCACCGGCATCGGTGCCAGCACCAAATTCACGTATAGGCTCTGTGATTCTCTGGCAAAGACAGACAGACAGTTGCTCTTCTCAACCAGAGAACTAGTATCATGAATCCTACATAGTGTTGCTTTAAAGAGCAACTAAACCCCTCAGTTTTGGATGACGTGCTCTAAGCTTGAAATTCAAAAAATGCCTTGATTATGGGCGGGGCTCCAGGAGCACTTGCTGTTTGGTGGAATTGTACGTTAACGTTTCCATGGTTTTCAGTCGTTGTCATAGTTGCGGTAAACGCATGGATCTATTAACGCTGGCTTTTAACACGGATGTCAATTTGTGTGATATCCATTGTTAAAAGCTGGTGTGATGATCCATGCATTTTACAGATTTTCATTGAAATAAAAAGAAAAAAGAAATCCATGCATTTACCGCGACTACCGAAACCATGGAAACGTAAACATAAAATTCCACCGGAAGAGCAAAACCGGCAAAACAGGCTACGTTTTTGACGTTCGGAAAAAGGTGGATATAAAACCTGATTGTAATAGCCATGCTTCAACCCATAGAGGGCAGTCACTCTTACATTTTTACTACAAAATACACCAAATTGAAATATTTTGACTAAAATGTCAAAAGTTGGACCAGAATCAATCGACAACACTACCTTATACCCAAATATATTTGTTTTCAGCAGAAAAAAGTGGTTTAGAGGTTTAGTTGCTCTTTAAAGACCCACTCCCGTGAAAATCGTGTTTTCTGAGCTTTTCACATGTTCCTGTGGCATTTTTCTTGTGTTAGAGCACTTATCAGCAGAGAAGGAAGTGCAAAATTGCATTTCAGAGTTTTTCTGCCTTCAAACTGCTGTGAACCAATGGCAGACGCAAACTGGCAGTTTCAGGAAGACTGGAGTTGAGGGTGTCACAGCTCCAGGGGAGGGCACTAGTGCTACAAGCTCCCGCCCCGCTCTGCATCTGGCTCAGAGGTGAAAGCCTTCACAGCTCGGTGTAGCTGTCTAGGTATAATAGGTATAGCTCACCTGGTAGAGCAGCTTGCACTGTGAGCAAGGACTATGTTCCAGTCTGGGATCGAATCCCAGTGTGGAGTTTTACGCTAAACGCGCTGAATCTGTAATTGTACAATGTCCAGCTGTCAGCAAGCGGGGGGGTGGGGTGCGAGGAGGTGGCTGGGCGGGTGCAGAGCAGCGCAGTCTCCGCCCACCCCCCAGAGGTACATTGCTAATGTGCATGGCTAATGAGCTGGTTTTAAAATGGCCGAAAAGGGTCGCGGGAGTGGGACTTTAAACAACCTGTGTAGTCTACTTGCCAGCCCATAGGGCCCCATTGTGAACCCGGAAATGTTGAGTACCCCAAAGTTTTATGTTAGAAATATATAGTATGGGTCCCCAGTATTCAGAAACTGCCGGATGCTAACTTATATATATTGGGCAATTAGCATAACAGACATAATCAGCATACATTAGCATAATTGCCTATATATGGGCAATATTTCAACAAAATTGACTTGGCTGATCTGGGCAATATTAGTGTGGTTTTAGGGGTTATTGATGATGCTGAATCCATTTCTGACATTTTCAAAATTCAAAATGGCTGTCTAAACCGGAAGTGACCAGATTTTAACCGCCAGTGGGCCGATTTTGATGGATTTCAAAATCTGGTCACTTCCGGTTTAGACAGCCATTTTGAATTTTGAAAATGTCAGAAATGGATTCAGCATCATCAATAACCCCTAAAACCACACTAATATTGCCCAGATCAGCCAAGCAGTTGTTGAAATATAGCAATGATGCTAATGTATGCTAATTATGTCAATTATGCTAATTGTTCACTATAAGTTAGCATCCGGCAGTTTCTGAATGCTGGGGACCCATACTATCTATTTCTAACATAAAACTTTGGGGTAGGCCTACTCAACATTTCCGGGTACTCATTGTTGGCAAGTAGACTAGTGTCTGTGTTTGTGTTTGACTCTCCTGATTTCAGCGAGTGAGGAAGCGACAGATGAACAGAGACGTATAAATGAATGAATGAATGAACAGAGTGTGTAGTTTCCTGCCGCAGTTCCACTCACCTGTCTTGTGGTGGTGGTGGTGGTGGTGGTGACGGAGGTGGTGGTGGTGGTGGTGGTGGTGGGCGGAGGAGATGTGGACGTGCTGCGCCAGGACGTCGGCCAGCCTGCCGCCGGCCGCCGCCCCACTGCCGCCGCTGCGCGTGGAGGAGGAGGAGGACGAGGCGGTGGAGGAGGTGGTGGTGGTGGTGGTGGAGGAGGTGCCGTGGATGGCGCGGTTGATCCAGTGCTCCATGCTGATGCTCCCCTCCCGGCTGGACGACGTTCCTCCTCCTCCTCCTCCTCCTCCTCCTCCGCCACCGTCCTCCTCCTCCCCGTCGCCTCCGTCGCCCTCATCGCCGCCGCCGTCGCCCTGACCCTCGCCCTCCGAGCCCGAGGACGTGTCTGGGGACAGAGAGGCAGACGTGTGATTGATCCTGTGTGTGTGTGTGTGTGTTGTCTGCAGCCTGGGAAAGGTTTCAGCTCCCATCTGTTTACAGTCGCCACAGGGGAGGAGTGGAGTAAAGTTTGTTCTGTGTGTGTGTGTGTGCGTGTGTGTGTGTGTGTTTGTCTCAGTTGTGTGTGTGTGTGTATGGGTTTGAATTTGTGAGAACATATTTTGCATGCGATTTCCATAAAGCCCACGGCGTAATGAGACTGATAGTGATATGAATAACAACAGGAGCTGACCCAGTTCTCACACACACACACACACACACTCACAGGTGCTGTTATGTGTGTGTGTGTGTGTGTGTGTGTGTGTGTGTGTGTGTGTGTGTGTGTGTGTGTGTGTTGCCTTTTTGGACCTCGACAAGATGAGGAACATAGTCTCAAAGTGAAGCTCCAGGCCGTACACAAACAGTAGTGCGGGTGTGTGTGTAGTGTGGGATTATGGGAGTTGCAGTCTTCATTAGTGGTGAACAGCTAGCACACTATTTGTATTCGAGTTCAGATTCAGGCTTTTAAAATAAAACTTTGGATTTGTTATTCATATTCGGAAGAAACAGGAAGTGGGCGCACTAGAGACTTCCGCCGAGCTAGCTAGCGGGTTAACTTCCGCTTTAGCTCTCAGCTAGCTAGAACGGGAATAAAATAACTTAATCGTGCAGCTCTTCTAGACTTTCTGAACGTAATCTGACTGAATGGATCAAATTCTGGTGGTGAAACAAGTCGTTGTGACACTCAAAAAAAAGTATCCACCGTTTTATAGCCGCTTCTTTTCCTGTTGAGGTGCATTAGCGCCACCTACTGTGTCACCTTGTTATGTGCTGTTGCTGCTCTGCGATAACGTATGGGACTGAGTCTGACGAGGTGTTCCCACCAAACGCGATGAACGCGATTGAATCGCGCGTCAAATGAAATCGCGTTGCGCTAGACGCTCCAGTTTTGACGCTGGTTCAATATGCAAAAAACGCCTCGTCGCGGCATCGCGCCGCGTGACGAGCCCGCCCAAACAACAACATTTCTCCCACTATTTCATTCTCTGGCTGAGATAACCACCGTCGCTGCACTGTTCCTGTCCCTGTAGATGGGACAGGAACAGCGGTGCGGGTCTCTGGCTGCAGCGGAGACAGCTCCGTGAACTACTGTGTGACTGACCGCCTGTTGAGTGCTTTGGGACGGGGCGGCCGGCTCGCAGCGCCCGCTGGTTGAAAACAGCAGTGATAACGGGCTTTCAGGTCCGAATCTCCAAATCAGAAACGTTTGTAACAGCACCGGAAAAGCAACACTGAAGAGCTGTGGCTTTGCAGCAGCTAATGGGGATCTGAATAATAAACTAAACTAAACCAGAAAACTTCTAATATTGTCAATAGACTCGCTCTGACTAAACTGCCAAGGGAACACCAGTACGTCCGTACGTCAGCACGTCGGTGACGATCTCAAAGCTGATAGGCTGTCGCGGCGCGTCTTCACGCGAATTCGCCGCAAAAGTTCAATTATTTGAACTCGAGCGATGAAGCGTCATCGCGCCGGGCGACGCGATGGAGGCGATTTTTCGCGGCCAACGCGTCCATCGCGCCGCGCTATCGCGTCCATCGCATCGCCCGGCGCGATGACGCGTCTAATCGCGTGTTTGCATTGACTTTACATGTAATCTCGACGCGCGATGAAGCGTCATCGCGTTTGGTGGGAACACCCCGTGAGGGCTCTCTGCACCAAAACCTAACTGTGGCAGCGTCTCCTGCATGGATGTCATTGGCTCCAAACACGTACTAACATGTTTTTTTGTTCTGTTTTGTTTTAATCTCTTGTAGTTGGCTCAAAATAATGCTCAAAACTCACACCCAAACGTTTCTTTTTCCTTAGAAAAAAGCTCCCGAATAATGAGGAGAAACTTCAGACAGAAAAACTGGTCTGGATTAAAATATTATTTGTGTAGGCTACTTCCGAATAACATATTCGGGTTGGGGTACATCCTCTTCATCACTGCAGCTGTAAATTTCTCAATGTTTGAATAACTCCAGAGCCAGAGCCTGTTCCTCTGATTTATTTAAGATCCAAAACGTCTGATATCTGAAACTCATCATCTGGTTAAAACTGGTGTCTAAAACAGGTCTGGTGTCTTAACAATGAGTTAAACTGAATAATGAGTTGATTTTAACATGCTTGTTTCATTTGTTTGCAGATTAAAATTTCAGTAATTTGGGAAAATGCAAATACACATGTTAACTTTGTGGACATTTCCCTGCAGGAACGTCACGTATGATAAATATATGTTCAGGACTTAACATGTTGTTTCAGCCGGGAAACAAACAGAGATCTGGACTGTCACAGACTCTGTGGCTCTTTTACAGCTTTAACAACACATCAACACAACAAACTTCATCTATTAATGAAGATATATCATTCCTTGTTGTTTCCTTGTTTGGTCACTGTTGGATTACAGGTGACATTTCCCCTCGCTCACAGATTACAGCTGACATTTGCCGCTTTAAAATACCCCGGGACTCCACGTGTGAACTCCCATGGTGCTTTGCTGCCATGCTTGATTGGCAAATCTGTGTCTGGTTATCAGCAGGGACCTCCACCTCCTCCTCCTCCTCCTCCTCCTCCTCCACGGGGGGTTTCCACAGACAACACAAACATGTTGATGAAAATGATAATAATAATAATGATACGACGCTGCCGAGCAAACGCAGGAAAATTATTTACTGATGTGTCGAAAAAACTGAGAAAAGAAAAACGTGAGACGACTCATCATCTCTGCACGACACGGCAACACGCGACTCTGCTGTCCCTGAATGAACCTCCTCGTCTGTGTGTGTCTGTGTGTGTGTGTGTGTGTGTGCGCTCCCTCAGGACATGTGCTTTTCTAAATCTGCATGAAGGATTGTGTGTATTTCAGTGAGTCCTCTCAGCTTGTTTACCTTGTTTTGCCTTGAGTGAAATGAAAAAGACTCAGAAGTCATGTGGATGTTCTGCATGTGAGTGTGCCGTGTGTGTGTGTGCGTGCCGTGCGTGTGTGTGTGTGTGTGTCACTGACACTGTGTGTGTCCTCTGTGCACAGACAAGCTGAGCGTGCATGTGTGTTTGAAGCAGGAAAATGTGTTTCAGCTTTTCTGAGTGATTAATGTGTGTGTGTTAATATAATATATATAGAACATTATGTACTATACGTATATATATATATATATATATATATATATATAATAACAATCTGAATCTGGTTCATTGCCAAGTATATTTTCAACATATTAGGAGTTTTATTGTTTGGGTGCACGACAATAAACCTGATCAGAAAGAAAAATGTATCAACCAAGAGGAAACAAGCAGCTTCTGCAGGTTAGATATCTAAAAAATGCACATTAAGACAAGATTTGATAAGATTTTTACTGATAAAATGAATTATTTACAATCATAAAGTGCAGAAAGTTCAGTCTTTAAATTAAAAAAAATGTAATTAGAGGTATAATAGTTCATCTGATATATTACAGTAATAGAGGCAGTGACCACAGTGTCCTTGATGTCTCTGCTCGGCAACTTGTCTAGTTTATTTATTAGTTTATGTCCAAATGTCCAATTAAAACTGATGTTAACACTGAGTTTAATACAACAGGACTTAACATAAACTATAAATAATATGATATATAACACATATAATGGTGTGTGATAAAACTGCATAGTTTTATTCACTTTCTGAGGCTCAGAGAAATCTTTCTGTTCTCACGTCTCTGATGCCATAAAAAAAGAAGTTCATTAAGTATTTAGCTGAGATTAAAGAGCAGCAGACACAATCCACTTCTCATTTCATGTCCACAGTCTCACAGCTGGAAAAAAAAACCCTGATGTGTGACAAAGTAAAATTTAAAAAAAAACTTCCACACGCCATGAATGAGCTGTGTTATCAGTGTCACTCAGTCTGTGGCTTTGTGTCTCTGAACGACGCTCACGACACCGAAAAAATAAGAATAAAATAAAAACATAATCTGCTTAAAACAGAAGAGCAGCTAATTCAGTCTGCAGGTTGGACCGATGGGAGCGTCCTGTCAGTGGACGTCATCATCATCCACATCAGTCACCAGCTCCATGGCAACCTGTCACACTTTCCTCTCTTTTATGGTTAAACGTCTTTTAAATATTTGACAACCATTAAAATTTAAAGTGAAAATGCTCAACGACTGACTGACTGACTGACTGACTGTTGCTGTGATGTGACAGTTACATGTCTTCTTCCCTCAGGACGCTCTCTCTCCACATGTCAACTTACAGCTGCTAAGATAAAATCAACAAGTGTGTGAACCTCAGAACAAACATGACAAACGGCTAAATACTGTCACCGGCATCCATGAATCTTGAACACTAACCCTGGCGACAGCAGCCGATCAAATCATGAGCTCATCCAACACTTTCCTCCTGTAGAGCCATGGCCGCTGTATGCTAACTAGCAACAAACATGTTGCTTTTTAATCTGTAGCTACTCCCTGTACATCTCTGTTGTCTGTATTTTGTCATTAACATGTTAATAAAGTTTGTTGAAGTAAAATAAAAATAAAAAATGTAAATAATCATAATAATAATGGCTTACATTATATGACTAGCCCTTTTTTTTAATTGATACCCGATACCAAGGCGCGTTACAGCTCCCAATTCAGCGGCGCGTCCTCGGAGGACACAGCCTTGTGCGGTCAACGGGCTCCTCCGACGTTGGTAAATGGGACGGTGTAGCCTTCAGAGCACTTCCTGATTGCGTCCGAACGAAATCAACATCCTAACGTTAAATGCTACCATGGCTACAGCGCGGAGCCGCCTCAACATTCGATAGCTAGCATGCTAGTGGGCTAATATCAACATTGCGCAAAGACTCTTGGGATACGTAAGGCCACGAAGGATCGGTGCGGTGTGTCTTCGTAGAACCGGCTAAGGAAGGCCGGATTTGGAGGAGCCTTCGAATTGGGACAGGCCTTGTTGTCACGACACTGTGACATAATCGGCAGCCGCTGAACTGGGACACAGCTAATGTGTTATTGAGCATCTAGAATTACAATACAATACAATACTGTCACAGACATTCATGAATCCTAAACACTGAACCTGCCGACAGCAGCCAATCCAAACATGAGCTCATCCAACCATAGACATATATACATAGACGCCGCATTGGCTGTGGGGCGACGTGCCTACGCGCCGCCATATTGGAACAGGACTAACAGAGGCAGCAGTGCATGCAGCTATGGGGAAAAGAGGAACTCCTCAACCTAAAATTCGCTGAATTTTGGACCGATTTCCAAACGGTTTGATTTGTTAAAAACGTCAGACATGTAGGTATGATACAGGATGCTTGGATATTTTGAAAATGCTGGTTTTACTTTTTTTTCCTATGCTATCAGCAGACAAGCTTCGGAAGATGTACCAGACTTCGGTGCCGCATATGGATGTGTTAATAAGGGGAACATAAAAAACAGATCTTGTAGAATCACTTTTCAGAGGTCAGATGTAAGTAAAGGATAATATATAGTGAGCAGGTTGTTATATAGTGAAATAAACCCAGGACTGACAGAAGCCCTCAGCTCTGAGTCCAGGTTCCATTCTAACCAGCTCACTACATCATCCCGCCTATTACACAGCTGCTTACTGGTGAAATAACTCATTTGAGACAAAATGCGACGTTATTAATCTATAAATTACCTCTGAAAAAGAAAACTACCGGCACGGTTTAACAAGCGGCGTCCCTAGCAACGGCCCGGTTACGTGGTGCTGGTGCTGCGGTTGATGAGGGGCAGCTGTCTGTCTGCTGTCTGCTGCCTGTGTTGTGTCCTGAGAGCAGCCCACGTGAATTTGTTGCCGTCGTCAGTATCGGTACCAGTACAATGCAATCATCGTTGCTGGTACCGGTGCTGGTGCCGAGCAAAGTGTGTTTTGTGTGTCGTCAGAGCTCTGGAGGGGAGGCTGGCTGGCTGCCCAGCACGAGGCACTAATAATAATAGCCTATAATATAATAATATATACCCTTAAAAAAAACTCCTTAAATAAAGACCGGATCTACATATTTATCATGTCTGACATTTGTTACTAACAAACCCCGTGAAAATAGCTTGACAGTTGAGCGAATTATGATCACTTTTACATCATACCTCTATGGAAGTAATGCACTGTAGGAGTGAGTAGTCCTGTTCCAAGATGGCCGCCCTGTAGGCACGTCGCTCTAGTGGAAGGCAGCAGTCAATGCGGCGTCTATGTATATATGTCTATGCATCCAACACTTTCCTTTAGGGGCGTGGCCACATGCTAACTAGCGCCATAGCATGCTACACATGCTAATGTCTTGATGCTCCCCTGGCTTCCCTCTCTAATTGAACCTCTAGAATTAACACTAAACAACATTTGGCATCGTACTGAAACAAACAAACAATCAAACAACTGTGTGTTACAAAACAGTGAGTGTGTGTTTGAGTGTGTAGTTTGTGTAGTCCGGTCTACACACCTGGTGGCGTGTAGGCGTCCATGGAGGTCTGGACCACCAGCGACCGCCGCTTCGAAGGCATGGGCACGGCCATCTTCCTCTCTTTGTGTTTGGCCAGAGCCGCCTGCACGGCCTCTGTGTGCACATCTGGAGAGAGACAGAGGTTCACATTAGAGTCAACTATTTCAATTGTCACAACAACAACAACAACAACAACAAAAACAACGATTCAGTGACACAAAATCTATTTCTATCACTTAAGGCTGATCACAAAAAAAACCCTCCAGTCTCATGACCTTTATGTGGTTGTGGAGTTTTATTAAAACCGTCTGTGTGTTGTGTTTTCTTTCATTGCAGTTTTTTTTTACACTGTGGTACTTTAACGTTAAAAAAACAAACACAACAAACAGAAACACAAACATGTGACTGAACCAAACACCTGAGGAGACAAAGTGAGGGACCCAGTAGGCTACCGGTTCACCCAATACGCACACTACGCACGTTGCGTAGGGCCCCGCAAACTATAGAGGCACCGTGAAAAAAAAAACGTGACGACGTGACCGTCCGTCGCGCACCTGTCCCAGATTCCCACCCAGGGCATCAGCCTAGCAAGACAGTGTTAAAAACGTTGCAATGAAGCGGAGTTGTCCCTCGGGGAATGAAAAATGGAGGAAGAAACAGCTGACAGTGACCTGAGGGAACGGCGGTCAGGTATATCTCCTCTCCGGGTGGGAGAGTGGGAGGGACTAGTCCGTGTTTGACCTGCATTAACAGGGTTGTGAGCCCTGGGTGAACCCGGTCTCCATGTGCATCTTACTGGCTTCTATAATTTTAGTTGTAGTGTAGTTACAACTGCACTTATACAAAATGGAAAGTAATGGATAAATATTGACTAAGATTGAATTTTGTTTGCTTGGATAGCCCACAGGCAAATATAGATGCAGATATCTTATAATCTGCTAAATAAATAATAATTATATAATAAATAATAATATAAATAAGTACTTACATTTGAAGTATATTAAAGTAAAACAAATGCAGCCAATTTGATTTTTGTTGAGCTGAATTAATAGTAGCCTTATCTATATTTTACTTTTATTTAATGATGAGTTATTTCAAACATTAAAGGGATAGTTCAACATTTTGGCAAATTGGCCCATTGCCATAGTCCCTATAGTCATAGCAGTAGGTTCGTTACCTTTAATTGTCGGTGCAAGCTGTTTTTAGAACGGCGGAGCAGAGCCGTGAGCTGCTCAGAGCTACGCTACGGAGGCTAAAGGAATTTCTTGGTTTCCCTCATCAAACTCATCAAATACAAAATCCAACAACTCCACAACGCTCTGGTGGACAAGTTGTGACCTGCACATTCACCACACTATGAGATAATGAGATAATAACAGAACGTTACGAAACGGAGCCATTTTCGAGATAAATACAGAGACTGCTTGATGAAAAACTGTCACTGAACGCAACGCGCATCAGCGGTTTTGCATGAATCTCCCTCTAAAACAACTCTGTCTGGTAACGTTGTGTTATTATCTCATAGCGTGGTGAATGTGCAGGTCACAACTTGTCCACCAGAGCGTTTTGGAGTTGTTGGATTGTGTATTTGATGAGTTTGATGAGGGAAACTCGCCGCTCTGCTCCACCGTTCTAAAAATAGCTTGCACCGACAATTAAAGGTAACGAACCTACTGCTATGACTATAGGGATTATGGCAATGGGCCAATTTGCCAAAATGTTGAACTATCCCTTTAAGATGTTCACAGGCCCAACATGTAAGACTGTATGATTGTTTGTTTACACATTTAGTTTGATTTGTTCTGAATGTATTCTTAGTTAGACCAACAGTGCAATATGTTTAAAGGGGGGATGAGTGGAAGCACTGGGTGTCAGGTTTTTGGAGTTCAGTTAGGAGCCCCTTAGCAGAATTTTGCCTAGGGCCCCATGGAGGTCTGAACCAGCTCTGGAGGGACCGGTCCAAACACAAACGCTCCTGAGCAGATGATGATGAAGTCCAGGAGGGGGAGTGTGTGGCTGAGCGTCCGTGTGTGTAGGTGTAAATGAGTGTGTGTGTTCACAGCAGCATGCGAACACACTGCGTATGACGATGTGGATGGAGGCTGTCGGCACGGTAACGACACCAGAGAGACATCATCAGTCAGAGTGAATGGAGCTCACAGTCGTGTGTTTATGTCGAGGAACGGAGGTAATTTAAATCTCAAGTGCAAGTTTATTGTCCTGTGTGACTGTTAGAGTGTGTGTGTGTGTGTGTGTGTGTGTGTGTGTGTGTGTGTGTGTGTGTGTGTGTGTGTGTGTGTGTGTGTGTGTGTGTGTGTGTGTGTGGTGTTTAAAGGCAGATCTTTCCTTTTTTTCAATTTAATGGGTTAAAAGGTTTTTCCTGGATTCATTTTCTGCCAAACTTAAACTCCAGAGGGTTTCTCCGCTCGTCTCTGTCTCTTTATTGGATGTCTTCATGTCTTCACTGCTAACACACACACACACATACACACACACACACACACACACACACACACACAACACACACATACACACACACCCCTACAGATTCACTCTGAACCTGTCGTTAATCCTGTATTAATCTTTAGTCCACAGCAGATGGAACAAAACCAAACAATGGATGTAGCGAGAGCTGTGACACATTTAACAAAAGCTTTTTTTTTTCTTTTTTTTTCTGCCAAACAGAATCTGAACCAGGACCAAAAACCAGAACCAGAACTTCCCAGAAACTGAGACACTGTTGGAGGTTCAAGGAGGAAGAAGAAAAAGAAGAAATAAATCGACACAGAAGACAAAACTAGATTTACAGCCCGTTGTTTGTTTTACTCCTCCAACCAGACAAAGTGCAGGAAATAATTGTGAATGAGTGAGCGTGATGATGTCACAGTGGAGTTGACCTTCGACCCTTTGTGTCATTTAAACCCATCTTTCCTCCCTGTGATGAACTGTGTGTGTGTGTAGAGATGATGATGATAAATCCACAGTGAAACCTCCAGAGGACCAAAGTCAGCAGGACTGAACCCATTAAAACAGAATCCGTCCCTTTAAACTAATTAACACATATAAATTATCTTTTACGTCTTAAAACTCATCTACATATATAAGGCTCTGGCTGACGGGAACATGGCCGCCGTGTCTTAAACGTATCAGAGAGTTATAGAGGTAATAAAAAGCTGATTTCCTCATTGATATGTAAATGTATTCACAGCATCGGCTCCACTGGAGGAACTGATGGAGCCAAATTAAAAAACTCCATCATGTGTTTCTTCAGATGTCAGACGAATCCCGATATGCTAATGAGCTGATTAACGGAGCTAATTAAAAACATTGATCGGTAAATGTTTCTAGGACAGTCTAAATGTTGTTGTGACGTCTCACCTGATCTGTAGCGTTCGTCCCGGGAGCCAGACGACCGCCGGCGGTGGTAGCGGGAGGACGAGGACGGGGTGACGGGCGCTCTCCTCTCCTGGCCCATGGACGGATCCATTCCTAGGACACAGAGAGGATCAGATTAAGGCAGTGATGAAAATATTTTCTAAACTAATTGTTATTCTTTTCAAAAATGATGATTAAAAACACCACACACAATCTTAAACAACTGTACTTTCACTTTCTCAAATATAAATTGAGTCCAAATAAAAGAGCTTGTGCATCTTAATTGACCGCTGTAGTCAAGATCAATACGAGGTCCCCAGGAATTTGTGATGTCAAAATGGGGTCACGAGCCAAAACAGGTTGGGAACCAGGAGATCATCATCATCCTCCACTCATCTCCAGTCTGACAGAAAACAACAATACAGGTCTGTCCTTTTGTGTTATGTGTGCAATACAATTGTAGGCTGAAAGGTGCTATACAAACTAATTTGACACTGGGGCTTTGTTTTCATAGTATTATTACACCGTTGTGCCTCAATATGCACCTTTAACTACCTCTAGTCACTCATGAGCAACATACAGCTGGCTTGTGCTGTCTGTGTAATATATTGTGGGAGTTTGTGCAATACTTGTATCATGCAGTTAGTTATGTGTTTTTATTATTTTATTGTGTAGCACTTTTATGTCTTAAATCACCTTCAGCTGCAGCTATTTCATTTTGTTCTCCAGGTGACTGTATGGTGACAATAAAAGTCTGTCTGTCTGTCTGTCTGTCTGTCTGTCTGTCTTGTATTTTATGTTTCTTCAAATGTGGCGACACACAACATCATCATCGGTTGTTGTTGTTTTTATCGTTCTTTCTTTCTTTTGGTGAAGGAAGTGTGATTTCCCAGGTCAACAGGTCGTGTGAATGTGTCTCCGCTGGTTTGTGGTGACTCTGCATTTTTATTTCCTGAGTCATGTCGTTTGTTTCCCTCCATCATAGATCAGACAAAAGCATGAAACATATCAGATAATATCATGGTATTTCCCAATATCTCTCAATATGATTTTTTTCTCTACAACATTATAAAATCAATCACACATGCAAAGAAATGGAGCAATATTCAAAATTCAAAAAAAAAAATGCTGGCCCATTATATGTTGTTGCTTTCTTTCTTTTTGTTTAATTTTTGATTTTCATTTGAATCTTTTCTTATCAGTTTCTTCTCATTTCAACTTATTTAGTTATTTGTCTCTCCCCACCAGCCAATAACCATCTGTTATTGTAATGTAAGTTCTGAAAAATGAAATAAAAATGAAACATAATGAAAAAAGGAAAAAAAAAGAAAGAAATATTGGCTCAGATAGGCTCAGCGCTGATAAAACCAAAGCAAACAGCATGACTCAGCAAAAGAAAAATCTGGTTCATGAGCCAAAAGAGCCAAGAAACAGGAAATCAGCCTCCACTCTGTGTAACTTTATTTGTCCTGATGACGGTGACGACAGCAGCTGTTTGTGGGTCATCAACCAGCTCACAGGACAGAAGAAACAACAACAGCAGCTTCTCTCCCTCCCTCTCTCCTCCCTCCTCACCGATCAATACGTCTGATGATAACGACCACCCTGTTACCAACGGCTACGGCCGCTGATCTATGAGCCTCCGTCTCCGCTTCACACATCCACACTCGTCTGTCTCCATTAGAGGAAAACACACTGGGAAATACCTCCTCAGTCTCTTCCTCCACTCGTCTGTTCATTCATTTAATCAGAGAACCCTGGTGAAGTTGTGTGTCTGTGTTATAATAATAATAAACACGTATCTAAACAAGGACGTAGGTGACATTCAATCCAATTAATAAATCCTCCGACACCTCGTCCATCAGCTGCTTCACACTCACACACAGGAAGTCAGCGAGGCCGTAAAGGAAATCGATGGCGGCCTCTCGTTCCTTCCCTCTCTATCAACCAGCGTCAATAATAAGAAGACGCTGTGAGGCCCATAGTGACATCTCAACAACCACCTCAGACAGCGACATCTACGAGTTCGGCTGCGCTGGGATCAGTCTGGTTGTGGACTGGATTAAAAACAACACAAATACTGTAGGATAAAAGAATAAAATACAATACAAGTACAAAAAGAAACGACAATGGGAAATAAAACAAATGTAGAAAAAGCTGAATACCTTTTAGATTCTAAATAAAATGGATATTCAGATAAGATATACTGTATATGACCTCCTTACTAAGAGGTTAATAGTACGTTGAATTAATACTAGGGGTGTGCCAAAAAATGGATTCACATAAGAATCGCAATTCTCATTTAATATGATTCAGAATCGATATAAAATGTCCCAAAATCGATTTTAAAAAATGAAAAAATGAAACAAATCTGCTGGCTGTCGGCCTCCGTTTCCTTAGAATTTAAAAAGCAGCTGTTTAACTGCACTAGTTTTTAATAAAGAGGCACTTTTAATTTGACTACTTATGCAATATGTGATATTGCTTTTATGCAACAGTTTCAACAATTCCATCTAAGCATGGATAAATGTTTAACTCAATAAATGTGAAAAAGAAGCTTTAGTCATTCTGTCTTGCAAAGCAGACTGGAGTAGATCATGAGGATCCTTTGCACACCGATAGACTGAAGCAGAAATCATTAGGAATCAAATCGTTTTGAATCGAAAATCGATTTTGAATCGAATCGTAGCCCCAAACATCAGAATCAAATCTAATAGTAAAAGATTCCCACCCCTAATTAATATCAGATAAATGTAATAAAATCATCTTATCACCCTTGAACATTGGTCCAAATACAAATATTCATGTCTTTGCATCAACTTTCTTGTTCTGTGTCTCCATCTATTTTTACTTTTTTGTATTTTATTGTGATTTAATTCAGACAATATGACAATTTAATTTCCTTCTGGGGACTAATAAAGTTGTCTGTTGCTCCAAAAAATGCGTATGAAGGGAAATAACTGTTGAAGCGTTTGCATTATGAGACATGAGAGATGGAAGACGGAGGATAAATAAAAAGAAGTTTTCCCAACAGAGTAAATATCCTTCATTCACTGAAACAGAGAATGTGATTTATTTTAGTCTTCACAGTCGCTCTGCTCCTGCCGTCCTCGGTGGATAACTGAGGGTTTGTGCTGTCGTTTCCAGATCAAAGACGGTCTGCTCTGAACAGCTGATGAACTGGCAGACACAGTTTCCTCAGAGGGAATGAAACGTCAAGACGCTGAACAGTGTTTAGAGAGGTTGATCTGATCATTATCTACTCACCCTCATGTCGACTAAGGGCTGGGAGAAGTTTCAGAGTCCTCCGTGCCTTCTCTGAGTTACGGGGGGGTCCGCGCAGCAGTATTTGTCCATATAATGGTTGCAAATGGATACCACTTTTCTTCGTCCAAAAAGACACACCAAAAAACATCCAAATACCTCCATAGTGCTCGTCTGTAATTTCCCTCTTGTATTGAAGCCCCAACATGAGAAATTGTTCTGAAAAAAATTAAATAAGTCTAGCTCCCAGTGTCTCAGTGTTTGGATGAACCAGGAAGAGCAGTGCTGGGAGCTTCCGCTACAAACAAGCTGAAAATATAGACGAGCAGTATGGGGGTATTTGGATGTTTTTTGGTGTGTCTTTTTGGACAAAGAAGAGTGAGCTCCATTCGCTACCGTTATATGGACATGCAGTGCTGCACGGAGCCCCGCTGTAACTCAGAGAAGACACGGAGGACTCTGAAACTTCTCCCAGCCCTTAGTCCACATGAGGGTGAGTAGATAATGAGTGAAATTTGAATTTTGGGTGAACTATCCCTTTAATGGAGCTGCTTCATAATGAAGCTGCAGGTGTTTCTCACAATAAGAGACCAGACATTGCAGACAGGACTTGACAGCTTTGAGTTTCCTCCCAGTGCAGACATCACAGGCCACATCTTCAGGTCCAGCATAGCAGTGACACACAGAGGGTTAGGGTTAGCAGTGATCTACAGCTACACTGAGAGCAGCTGTACATCCCCATACGACTCTCTTCATCTAGGTGTTTGTTCATTGATGCAGTAGCTGTGACCACAGGGAACAGTCACTGGATCATAGAGGAGGTTGAGGCAAATTTGCCCGATGGAGTCGAATCCCTGACGCCATGTGGCTTCAGTTTGACCTGATGAAAAATGGCAGAGTGAGCTTGGCTTCATAAGAGAGGGCTCAGCAGGTTTTTTCTTCATTCCAGTAGCAGCGGTTTTGAACAGGAATGTTGTGCTCAGTTCTGGTAAAGTCGGGTTTGAAGCTTTATGGGAACATGGGGGGAAAAAGAAAAAAAAAAAGACTTTATGGGAAATGAAAAAAACATTTTTAGTTGTTTTGGCAACGGGTTGGACACAGTTTGTGTTTGGGTGTAAGAAATACTTGGGCATGTGTTGTGTTCTCAGCACTTGAAGAACATGTGGATCCAACCAACATACCCCGTGCCATTTGTTAAAAATGGTTTATTAATGTGCATTGTCCCTAAACCTTTAAAGGGATAGTTCACCCTAGAATGATATTTCGCTCATTATCTACTCACCCTCATGTTGACTAAGGGCTGGAAGAATTTTCAGAGTCCACCGTCCCTTCTCTGAGTTACAGGGGGTCTCGGCGTAGCAGTGCATTTCAATGCAACGGTTGCAAAGGGACACCAGAGCTCTTCGTAAAAAAACACACACAAAAAAACATCCAAATACCTCCATGCTGCTCGTATGTAATGTCCGTCTTGTGCTGAAGCCCCAAATTGCGTAATTGTCCCGAAAAAAATTAAATAAGTCTATATTTTAAGCTTGTTTGTAGCGGAAGCTTCTCGAAGCTCCTCTTCCTGGTCCGTCCAAATCGTGTGATTCGCAGTAACCGCACTGGCGCCGGCGCAAATCACGCGAGATTTGGACGCAATTTGGGGCTTCAGCACAAGACGGACATTACATACGAGCATCATGGAGGTATTTGGATGTTTTTTTGTGTGTGTTTTTTTACGAAGAGCTCTGGTGTCCCTTTGCAACCGTTGCATTGAAATGCACTGCTACGCCAAGACCCCCTGTAACTCAGAGAAGGGACGGTGGACTCTGAAAATTCTTCCAGCCCTTAGTCAACATGAGGGTGAGTAGATAATGAGCGAAATATCATTCTAGGGTGAACTATCCCTTTAAATAAAAATACATTTTAAAAAATCCACATGTCAGAGTGACTGAAGTTGATCTATTGATCGACTCTGTTTGCTTCAGTGTTGGAGGTTTCAGGTTTTCAGTCCTGACAGCTGCACGATTCTTAAAGTGATGATGCGACCGCTCCTCAGCTTCTTCACCCCGCAGCTTCTGGATGAAGTCTGAGCTTTGTCCCTTTGGAAAAACAGCTTGCACCGACAATTAAAGGTAACAAACCTACTGCTATAACTATAGGGATTATGATAATGGGCCAATTTGCCAAAATGTTGAACTATCCCTTTAACCGTCACGGCTTCAGAATCCAGTATTTATCTGGATGTATTTCTCCTCCGTTTGCTCATTTAGCATCGGGTCTTTCCTCCTGAAGTGTTTGATAAATCCTGAGCAGCTGAGTTGTCGTTGGCAACGCAGCACAGACAGATGGATCTGAAGTCCAACGCACAGTGAAACACACAACTGACTGACTGACTGACTGATGAAGATGGGACTCGAGTGTCACCGGAGACCAACAACAGACACACGGGCACTGCCACAGCTATTACTGGAATACATTGGTGTGTGTGTGTGTGTGTGTGTGTGTGTGTGTGTGTGTGTGTGTGTGTGTCATTTTAGGGTGGGGGTTGGGGGGTGTCAGGAAGTGCATTATGGGAAGGAATGAGGGGTGTGGGACGAAGAAAATGTGTGGTATTCACATCTAAGCCCAGCGGGGGGTCGTCCCCAGTTCACTATGGGGGACCGGATGACACACACACACACTCTGCAATGCACACACACACACACACACACGCACACACACACACACACACACACACCCTTAGCTGTAACATCCTGATCCAACAACGCTGCTCGTTCTCTCTCAGTCGTGCAACACATGCACCAGTAACACACATTACACACACACACACACACAATACCTCCTTTCTCCCTGTCTAACACACACACACACACAGCGACACATTCCCTGTGATGTGTTTCAGCTCTGAGGTTCGTTACAGTTTGATTGAACCATCGACAGCGTTCGGCCAGGTCGGTGGATCGGTGGATTTCCCCCTCACACACACTCACACAAACTCACACAGTCTCACATTAAAGACGAGCCTCAGAGAGAAATGTTGATGCCATGACATCATGAGATCCGCCACACCGTCCTGTCAACATCCACCAAACAGGAAAGACACTGATACACAGGCTTGTTTTAGTCATGAGTTATGATATCTTCCAGTCAACGGGTGTTAAGATAACATGCGTAATTATAGTTTGACTATATTTGATTTTACACATTCATAGTGTTGTGAAATTAATTAATGCATAATAATCGTACTACCGTGATAATTTCTATCTTTGTATCTTCGAACCCTTGAATCCTTGATGATTGGCTCAGACGACGGTGGTTTGACAAACTGTAGTTTTTTATATCGTCTCCATGAGAACTTTGCTTCATATCAGCTTTACATTACTAATTATTTACACAAAATATTTTAAGTATCTATTAGAATATGACCAGTTATCGCCAGGGGAAGTGTTTGAAATATTCAAGTCATTAATTGTCATCGATACCAAATATTTAAGTTAATTTTAATCATTTTTTTAAATTACAAATGACATTTCAATTCCTTTCAATTCAGTGTAACGTGAGGTAAATGCACCAGTATCTGTGCATTTTCCTTTAGTTTGTTGCACATCTGCCGATATGGTTCCGACATTATCTTTTTTGGAAAGTGACGGTATTTAGGAATCTTTATGATGAATTAATTGTGGTGTTAAATATCATGAATAATTGTGAAAACAAGTAATCGTGACATCCCTAGTTCAAAGTACAAATACAGAGACTGCTTGCCGAAAAACTGACACCGAAGGGAATGCGCATCAGTGGTTTAGCATGAATTTGCCTCTAAAACAACTCTGTGTGGTAACTTTGTGTTATTATCTCATAGTGTGGTGAATGTGCAGGTCACAACTTGTCCACCAGAGCGTTGTGGAGTTGTTGGATTGTGTATTTGATGTGTTTGATGAGGGAAACCAAGAAATCCCATGAGCCTCCGTAGCGTAGCTCTGAGCAGCTCACGGCTCTGCTCCGCCGTTCTAAAAAATAGCTTGCACCGACAATTAAAGGTAACGAACCTACTGCTATGACTATAGGGATTATGGCAATGGGCCAATTTGCCAAAATGTGGAACTATCCCTTTAAGAGTCTTCGTCCTTGGGGCGGAGTTTAGCTCAGTTGGTAGAGCACCCGCCCCATGTGTTGAGGCTATAGTCCTCGCTGCAGGCGGCCCTGGTTCGAGTCCCGCGTCGGACGGCCCTATCCTGCATGTCATTCCCCCCATCTCTGCCTCCCATTTCCTGTCACACTCTGAACTGTCCTATCGAATAAAGGCATGAAAAGCCAAAAAAATATACTTTAAAAAAAAAAAAAAAAGAGTCTTCGTCCTTGGCAAAGTCTTGTTAACTCAGTTTCTATTCTGTTCTTTCCACCTTTTTTTGACCTTTTCCATCACAAACTCGTGCTGCTTCACATATAAAGGTAAAACCAGGAAACGTCCCTCTCTGGTTTATTCATCATCATATTTCCTACAGCTGCTCTGTCGACTCCCATTGGATAACGAAGCAGCTGAGTGAGGAGGTGAAGAGGAAAAGTCAAGTTTTATTTTTACCTTGTGCTTGAGGGAAGTAGGCTCCAATCAGCTTGGATCTCTTCTTCTCATAGCCCTTCTGTGTGATATCACCTGTCAGAAACACAGAGAGAGAGAGAGAGGACGCATTTATTCTCCATCCAACGTGAAAAATTAAACAGCTGGTCGATGGGATTATTATGGAAATAAACAACATTAAATGCATCAATAATACAGATTCCATTAATAATATATTGATATTGTGGACTGTATCAGGACTTCACACCCTGGGTTCACTCTTATGTAATTACATTAAGTGGATTAATGGAAACAGACGACACTGAACGCTGCAACACAACACAACACAACACAACACAACACAACGCAACACAACAGTCAGGAGCAGAAAGCTGTTCAACTGATCACATTCTGCTTCGTCATTTTCCCCTCAACCAAGACCAGATGGTGCAGTGTGTGTGTGTGTGTGAGTAGTTCACACTGTAATTCACCTTTCTTTCTTTCTTTCTCACTGTGACAAAACCACCTCAGCACTTTCTGACCCGTCTCCCCCAGAGGGAGGCGATAATAAATCACAACCTCACCAGTGAATCCAAGCAACTCTTTTGTGCGTTGCATTAAAACCCCCGGGGAGCGGCAGGCGGGTGGGGTTACAGCCACCACGTCTCCAAGGAGAGTGAATGATGGGAAACATTTTACAGTTGATCGACAGGACCTGAGTGTTGTTTAACCCCACCCAACTTCACCCAACTTCATTCTCCATGTGAGAGAAAACACACAGCGATCACATGACATCTGGCTGCAACAGTTTTCTCCTTAAAACCAGAGGCATCATGGGAATTGGAGTTTTAAAAAGTAAAGAGGAGCATTTTTTCCTTGACGGCAGACGAGACTAACGAACGAAGGGTTGAATAAGACACAGACACACAGAGGGGGAACGTGGGTAATGTAGTTTGTAAAGTGTTGAGCCGAGGTGATAGTTAATGATGAAAACCTGTCAATCAAACTGGTGATGAGATGAAGAAGGAGGAGGAGGAAGAGGAGGCAGGAGGAGGAAGAAGAGAAAGAAGAGGAGGAAGAGGAAGGGGAGGAAGAGGAGGAGGAGGAAGAGGAAGGGGAGGAAGAGGAGGAGGAGGAAGAAGAGAAAGAAGAGGAGGAGGCAGGAAGAGGAGGAGGAGGAAGAAGAGAAAGAAGAGGAGGAGGAGGCAGGAAGAGGGGGAGGGGGAGGGAGAGGAGGAGAGGAAGAGGGGAGGAGGAAGAGGAGAAGGTGGAGGGGGAGAAGGAGGAAAAGGAGGAAGAGAAAGATGAAGAGGAGGAGGAAGAGGAGGCAGAAAGAGGAGGATGATGAGGAGAAGGAGGAAGAGGAGGAAGAGGAGGATGAAGAAGAAGAGGGGAGGAGGAGGAGGAAGAGGAGGAGAAGAAAAAGGAGGAGGAGGAAAATGAGGAAGATGAAGAGGAGGAGGAGGGGAGGAGGAAGAGGATGAGGAGGTCAAGAGGCAGGAAGAAGAGGAGGAGGAAGAGGGGAGGAGGAAAAGGAGGATGAGGAAGAGGAGAAGAAGAAAAAGGAGGAGGAAGAGGAGGAGGAAGATGAAGAGGAGGGGAGGAGGAAGAGGAAGAGGAGGAGGAGGAAGAGGAGAAGGTGGAAGAAGCGGAAGAGGAGGAGAAGAAGGAGGAGGAAAAGAAGGAAGATGAAGAGGAGGGGGGAGAGGAGGAAGAAGAGAAGAAGGAGGAGGAGGAAGAGAAGAGGAGAAGGTGAAGAAGGAGGAAGACGACAACTGAGAATAAAACAAACAGGTCAACTGCCTGAATCTAAAGAGTCAATGTCTGGTGAAACAAACAGAATTTCAACATCGTATGACGACATACGATAAAAAAAATGTAAAAAAATCTAGAGGATCCGAGAGCAGAGCGGCGGCCGGTTTGGAGCCGGTTTGGAGCCGTTGGGAATCATCAGACTCATGAAACGGAGACGAACCTGAGCGACTCTGAATCTGCAGAGGATTAGTTTTGTCCAACATGGAAAAAAGCTGTTGACAAATCCTCCTTAAACACACAAACATGTGACTAACTGGCTCAGGAGGAGAAACCAACTGTGGGCACAGACGTCACCGGTGACAGCGTGTCAGCATGTGTGTGTGTGTGTGTGTGTGTGTGTGTGTGTGTGTGTGTGTGTGTGTGTGTGTGTGTGTGTGTGTGTGTGTGTGTGTGTGAAGCAGCGTGAAGGCGAGGCACATGGCAATAATTAGCATCTCTGGTGGGGGATCGAAGTTTCCTGCAGAGACACAGAGAAACTGGCAGAGGAGACTTTGAGGGAGGTGGAGGAGGTCTGACCTTGGCCTCCACATACCAACTTGTTGCATTGACACGCACACACACACACACACACACACACACACACACACACACACACACATAAAAACACATCTTGACTTAATTGGGGGATTTTTTTACCCGGGGAGAAATGAATGTGTCACTCAGAGCTCCAGCTTCAGGTTGGTACAGTAACAGTCCTGTGTTAACAATCTCCATCCAATCTCCTGCAGTCAGTCCGTCTGTCAATCAAACAGTCGTTCAGTGAGACAGGCCGTCCAATCAGCCGTCCAATCAGCCGTCCAATCAGCCGGTCAATCAGCCGGTCAATCAGCCGGTGTACGGAGGATAAATGTTGTCACACCACAGCTGCATTTTTAAAAAAAGTTAAACAACACCATCGTGTCTGGTTGGACATGTTTCCTCCAGCCCGACGACGCCCAGACACGATGCAACGACTGATCTTCACTTCTACTGGTTAGAATCAACAGTTATTGGATGTTGGTTATCGGTGATGGGAAATTGAAGTTAATTTGTCTATAAAAAAAAAAAAGTCAAAACTCAACAGCATCACAACTCCTCAGCCTTTAAAGGGATAGTTCAACATTTTGGCAAATTGGCCCATTGCCATAATCCCTATAGTCATAGCAGTAGGTTCGTTACCTTTAATTGTCGGTGCAAGCTATTTTTTAGAACGGCGGAGCAGAGCCGTGAGCTGCTCAGAGCTACGCTACGGAGGCTCATGGGATTTCTTGGTTTCCCTCATCAAACTCATCAAATACACAATCCAACAACTCCACAACGCTCTGGTGGACAAGTTGTGACCTGCACATTCACCACACTATGAGATAATAACAGAACTGCTGATGCACGTTGCCTTCAGGGACAGTTTTTCATCAAGCAGTCTCTGCATTTATCTCGAAAAAAACTCTGTTTAGTTAACAAACCACTGGATTTTATGAGCTGAAAGTGAGAAAATCAAAAACAGGACACTGCACCATTTCAGTCGTCCACATTATTAATAAAGAGAATTCATTTTCCCTCAACAAATCCACAGATTAATCATTAAAATCCACAAAATATCACCAGTGCATCTTCAGATTACTTCAGGTTCAGAACCGAACAGCGCAGCAGGAATCTGTCTTCGTTACAGCTCTGTAATTAAATCCATAGTCGTCACCTGGAGCCTCAACAACAACCTGTCTGTTCCTCTGACTGCTCCTGCTTCTCCACCTCTCTGACTTCTTGAAGTTAAATCAATGTTTCAACAATCTGAGAAATTAAGAGTGAGCCGTTAACGACGAGTGAAACAGAAACCAGGTCAGAGTTTTAATAAACTGGATTTAACCTCCGAGAAGAAGAAGAGGAAGAAAAAGAAAACATGTCTCAGTTGGTGGACTGAGGGGAAGGAGTGAAGAGGCAGTTGATGAGGATGGAGGGATGAGGGGTCTTTAAATAGCAACGGAGGAATAGAGGATGACTCAGACTCTTTCCCCTCCGTCTGACTGTCTGTCTCTCCCGGTAATAAATCGACGCTCTGCTCTGACACTCGTCCTCCAAAACTCCTGTTTCCTCTCAGCGCCGAGAGTCAGAAGAAAGTTTGACAACAAGAAACTCTCCGAGTCACCGACGCACGTTCAAATGTCTGTGAGTGAAACACACAGAAGGAAACAACGGCGTCTGAACTATAAACTCTGAGACGCCTGACTGTAAACCACCGTAAAACATGAGCGGCAAAGTAAAGGTCGACGCCTCGGAGAACCAGGTCTGACAAGGACGAGATGCACCTGAACGCCTCATCAGCTTTAATAGTTTCTTCTATTTGATGGGTTTTTTTTTTAAATTCTAGTAACATGAACAGAAACAGATGTTTTTTTTGGTTATTTATGGTTGAAAACAAAAGACAGCTCCACCACTTGGGGGCGCTGTGGCTCAGGAGGCTCAGCAGGTCGTCCCGTCCAATGAGCAGAAGACCGGTGGTCCAACCTCCAGTTTGTCAAAGTCACATGTCAAAGTGTCAACGGACAAGATACTGAGAGTAAAAGTAGTAAAACAAAGTCCAGACAAACTGACGATGGTAACTTAAAGGGATAGTTCACCCAAAATTGAAATTGCACTCATTATCTACTCCCCCTCATGTGGACTAAGGGCTGGGAGAAGTTTCAGAGTCCTCCGTGGCTTCTCTGAGTTACAGGGGGTCTCAGCGTAGCAGTGCATGTCCATATAACGGTTGCAAATGGATACCAACTGTCTTCGTAACAAAAAGACACACCAAAAAACATCCAGATACCTCCATGCTGCTTGTATGTAATGTCTGTCTTGTATTGAAGCCCCGAAATGCGAAATTGTCCCGAAAAAAATTAAATAAGTCTATATTTCAAGTTTGTTTGTAGCGGAAGCTCCTCTTCCCAGTTCGTCCAAATCTGACGAACCGGGAAGAGGAGCTTCGAGAAGCTTTTTTGGTGTGTCTTTTTGTTACGAAGACAGTTGGTATCCATTTGCAACCGTTATATGGACATGCACTGCGACACCGAGACCCCCTGTAACTCAGAGAAGCCACGGAGGACTCTGAAACTTCTCCCAGCCCTTAGTCAACATGAGGGTGAGTAGATAATGAGTGAAATTTCAATTTATGTGAACTATCCCTTTAAAGTTAAAACAGAACGAGCTGTGCTGTGCAGCCTCGGTATGAGCTGTCTATGAATCATTAAGACTCTGATGTAAACATCGTTCACGCTGCTCCGCCTTGACCTCACGTCCACCAGCTCTTGACCTCGAACCTCGAAGTCAAGAGCTGCAGAGAGTCGGTTGAATGAATCATCACCGTGGGAACAGCCGGTGATAAAGTGACGGGCAGATTATGTAATGACTGAACACGAGGATTTATACAAAGAAACTATCACATTTCAAAATGTTATTCATGAGAACTGACTGCAGTAAAAGGCCAAAAGTTTGTGGACACTCCTGACTGATATCTGAGGGAGAGTCTGTCTCCATGACAACAACATCAGTCCCCACACACACACACACACACACACACAGAGCATCTGGAGGCAGTAGCTAGACGCCTGTGGTCCTACAGGGCCACCGTACGAGACGCTGCGTTCGAGTGCAGCAAAGTCTGCTCTGCTGAATCAACGAGAGCAAACGAGCTCCATGACCATATACAGTATGAGGGAGAGAGAGAGAGAGAGAGAGAGAGAGATTGCCAAGGGACAAGAGTGATAAAGCAAACAGTCATGACAAAAAGAGAGAAGGAAAAAGACAGAAAACTAAAAGGAAAAAGCTGAAAGGAGGAAAAGGAGAGCAGGGAAAGAGTGGCATGAATAAAAAAAGAAGGGAAGAGAGAAAGAGAAAGAAAGAGAAATAGAAAGAGAAGGAGAGAGAGGAAGAGGAGTGTTGCATCTCTACAGAGCCTAAAAAGGCAGGAGAGGAGAGGGATGAAGGAGTGAGAGAGAGAGAGAGAGAGAGAGGCTGCAGGAGAAAGAGGAGGAGGTTTCAGTCATGTGACCTCGAGCCGTTGGAAACTACACATACCGAGCGAGCATACCGTAGCATACCTCTCTCTCTCTCTCCCTCTCTGTCCAGAAGAAGCAGGATTATGTGTGTGATTATGTGACACAAAGACAAAACATAGATGTTTATAGATGTTTGATACGCTCAGCAGCTACAGTTATGCTCTGGTTACTGATGTTTTTACATACAGTAGGCTATCTGAGGTTGCCATGGACACCACCTCAGCTAGCATGTTGATGTTTGGCAGTTAGCCTCACAAACGTGAGCTTAGTTGTTGAGTTTTAACAAAAACAAAAGCTGATGTCACCGGAGAGAAAGTCAGACCAACGACCCCCAGAGTTACGACAAAGACAGTTTAGAAACCAAGATGCTCCACTACGAGTCAGTTTCCTGTATTTGTGTCCCATGGGTTTCTCCATGACTCCGCCCCCTTTAGGAGACCAGCAGACCAAAATATTATTAATAGCTCACTTTCCTCTATTAGCAACTTTTATAAATCCACACAAACGTTAACAACACGAGGTAGGGGGATGGGTGACCACGCCCACTTTAGGAGACAGGAAGTGTAGCTGTATCATTAATATTATTGGAAACTAAAAAAAGAAACATGAAAAATATCTATGTATTACACTACAAAGGTCAAAGCTGAGGTGGTGTTAAAAGTTAAAACAGTGAGAAGTTTCATATCTAACTCTCAGGTTTCTATGAACTGTTCAGCTCTAATTTCTTTTATTTAAAACAGTAGTCAGCAAAATAATACGAGCTGTGATCCTGAGAGATAAGACAATACACACACTGACAGACACACACGCTTGCATCTATGAAAACAGACAAACAGAAATTAGCACACAGTTGAACTGAGAGGAAACACACCCTCAGACAGACTCTCCTGGGAATGAGGGCAAACACACAAACACTGTGTGCATTCAGAGGTAGCAGGTGTTTACAGTAGCAACACGCTGAGTCAGGACTGAAACTAACTCACCTCTGAGCAGGTGCAAAGACACACACAGACACACAGACACACACACACACACACACACAGGAAGGACTCACATGGAGGCTCATCAAAGCCCGTTTGTCTCTACACACTGAGCTCTGTGTTTCATAGTGTCCAGTTTCTCTGCACTCAGGTGTGAGTCAGGTGAGTCATGTGACCACCGCTCTGTCTCTTCCTCCTCCTTTCCCTCTTCTTCCTCTTGCTCTTCATCTTTCTCTTCTTCTTTCTCTTCTTCCCCAACAAACATTTCCAACTGCTGACAAGAGCTGCGACCACAAACGCTAACACCATCTCCCCTCAGAGCAATAAACAACGTACACGAGGCTGAAAGCAGGAAAGCAGCTTGTCACCGTTTTCCCCCCGCACACACATAGACAGACACACACACACACACACACACACACACATACACACACACACACACACACACACACACACACACATACACACACACCAATTATAAAGGTTGGATGTGAAGATGCAGTTATAGGAGATGATTTACAGTCGTCCTGTGAGCGGCTGGAAAAACGGAGCTAACTGTTCTGGATGTGGTTCCAGTCAAAACCAGAATGGGGTCGGCCTCGGTTCCGTGTAGGAAAGTCTCCATCACGGCAGCGTGGAACCAACCACCACCGCCACGGAGAGGGAATCGAACCGCCTGCCCGGTCAATGTCTGGCTCCACTGAGCTCATACGAGATGGCAATTAAAGATCTATCAAACCTATAGCACTTTACATTCTGCATCCATCTGTACTTTTTAGGAGATTTATTATTGTGCATACTTTGCCCCATTGCACCTTGTTTTTAATTTGATGTGCCCTTCTTTTTCTTTCTCTTTTTAAAAAAATGAAATTTAGAAATTGTGTATCGCCTGTTCTGCCACTTTTGCGTACGACGACTAGTCCTGTTTTTTGCCCGGTGTTGCCCACTGTTTGTCTTTTATTGTTTCGCATATGGCAAATCTTTTGGTCGATTCTTTCGCCCGTAACTTGAGTAAATATCTGACCTATTTTTCAAAAGCCACATCTCTTCTGAACATTTTGACACTAAAATGGCGATTTTCAGATGGACACATCAGGAGAAAATGAACTTTACTTTTACGTTACACCCTTTCATATCATTGGAAGCAAACATCCATGCAAAATGATACAATTAAAAAACATGACATTTCAACAGATTTATTTGTGAGTAGAACTTTATCAAGTTTTAATTCTTGTATGAACAACAAAAATATGAATGTTGAGTAAAATATTACCCCCCATCCCCCAAATAAAAAAAGTAAGCAGTGTGCTGTGTGCATGTGATTGAGGAATACTGTAGCATAGATATTCAAGTGTACTGTACTTGCATTAAATCTGGTTGTTTTAGCCAAGATTATGCTACAATATATTTTCCCCAACTATATTTAAGTTCCCACCTTCAATTTTGTAAATTCCGGATTTATTCCTATTTATTCCCGTTAATTCCCATGCAAAGTTTCCAACTTTGAAAATTCCCGGAATTTTGCAACCCTAGTTGTGGTTCATCATCATCATATGATCACACACACAGACACACACACACACACAGAGCTGTGCTGCTGCTGGTGATGTGTTCAGGGACAAAGAGTCAAAGTTACTTCAGAAGTTTTTTTTTCTACAACTCAAACAGAAAACAGAGGAAGAGAGAGACGTGTGGAGCGTCTCTACAATTAGGCTAATTAGATCAAGAAAGCCAAACACACACACACACACACACACACACACAGACACACACACACACACTGCAGTGCGTGTGTGCGTCTTCTCCTACTCACCGAGCATATCTCAGAACCAGAAGCAGCAGCGGGAAGAGGAAGGTGACACAGCAGCAGCAGCTCTCAGCCTCCGTCCTCCTCTCTGCTGCTGCTGCCGCTGCTGTGACAAAACACTGCTGGCTTAGTCCCCATTGGCAACACACACACACACATACACACACACAAAATCGCAATTAAAACACACACACACACACACACACACACACACACAGAGACACACACGCTGAAACAAGCAGCTTATCGGTTTCAGAGGAGCAGGTCGACCTCGTCCACACACACAGAGCTGAAGGTGTCTGCTGACATTCAGCTACTGATGCTGCCTTTGTTGTTAACACACACACACACACACACACACACAGACACACACACACACACCCAGCAGTGGACCGGCTCACAATTCCTTCCACATGTGCTCCCCCCCCCCTCCCTCCTCTCAGTTGGTACGGTCCAACCTGCCCCGACACGCTGCTCTGTGACATCAGCAAAACAAACACATGGGTTTGTTTGTCGGTCGACTTCACACTGATGTGACACACACACACACACACACACACACACACACACACAGTCCCCAGCCTCCAGCCTCCTCTGGGATGTCCTGCTGCTCCCATCTCTAGTGGTTACCATGGTGATAACTAACCAACAGGAGGGTGAGGGAGGCTGCATGACGAGGCTGAAATTAACAGCGAGGTAACGACCTGAGTGTTTGAGTTATTAAAGGACAATTCCGGGCAAATTCAACTCGGGGCTGTATGTTCCTAACATTTTAGGTCTAAAAGAAGGAATCTGAAGATTTTTCAGTTTAATTGCTCCTGTTTTGCGGTAGTTGTGTCTGTCCCCGCATCGCCACGGCAGCGATGAATGGGAGCGGATTGAAGTTCTGCTGCTTAGGCTGTTTACATCCCTCAAAACCGCGATGTTTTCTCCACAGACAGCGTCAGATGGAGACTCAAACATGCACCCAGAAGTTTGTTTAGAGTTTAGAGTTTATTTATTTAGCACACATTTAAATTTAATGGTGCACAGAGGGAACGAAGCCGGTTGGCTTGTAGGCTACATAAGTTCCACCCCTATAACAAATAACAACAAGACAGATTTCTATGGCTAACAAATAAACATAGAAAAAAAAGGAGATAAAGTGCAAACATAATCAATGTTATATGAGCAAAATGAACAGAAATGAGAAAAAAATAAAGAGATAAAGTGCAAAATGATTCAGTAACAAATAGAGACAATAGAGATAAGGTACAAAAAATTCATTAATTGAAATCATAAAAAGACAAAGTAAGGATGTGGGATATGGAGAGAGCGAAAGAGGATGTTTACTTCAAGCCAGTCAAGAGTTGATATTCCTGTGTTTATGACACAAACGGGAGCTTCCGACTGCACGTGAACACACCGAGCGTCAACTTGACTTTGAATTAGATCTAGTTTTACAAACATGTCGGCTTGATTGAAGTAAACAAACTTCTGGGTGCATGTTTGAGTCGCCATCTGACGCTGTCTGTGGAAAAACATTGCGGCTTTGAGGGATGTAAACAGCCTAAGCAGCGGAACTTGCATCCGCTCCGATTCATCGCTGCCGTGGCGATGCGGGGACAGACACAACTACCGCAAAACAGGAGCAATTAAACTGAAAATCTTCAGATTCCTTCTTTTAGACCTAAAATGTTAGGAACATACAGCCCCGAGTTGAATTTGCCCGGAATTGTCCTTTAAAGAGTTAAAACATGAACACGTTTTGGAGTTTCTGATGTTTGGGACTGAAACTAATCTTGCACACACACACACATTCATTCATGTCTTTGTCTTCAGTCATGAGGCTGCGTTGTTTTAATTTCTCATGCTGCTTCGACAAACTGACCTACATGACTACATGACCTCACACACACACACACACACACACACACACACACACACACACACACACACACACACACACACACACACTGTCCCAGTCTTGTGATGACAGCGGGACGAAGTGGGACGGAGAGACTGACGGATGGAGGAGGATCTGGGTCACAGGGTCAGATTATAAACACATCTGTACTAAGAGGTGTTTAAGGTCCCTGGGAATTTCCATGGATTTAATGGATTGTGTAACATCATCATGTTAAACACTGAAGCTTCACTAATCCACTGCACTTTGCTTCTTTTTTTTTTTTAATCCAGCGCAGTGAAACAGTCTCTGATGGTTTATCAACATTAATCTGTAGATATAATGTTTTATTTTGAATTAATAATGTCATCAGACGACTTCCTGTTTCCTTTTATTTTTCACAATAAGAGACGTATCCTGTGTGAATGCTGTGACCAGAGGAGTTGTGCCGCCTGAAATGATCAAAACAGAAGAGGGAAACCTGTGTGTGTGTGTGTGTGTGTGTGTGTGTGTGTGTAACGGACCAGGATCCTGCAGCCAGTAAAAAATTTGCCTACAGAAGAGATTCCCAAAATAGAGCAGGATAACCTTTGATACTCAATACTGCTGAGGTCCCATCGTGCCAACACACACACACAGATACACACATACACACACAGATACACACACAGATACACTACCTCTCTCTGTGTCTCTCTACACACACACACACACACACACACACACGCCTGCACCTGGGCCTCAGGCGGAGCCGTCAGATGATATTTACCTTGAGGGCTGAGACAGTTACTGACTCCTGACAAACACACTCATCACTCTGACTCAACCGTTTGTCTGCAGCAACACACACACAACAGACACACACAACAGACACACAACACAAATAAAACAGTAACACAACAACACGACCTGTTAGTCCGTCTCCAGCTGACCTTGACCTCTGACCTCTGACCTCACAGTGCAGCGATGAGAGTCAGGTACAAACTGTTATGGTTTAAGAATAAAATGTGAATAATGATAAGTTCACAGGTGTCACAGTACAGTAAGGAAAAGCTTCATCTTTATAGCTCATCATCATAACTTTCCCCAAAAATTTTCTCAAAGTTTTCTCTCAACTTTCTTTCTTTTTCTTTTTTTTCCTAAATTTCCTGTGATGTTATGGCTTCGTTTTATAAATGAGACTTTTCTTATAAACTGACATTTCTTCCCAAAGCATCAGGAGTTTTTCTGGCAAAGTTACTAAGTTATTACTACCGTACTTTCCGGACTATAGAGCGCACCTTCGAGTAGAAGCTGCACCAGCTAAATTTTAAAAGAAAATACATATATAGGACGCACTTGAATAAAAGCCGCAGGTTTTCATGTTGTAACTTGAGATATTTACACAGAAAGACAGTAGGGAACTATGCAAATCTGCTCGCTTTTCTGCTGTTTTGGTTACGCTCCTCTCACCCATGTGCATTTGTTTACAACGAAGCCGGTGAAAAATCAATAAATGGAGCGGTGGAAAACGTTATTGATCATCTACCATGTTACCACCGTCATAAACAAAAGATTACGGGTTACGGAGCGCATTTGTGTTGCGGTTCTGCAGAGACGAGAGCTGGGACACCAGGGCAGGGGGGGAAAAGTAGCGGCTTATAGCCCGGAAAGTACGGTAACTACGTTTTTCTCGTAAAACTTTAACATTTCTCAAAATACTAAACTCTTTTTTGTAATTTAAAAAAAAAAAAAAGGACCAGTAATGAATCAGTAGAGGGTCAGTAACTCTCCCACACTGTGACTGTATTTGTCCATGTTAGTGAAGCTGTGACGGAGGAATGAGAAGAAGCTGTTCTGAGGAACTGAGGAGAGAATGGGTGGAGAGAGATATACTGTATATAGTTCTCCTAACATTCATGCCAATAAGGCACATTTGAATTGAACTGAATTGAGAGAGAGAGAGAGAGATATGATATACTTTATGATAAACGTAATGGATCCCATGCTGGGAAATTACAGAATATTACAGAGATGCCTTTCTGCCTCCTTCAGCCAAAGTACCAACAAATAATCTGCAGATCCAACATCAGCCTCATCCACACTGAACACAGAAACAAAAAGATCAGATATAACCTCTCACACACACACACACACACACACACACACACAAACACATAAACACATAAACACACACAAACACATAAACACACACACACCTGTCCAGAACAAAGAGCTGCTGTGTTATCTATCAGGGGAGACCGACACATTCACAAGCCTTCAAACAAAAAGCTGCTTTAGAGAAAATGAAAATGGGGGTTTAACGTCCTGAAAGACTATTGGGGTTTAACAGTGTGTGTGTGTGTGTGTGTGTGTGTGTGTGTGTGTGTGTAAGCCTTATCAAACCCTGCTTAAAAGCTACTTAGCGTGAACCCAGAGGAGCGACGACCACACAGACTCAAAATAGACGCTCGTTTCCCAGAATGCACCGCGTGCATCTGAGTTCAGGAGGCAAAAAAAAAGGGTGCGTTTGATTCGTTTCATCACGTGACCACGCTCAGGTCTGTACGACAAAAGGGCAAACTTCAACCAGAGGGAGGAAGACCATGAGCTGCAGCTGAGAGCTGAGAGCTCTGCAGATATTGATCTGTAACGTGCCAATCAATCAATCAATCAATCAATCAATCATCAAGACCGATATTATTCATACAGCATACTGTAGAGTCAGAATGAAATTCAAAGAGTTTCAAAGAAAAACAAAACTGTAGTTTCAGAGATCATAAAGCAAACAAACAGATATGACACAAATAACTGAAATAATAAAGAGTTTAAATAAATAAATGAAAAGATTAATAATAAAAAGTACTAAAATAAGTTGTTAGAATAATAAAAGATAAAAAATAAAGAAATAAAAAGACTAGGACAGTGATTAAAATATGAGTTGTTGCAATAAAAAAAGAAAGAAAATATCACAAAAATCATAAAAATGATATTCAACATAAAACAGCATCAACACCTCCAGATCCTCTCCGTCACTGTGAGTCAGAATAAGATGAATTAAGGCCTGAAATTTCCTATCTGCTCTGACTGCACCTGAACTACTCACCCTCACAAACACAGAGAGAACGACAGCACAACAGACTTCCAGTTAAAAAACCAAAAACCTCCAGTGGCAGCAGTGATGCGTTCAGGTGCAACGTCAGAGTTGGCAGAAGTTTGTTAAACACTGAGGAAGAGGAGGAGGAGGAGGAGGAGGAAGAGGAGGAGGAGGAGGAGGAGGAGGAGGAGGAGGAATAAGAAACAACAACATCTGATCTGAGTCGCTGAGAGGAGCTGCTGACAGATGTTTGGTTGGCCGACAGACAGATGTTGCACTGGGCAGCTCTCCAGCAGCCGCTGTCCAGGAAGAAACCAGGACCAATCACCATCAAGGAGGAGGAGGAGGAAACAGAAGAGGAGGAGGAGGAGGAGGAGGAAGAGAAAGAAGAAGAGGAGGAGGTTGTGGGGAAGGAAGAAGAGAAGGAGAAGAGGGGGAAAGGAGGAGGGTAGGAAGAAGAGGAGGAAGAGGAGCAAGAAGATGGGAAAGAGGAAGAGGAGGTGGAAAAGGAGGAGGAGGAAGATGAAGATGAAGAAGAAGAGGAGACAGAAGAGGAGGGGAAAAGGAGCAGGGGAGGAAGGAAGAAGAAGAGGAGGAGGTTGTGGGGGAGGAGGAAGAGGAGAAAAGGAGGAGGGGAGAAAGAGGAGGAGGAGCAGGAGGAGCAAGAAGATGGGGAAGAGGAAGAGGCGAGGAAGAAGAGGAGATGGAAAAGGAGGAGGAAGAAGAAGAGGAGAAGGTGATGGAGGAGGAGCAAGAGAAGAGGAGGAGGAGGAGGACGAGGAGGAAGAAGAGCAAGAAGATGGGGAAGATGAAGAGGAGAGGAAGAAGAGGAGGTGGAAAAGGAGCAGGGGAGGAAGATGAAGAAGAGGAGGAGGTTGTGGGGGAGGAGGAAGAGGAGGAGAAGAGGAGAAAAGGAGGAGGGGAGAAAGAGGAGGAGAAAGAGGAGCAAGAAGATGGGGAAGAGGAAGAGGCGAGGAAGAAGAGGAGATGGAAAAGGAGGAGGAAGAAGAAGAGGAGGAAGTTGTGGGGGAGAAAGAAGAGAAGGAGAAGAGGGGGAAAGGAGGAGGAGGAAGATGGAGAAGAGGAAGAGGGGAGGAAGAGAAGAGGAGGAGGAAAAGAGGGGAAGAGGAGGAAGTTGTAACCCGGACTTCGGCTCTCGGGGGAAATGTTCAACACACTCAACACAGAGCAGCAGCAGCAACGTCCCTCAATGAGCCGTGAGTTTGATTCCTGTGAGGTTACACTGAGTCCCACAGAGCATGAAGAGCTGACCTGATGAACGGCAGCAGAGAGAGAGACAGAGAGAGGGAGAGGAGGAGAGGAGGAGAGGAGGAGAGGGAGGAGGTCGACATGTGTCCAGAAACATGAAGTCACCGGGGAAAAGAAGATAAAATTAGACTTTTCCAGCTCGAACGAAGCAGAGAGAGAAAAAAACATGGACTGATGAGCTGCCTTCACAATAAAAGAACTATTAGATCATTATTTAACACCGTCGTTCTCCTCCTGCCTCTAAAAAAAACACAAGGTTCTCCTCCTCCGACACACAATCTACAGACAAACTGATCTCAGACCAGTGGAGCTAAACCAAAAAAAACTAAACAAGAAGCAAACATAACGAAGATGTCGCACTAGAGTTTTCAAACAAATGCAGATGCATGGAAACAGGATCTGAAGAAAGTTATTGTTAATTGGCCCATTGCCATAATCCCTATAGTCATAGCAGTAGGTTCGTTACCTTTAATTGTCGGTGCAAGCTGTTTTTAGAACGGCGGAGCAGAGCCGTGAGCTGCTCAGAGCTACGCTACGGAGGCTCATGGGATTTCTTTGGTTTCCCTCATCAAACTCATCAAATACACAATCCAACAACTCCACAACGCTCTGGTGGACAAGTTGTGACCTGCACATTCACCACGCTATGAGATAATAACACAACGTTACCAGACAGAGTTGTTTTAGAGGGAAATACAGAGACTGCTTGATGAAAAACTGTCCCTGAAGGCAACACGCATCAGCGGTTTTGCATGAATTTCCCTCTAAAACAACTCTGTCTGGTAACGTTCTGTTATTATCTCATAGCGTGGTGAATGTGCAGGTCACAACTTGTCCACAACAGCGTTGTGGAGTTGTTGGATTGTGTATTTGATGAGTTTGATGAGGGAAACTAAGAAATCCCATGAGCCTCCGTAGCGTAGCTCTGAGCAGCTCACGGCTCTGCTCCGCCGTTCTAAAAACAGCTTGCACAGACAATTAAAGGTAACGAACCTACTGCTATGACTATAGGGATTATGGCAATGGGCCAATATGCCAAAATGTTAAACTATCCCTTTAAGGTGATGATGAAGAAGCAGAGGACTATAAAGAAGTCTGTAGCTGTGACTGTGTGATGGAAAAAGGGTCAAATGAAGAACATGTGTGGTGAGTTCACTTCCTGTGGATAAATAAAGCTCCAACAGGTTGAGGTGGAGTGAAGCCGTGACACCACTTCAGCTTTGTGCTGACGGCTCGAAAAACGAGCTGCATGGCGAGACGAGACGACGGCCGCCAGGTTTCCTCTCTGAGCTGGATCAACACACAAAACCTCTGGCTGATCTGAGCTGCAGCAGATTACACACACACACACACACACACACACACACACACACACACACACACACACACACACACACACACACACACACACACACACACAGACAAGTGTATAATCCGGTTGCTGTGCACAGTATTAGTCTTTCACACCCAGACATGGACATGGACATCAGACTTTCTCCTCATGGGACAAAATAAAAACTCCCTGGATCGCCGGTCCAGACCACAGCAGCTATACAGTACTACTGCTGCTCGCTGCTGCCAAACGGCATTCTGGGTAAATAGTAATGTGAGCCACGAGGTTACATCACTTCTCTTCGCAGCCTGAGCTCTCACAGGAGGCGCTGCTGTTTATTAAAAAGTTAAATACTCGTAAATCTGCACAGAGAGAGAAAAAAAAAAAGAGACGCTGTTGTTTTTCTCAACAGCTCAGAGGAAGAAGAAGGTGAAGTTGAGGACGGACGGCGTCTGATTGGTCGGTTTGTACGTCAACGTCTCGTTTAAAAGACTGAGCTGAAAGTATTTCATCCTGAGTGGGTATAAGGGAGATGTAGATCTATTTTTGGATGTCTGTACATATTGAATTTATATTTGTTTTGCTGCCTTTCTTATTACACTGCAAAAACTCAAAATCTTTCTAAGAATATTCGTTGTATTTCTTGTCAAAATGTCTCATTTCTAGTCAAAACTAACCTCTTTCCACTTAAAATAAGATTCATTACCTAAAAATTTACTTGTTTTTAGATCATTTCACTTGTTTCAAACACATTTTCAATTGAAATAAGTAGAAAAATCTGCCAGTGAAAGCAAGTTTTTTGTGCTTGTAATAAGAAACTTGCTCCACTATCAGATTTTTCTACTTATTTGTGTGTGAAAATATGCTTGAAAGAAGTAAAAAGTGTCTAAAAACAAGCTACTTTTTATGTGTTGAGTCTTATTCTAAATAGAATTAGATTTGTTTTGACTAGAAATAAGACAAATATTTGAGTTTTTGCAGTGTAATTGTAGTTTTTCTGTGCGTTTTGTTTGATTTTCTTTGGTTTTTGTCATCTGTCATGTGTATTTTTGGCTGTATCTCTGCTTTTTTATGTTATCTCTAAAAAATGAAATGAAAAAAGACGTATTTTATCCAAAGCTTTCCACTTTCTTGTTGTTAAAGTTGCATCGTTCCTCGGTGGATGAACGACCGGTCCACCCTTCAACCCTCCAGGACCTAACCACTGCTCTGTCTCTCTCTGTCTCTGTCTCTCTCTGTCTCTCTCTGTCTCTCTCTCTGTCCCTCTCTCCGTCTCTCTGTCTCTCTGTCTCTCCGTCTCTCTGTTTCTCTGTCTCTCCGTCTCTCTGTCTCGGTCGGAGCGGCGGAGGTATTTCCACGTGCTGCCGAGGAGTCAGCTGCAGCGTTCCCCCCGGTGCTCCACCCAGCCGCCGCGACCGAGAGGAAATACCAACATGTGCTGCTAAAACAATGTGGTTTTAATCTGAGAGCAGCGCAGGCCTTTAAAAAACTCTGACTCTGTTGCTCCCTCCTTCCCTCCGTCCTTCTCCCTCTCTCTTTACTGGCTTCTCTTTAACCCTCCTGTTGTCTTTCTGGGTCAAATTGACCCAATTTGTTCCCTTTCTCCATCCTTCCTTCTTTCCACAATCCCTTTTCCCTTCCTTCCTTCTTCATCTTTTGATCCAATTGACCCTCCATCTTCTTCTTCCTTCCTCTTTTGATCCAATTGACACTCCATCTTTCTTTCCTTCCTTCTTTCCTCCCTTCTTTCCCTTTGTCCTTCCTTCCTTCCTTCTCTTCATCCTCACTTCTTCCTTCCTCTTTTGATCCAAATGACCCTCCATCTTTCTTTCTTTCCTTCCTTATCCCTCCTTTACTTGAATGAATCTGTTCCCTCCCTCCATCTTTCTGTCCTTCCCTTTTCCCCTTCCTTCTTTCCGCAAAACTTTTTCCCTCCCTCCCTCCCTACCTCCCTCCCTCCCTTCTCCCTTCCTTTTTGACCCAATCAGTCCCCTCCCTCCATCTATCTTCCCTTCCTTTTCCCTTCTTTCTTTCCTCCCATCTTTCCCTTTGTCCTTCCTGCCTTCCTTCCTTCCTTCCTATTTTTCCTTTGTCCTTCCTTCCTTCCTTGACCCAGGTGGACAACAGGAGGATTAATCTTTGATCTTCTCTCTGCCACCTCGGCTCCTCTGGTCGTCGACGGTTGCTAATGGACTCACTTGTGAAGTGAAGTGAAGAGCGCTGAAATGTTGGAACACAAAAACCTCCTCGCGCCTCGGCCTCAAATCAAACGCAGCTCAAAGAAACGTTTCATATCAAACCAGCGGAGGAGAAGACGGAAGAAATGATCAAAAAACCTCTTTCCAGGTTCTGTGGTGGATAATTGGGTCAGTGAAGGCATCACGCTGACCTTCCTCCTGAGGAAACTTCACTGAGTTAAGTCCTCCGTCATATTCGATACACAGAAGTCACATAAAATACAAACCCCCCACCCCCACCCCCCTCTGACTCCCACACGTTTCCCTCCACCACTCAACCTGCAGCGAATCCGTCTCAAAGCCGCGGCTGTAAAAGAAATCAACGCTCATTTCCTTTACGGTTCAGAGCAGATTTAAAGCAGAAATACTCCACAGGAACTGGAGGTCCAAGTCTGCAGGATCACCTGGTTCTGTCAAACAGTCAGTAGGTTTACATGTTCAGCTAAATATATAATATTATTTCTATAAATCCAGTTGCATCTGTTTGACAAGTCATAATAAGTCATTATTACATCTCTGCACATCAGCTCCAGCATCAGCAAAAAGTTCAAACATCTCCGAAGAGAAAAAAAGACCCGAGTGAAACTTCACCTTCAGCTGCTTCAGTCTGTGCTTCTGCTAAATCACAAACCAACCGTTGCTCAGGTGGATCAGGTGTAGAAACAACAGACTCCCACACTCACTCATCACTCGGTTCATTATGTGGAGTTTAATATTAAAGCTGCAGGTTGTTGGTTGTTGCCTCTCTCCTCTCTCTCTCGTGTGTATGTGTGTATGTGTGTGTGTGTGTGTGTGGTTTGGTTTGGTTTGGTTGCCGAGCTGCAACAAGCAGCTGCTCATCTGGTTCAAATTAGGAGAAATGCTTCAAATAGTTAAACATAGCGTGGATGTTTCAGGAGTTACGGCACGTTAGGAGGGACAAAATTAAAACTCCACGTCTTCTCCTTCTCCCTGTAATTTCCCCACAGCAGCAGCAGCAGCAGCAGCAGCAGCAGCAGCAGCAGCAGCAGCAGCAGCAGCAGCAGCAGCAGCAGCAGGTCCAACCCTGGATTCCTCGGACCGGGTCCAGGCCCTGATACCGGACCCAGGAGGAGCCTTGGATATTACACTTGGTCATACCAGCACCACACACACACACACACACACACACACACACACAGCTGGTGTCTAACCACCTCTGGTGACCCTGATCGCTCCAACTGTACAGATTGAGTTTCCACAGCATCTGCGTCGGCCACATGTGTGTATCTAACGTGGCTAATATGGCTAATCCGCTGGCCCACGGACACACACATGTGTACGCATACACTCACACACACACAGACACACACTCACACACACTTCTCCAGCCTGTGAGTGGTTGTATCTGCAGCGGTGGGTGGATATCAACAAACCAAATCCCTATTTGACCTGCTAACGGAGCAGCTGGCGGCCGCTCTGACAACATACCCAAACTGTGAGCTCAGTTAAACACAGCGCAGCCTCAGCCTCACTCAGGAGACGCACACAGACACACAACTGCCTCACTGCTCCTGTGATGACCAGATACAACACAATACAATAGAAGTTTCCGAACGTGTATTTCCGGTGGAATTGTACGTTTAGGTTTCAATGGTTTTCAGTCGTTGTCATAGTTGCGGTAAACACATGGATCTATTAACGCTGGCTTTTAACACAGATAATTTGTCAATTTGTGTGGTCTCCATTGTTAAAAGCTGGTGTGATGATCCATTCGTTTTACAGATTTTCATTGAAAAAAATAAATAAATCCATGCATTTACCACGACTACCTAAACCATAGAAACGTAAACATAAAATTCCACCGGAAGAGAAAAACCGGCTTACGTTTTTGACGCTTGGAAAAAGGTGGATAGAATAAAATAGAATAGAATAGAAGCTTTTAGTCTTTGCTTTAAAAAAACAACAAAACATTGTTTCGGTGCAGAACAGATGTGCTGACGATTTTACACGCATGGCGGGAAACCAGCCCATTTTGTTGCCAGGCGACACCTAGTGGTCATAGTGGTTATGACAACAGCAGAGTTTTGCTCTTCCGGTGGAACTGTATGTTTACGTTTCCATGGTTTCACTAGTTGTGGTAAAGGCACGGATCTATTAACGCTGGCGATTTTTATTCAATCGGCAGATTTATGTTTCCTGTGATCGGCAATCGGATCGGACCCAAAAAATGCCGATCGGAGCATCCGAGACTGATCGTCCAACACTGAGGAAAGCTTTTAACTCAAAATCTATCCGAACCATGAGAGGAACTGTAGCTAGGCTAGTACGCCGCTCTTGTAACCATGACAACCCAGGGGAAGGTGACACGCTATTGCAAAAGTGCCCAAGAACTGACATCTCTGCATTGTTGGTGAACGAGTAAGTGCGGTATTTTCAATAATTTAAGGACATTTCTAGATCACCCACGTTAATAGCATCATTGAGGACCCTTTACAGATAAACATTAACAGTAAAAAAAAAAAAAAGAAAGAAAGTTTTCTACATTAATGTTTCAATCTACATTTTGTAATAAACAAATTATAAGTGTAATTTGATATGACCAAGACACCTAAAAACAAATATACGGCCGTTTTCATCAATTTACAAGCAAGTGGGCAACACACATAATTGGAGTGAATGGGTTTTCTGGGCGCTTTTGCAATACCCATATCCTGCCACTCGGGGCGCACAACCCTTACCACGGAACTCAATGTCAGTGTTGTTACTCTCTTATTCCAGCGCTCTAGTCCACACCAGGCGGCCCAGTGAATTCTGGGATACGCTCCCATCAGCCAAACCCTGGATAGAAAACCCTCCAGACCTGAAACCTTCAGGATGTTTTGGGTTTTCCCTCCTCTTGGTCTCATTTGTCCCCTGACTTGATGTCGACAGGTGAACTCAGTCTGTTTCCTCTGTGAGCTGAGCTGAACTCTGTAAACCAACACTTCTCCTCTCTCTAAACATTTAGCTTCAGCAGCAGCAGACAGAGTGACAGAGAGACAGAGAGACACTGTGTCTCCACCTCGCTGCTCATTTACATTTAGATGAGCCCATTAAGATCCATAAACCACCAAATAAACCCTCCGCCTCCCAGGATTTCCACCACCTTCTCATTCGTCACACATTTTCTTTAGAATTAAAAAAAGAAGAAGTAGAAGGCGAATGATGATAATAACGTCCAGCAGCAGGAGGATGATTTGTGGGGATTTGTTGCGGTGAAAGGGAAACGAGCAGCGAGGAGAAAAAGTGCACCGTCAAGAAAAGACAACTCTCTCCTCCTCCTCCTCCTCCTCCTCCTCCTCCTCTTCCTCCTCTCCACCTCCACCAGCACCGCCCGATTAGGCCTGAACACTAACGATGTGCTGATTAAAATGCACATGGAGCGGAGACAGATGGAGGTCGATGGCGGGGGAGCAGAGAAATGATGCTAATTAACAAAAATGATGTCAGAGAGCAACATATCAGACCGAGGCTAGCTGGTTAGCATGCTAGGTTAAAGGACCATTCCAGTCAAATTCAACCTGGGGCTCTACAGTAGTTTCCTAATGTTTTAGATCTGAAGATTGTCTTTTTAATTGCTCCTTTTATGCAGTAGTCTCGTTTACAGGTGGAATAAATAATATACAGATTTACTCTTACTGCTACGGAAACGTCGTGCCTCTGAGTTGATATTCCTTTGTTGATAAAACAAACGGGAGCTTCAGACGACCTGTAAACATACTGACTTAACGAGATCACGTAAAACTTTGCGAGACTTTGTATTACAGCTCTGTTTAAGAACATTGTTGTTTTTGAAGACATCTGACCATCAAAATGGCGGTTTTGTGGGATGTAAACAGCCTAAACAGCGTAAGATGCGTCCACTGCCATTATACTGTACGCTGCTGTGGCGAAGCAGGGACAGACAGAACTACTGCAGAACAGGAGACATTAGAAATAAAATCTATTGAGATTCATTCTTTTAGATTTAAACTATTGAGAAACAAGAGCCCCATTTGCCTGGAATAGTCCTTTAAGTTGCTGTTGGTGAAGATCTGATAATGTTAACGTTAGCTGTGCAGCAACGGCACAACTTAACAGTTAGCTCCTTTTAAAAAAAGCACCATGATTTGTTTCAATGGGGACACATGAGGTTTCTACAGAACAGGAACATAGTGCTTTCTATAATAAAACTATTGTGTTTGTCGTCTGAGCCGTAAAAACAAACACACTGTGCACACGAGAGATAAAAATATACATGAGAGTGAACATTTAAATTCAAAGAATGAAAACAATAATGAGATCAGACCAGTTTTTGTTGTGATTAAAGTCTCAACTGTGTCTTCTACAGGTCGACCATTCAATCAATATCTTCAATCAGTTTAACTTCCATTGATTCACGAGGACTTGACAAGAACAACTGATAAAAGTCCCATCGTTTTCATTTGAATCCACCTGAAGCATCGACCCGGCTGAGCTCCGTATCAATAAGTGGCAGCATCAGTTATCAAACCTCTTGACTTTCTGTGGGAACACCATTGATCTGTGCTGCCTTCACAGAGGAGACCCATTATAGGAGTTTTCTGTTTCCATCACAGCAGGAAAAGGTGAGAAACATGAACAGGAGCCTTCAACTTTTTCATCTATTACTTATTTATGTTCCAGACTCAAAAACATTCAATCATGTTGTGTCTTCAGCAAAGTAAAGGTCACATTTGCGGACGTGTTCGCACCAGAAAACACAAATTCAATCAGAAACGAACTCGACAACACAACGTCAGAACAAACACATCAACGTCTCAGAGTGAGATGATGAAACCTGCTCAGCGTTTGGACAGAAAAGAAGCGTTTATAGATCCTGACTTCCACGAGCCTCAGATATTAAAGGGATAGTTCAACCTTTTCAGTAAATTGGCCCATTGCCATAATCTTTATAGTCATAGCAGTAGGTTCGTTACCTTTATTTGTCGGTGCAAGCTATTTTTAAAACGGCGGAGCAGAGCCGCGAGCTGCTCAGAGCTACGCTACGGAGGCTCATGGGATTTCTTGGTTTCCCTCATCAAACTCATCAAATACACAATCCAACAACTCCACAACGCTCTGGTGGACAAGTTGTGACCTGCACATTCACCACACTATGAGATAATAACACAACGTTACCAGACAGAGTTGTTTTAGAGGGAAATTCAGAGACTGCTTGATGAAAAACTGTCCCTGAAGGCAACATGCATCAGCGGTTTTGCATGAATTTCCCTCTAAAACAACTCTGTCTGGTAACGTTGTGTTATTATCTCATAGCGTGGTGAATGTGCAGGTCACAACTTGTCGACCAGAGCGTTGTGGAGTTGTTGGATTGTGTATTTGATGAGTTTGATGAGGGAAACCAAGAAATCCCATGAGCCTCCGTAGCGTAGCTCTGAGCAGCTCACGGCTCTGCTCCGCCGTTCTAAAAATAGCTTGCACCGACAATTAAAGGTAACGAACCTACTGCTATGACTATAAGGATTATGGAAATGGGTCATTTGGCCAAAATGTTTAACTATCCCTTTAAAAGTGGTAGGTGACGAGAACAAACTAACTCACCAAAGAGTTCTGTTTGACTTCAGACATGAGCCGAGTCCCGACTCTACAATATCAACTCAAAACAAAGCTATGAAATATCTTAATGTCACTAAAGAACTTTTATTTCTCCCCGACTCAGATTTGTGACCAATGAAGGACATGAAGTCTTGATAACGGTGTTATTTCCTGGGAACGCAACCAACAGAAACCAAACAAACCCAAAACCAACCAACAAACCTTCTACTCTGATGCTGCTCACATGTTCCTCCTCTTCCCGTCCTGCTTTTCATATTTCTTAACTGTCTTTTTGTTGTTGTTTTTTGCAGGAACTATTCAGAAAGTTCGGCAGCACTTTGTTGCAGGAAAGTGACGTAGACCAAGTGACAGATGTGGTGTTCCAGAAGTTTCCAAAGACTACATAGGAATTTAATTACACTGATAGTTCACCATTGATAAACAAGTCGGGGTCGAGTCTTTCTAAAGTCGTAAACTGATCGACAGGAGAGGACGGATGAGAAGACAGAAGACAAAGATGTTTCAGAAGCCAAAAACTATGAAGAGCCAGAGGTTTAACCTGGAACAAGAGATGAGGATTTTCAGTTTGTGTACCCAGCTGTGTCCGTATCATTTTCAACACAGGCCTGCAATGAATCATGGGATAGTTTGGGATCCATCCGCCCATCGCCATGGAAGGAGTCACGACCTGAATTATGGTTTTATTTTTATTGGCTTTTATTTTGTTAACTCTTAACTGTCACTGTTAATTAACTGTGACGAGCTCAAAGTGAAAGTGAAGTAAAAACAATACATGTAAGTACTAATGCAGCAACATCATATAGTGTAGTAGGCAACTGTACGACGTGTGACACCTTCACAACCGTCGGAAATCAGAGCTCTGGTTCTCTTCTGTCATTTAAAATCCTTGTATATGTGACCAGTGAGGAGGAGGAGGAGGAGGAGGAGGGGGGAGAGTGTCTCAGATTTCATTACATTCTCTACATGAGTAAAATGCCTGGGAGGCTCCGACTGCCCCCCCCCTCCTCCAAGACTCCCCGCTGAGTGTGTGTGTGTGTGTGTTTGAGTGTGCACCCTCCTTCCCTCCCTCTCTAACTCTCTCTATCTGTCAAGATTTTGGATTTCTAAAATGGATTTATCCCACAGGGTCGCTCTGGGCCGCTCCCATGAGCCTCTGCTGCACCGAGAGACGAAGGGAGGGAGGGAGGCAAGAAATAAAAAGAGGAGAGAGAAGGAGAGAGAGGGAGGGAGAGAGAGGCTGTGTAACACGTTTGGCAGATATTTCTCCAGTCGTCCTTTTATTTCAGTTTTTTCTCTCTTTGTTTGTGATGAACTGACGCTGCGTTCAGGATCTTTTGGCAGCTCGGCTCATGTAACATTCATGCCAATAAACACTAATGAATTGAATTCAGTCAGGAGGGGGGAGGAGGGGGAGGAGGGAGGGGTGATGCAGCAGAAGATAGGTGCACACAAATACACACAAAAATACACAAATACACACAGGGGGACTCGCTCACACCGTGACTCCTCCACCTCAACAACTCGTCTCACAGCAGCCGCTCCATTTCATGCTCAGACAAAAATCAGACTGATCGATGGAGGCGAGAGAGAAAGAGAGAGAGAGAGAGAGAGAGCAGCAGCAGCGATGATGTGTGATGTGTTCGCCACGGCAACACGCTCCAGCCTCATCGAACCAAACCACCAGACACCACCCGCCACGCTTTAGCTTTAACTTCAAGACGAGCTGCTTCCATCTCCGACTGTGAACTCACTGAGGAGCTGCAGAGGATGCTGAGGCGTCGTCGCTGGCTGCGTTGCCGCGGCGTCAACAGGTGGCGTTCAGGGCTCTGCAGCCGAGGAACTGCTTTTTATTTCTTTGTTATTCAGGTGAGAGAGAGAGAGAAACTGAAGGACGCAGGATTGATTTAGAGAATATGAGGAGTTTTAAGTCTAGAGTGAAAAATATTCTCCAAAGAAACAACAGAGCTGCTGCTCACATGGTCGATGCCGCTCTCCATTTGTGCAGTTAATATAATATGATTAGCTTAGCTTAGCTTAGCTTAATTTAGCATAGCTTAGCATTAAGACTGGAAACAAGGTAAATGAGAGTGAGTGAATAAAAAAATAGAGCAGATTTCAGAATAAAACACTCAGAGAAACCAAATCGTGCAAAGTTGTTGGACGGTGGGTCCAGGTTGTTGCTTAGTTGTGACATCACAAAGTGACAGGAAGTCCTGACGGCTGGTTTTAAGGCTCAGTTTCTGAATACAGGCTGTGTGCATTTCTCTGTGGACTGAGGCTTTGATACTTTCACAGTATTAATATAGAACCTAGAGCTGCTTTATAATCACACTACACATGGACATCTACCTTTATACTGTATGGAGCTTTAACACAAACATCTACCTTTATACTGTATGGAGCTTTAATACAAACATCTACCTTTATACTGTATGGAGCTTTAACACAAACATCTACCTTTATACTGTATGGAGCTTTAACACAAACATCTACCTTTATACTGTATGGAGCTTTAATACAAACATCTACCTTTATACTGTATGGAGCTTTAATACAAACATCTTGGAAACCAGATTAGAACAAAGTTAATGGTTATTTTAAGAGATGGATGACCAAAAAAACAAAACACTGGGTGTGAATCTTCCAGTCTGAAGGTCATGAGTCATAATTACTTCATGATAAAATAATATTTTTGTATTAAAAGTCACAGGTGGGTGGAGAGCAGCTCTGGTGTCTCTGTGATATTTCTAAAGGCGTCGACCGTTTGTTCATCCTGGTTCTGACAGCGAGTGGAAACCTGTTTGTGGAGCTTTAAACTTTTTTTTTTATTTTCCCTTCCATAAACAATGTCTTTGTAACTTTGGAAAGTCCACAGACGCCCCCAGTCAGCACTTCTCACCCGGAGCTACATCCGACAGAAGAAATAGTCCCCGAACAGAAAGAAAAAGAAAAGAAAAAGAAACTGTGATGGACTCAAATTTATTGATTCATCACAGAACAGAAAAGTAAAACCAGCTTCACCGACTGTTTCCACTCAACACGCATCCTGCTCACGTTTCTCAGCGGAGCGTCGACATCCACACACACACACACACAGACACACACACACCAAACTCCATTTACTCCTAATGTGTCGTGAAGCTGTCAGTCGTTCGTCGTAGCAGCAGGTTCCTCCAAACCAAAACCATGAACCTGCCTGGTGGTTCCACAATGTGTTTGTTCTCTGAGGTTTAAAACCACAGGAGAAGAAGCTGCTTCTGATCACATGAAGCACAAACGCCTCAAAGTCTGTTCATGTTCTAACAAAACCAGAGGAAACGTATCGTGATGAGAGGTCCTCCATGTTTCTATGATCTACTGACGACGTGTGTTGTAACCGCACAGTCAGAAGGGGGAAAAAAACGAAAAAAAAAAACGGTTAAACTGTGTCGTAACAGCAACACTGAGCTTTATTTATTTATTCATTCATTCATTCATTCAGCCTGTGGAAACAGAGACAGGGTTTAACCTGGAGCGCCGACACGCCAGACTGATAAACTGATGAACTGATGAACTGATACCAACCAGACTGTGACGACCGACAGCTTCAACAACCAGCAGCACCACCATGACACACTAAGACGGTCATCATCATCATACCTGCAACACACGGCTGCATCCACATCATATAATATTTACACTACCAGTTGAAAGTTTGGACACATTGTCTCATTCAGTGGGTTTTCTTTATTTTTATTTTATCATTTTCTACATCATAGATTCAAACTGGAGACATCAAAACTATGAAGGAACACGTATGGAGTTACATAGCAAACAAAAAATTGTTAAACAAAGCAGAATATGTTTTAGATTTTAGATTTTTGGAAGTAGCCCTGCAGCTTTTTTGCACTTTTAACTCTGTCATCAGCTTCATGAGGTCGTCACCTGAAATGGTTTTTGTTTTCCAACAGTCTTGAAGGAGTTCCCTGAGGAGCTGAGACCTTGTTGCTGTTTTACCTTCAGCATCTCAGTTCGGTTTAGGTGACAGATGACACTTTTGTTTTAATTAATTAACTTTTTTAACATAACTCCACATGTGTTCTTTCATGGTTTTGATGTCTTCAGTTTTAATCTACAATGTAGAAAGGGATAAAGATAAAGAAAAACCGTTGAATGAGACAGTGTGTCCAAACCTGTAGTGTACAGTATAGTATATGTAACATTTGTTAAATAGTTTATATTCACACCTGAGGTTAAGAAAGGCAAAGATGAATTTAACTTTATAGCTCCTCTGCCTCTGACTTCACCAAACAATGCAACTGACATCAACGCTGTTGTTTTGTGATCACAACTAAAACAAAAGTCAACACCCATTATTGTTTCAGATCAACTCAGAGGCTGAACGGACAGAAATAATATAATAGGCTCAAGTAAACGCCAGAAAAAAATCATTATTGGACTTAAATGTGTGTTTTGGCCTATGATTAATCATAGCCCAATATCGGGCTGATAGTTACCGTGCATCCATAATATGGTATATAGAGTACACTACTTAGACATAATCAATATCATTACAACTGTTCTAGACTGTTTCCAAAAGCAGCACAAGAAGTAGAGAGAGAGAGGACGACACATGAAGTTATGAGATGAAGAAAAGAAAAGAAAAATGAGACTGAGACTGTGCAGCTACCTACCACTCCCTCTGCTGCACACACACACACACACACACACACACACACACACACACACGCTCTGTCAGTGATATAATAAGCACATCGAGCTGAATGTAACTGGAGTAGATACTGAAGAGACTGAACTTCGACCCAGTTCTTCGGGTCGACGAGTCGCCACGGCAACGCTGACATGTACAAATATGATTGATGAGATGTGTTTTAACTTTTTTGTTTTGTTTTGTTTCTTAAAAGCACAAATATATATTTAGGTATATTACTATATTATATAGTATAGTCACTTATATAGTAATTTACATACAGGATGTTGCAGATCAACTCTTCTTTAAAATAGAAACTCATTTTGACATCTTGATACAATCCAGCTCAAATAACATGAGAAACAACATTATCATGTTATTTCTTCATATATTTTATGTAACAGACGTCACACTGGAGTTTATTGATCATTCTAATATTTCAGGAAGTTTAAAAATATCATCTATATAGATAAATATTGGGTCACACTTTACAATAAGGGTCCCTTAATTAACGTTAGTTAGTACAATATTAAGCATTATAAACGAATGTGTTAATTAATGCTGAGTAATGTACACATAATGATAACTAATTACATTATTCAACTTTTATTATCACTTAAAGCAGAAGTAAGCAATATTTTTGTGTTAATATAAGTCTTAAAGGGATAGTTCAACATTTTGGCAAATTGGCCCATTGCCATAATCGCTATAGTCATAGCAGTAGGTTCGTTACCTTTAATTGTAGGTGTAAGCTATTTTCAATACGGCGGAGCGCAGCAGCTGGCTGCTCAGAGCTACGCTATGGAGGCTAACGGAATTTCTTGGTTTCCCTCATTAAACTCATCAAATTCAACATCCCAAAACTCCACAGCGCTTTTGTAGACAAGTTGTGACCTGCACAACCACCACGCTATGAGATAATGACGGAACGATACGAAACGGAGCCGTTTTCGAGGTAAATACAGGGTAAATACGGAGACTGCTTGCTGAAAAACTGTCCCTGAACGCAACGCGCATCAGCGGTTTTGTATGAATTTACCTCGAAAACGGCTCCGTCTCGTATCGTTCCGTCATTATCTCATAGCGTGGTGGTTGTGCAGGTCACAACTTGTCTACAAAAGTGCTGTGGAGTTTTGGGATGTTGAATTTGATGAGTTTAATGAGGGAAACCAAGAAATTCCGTTAGCCTCCATAGCGTAGCTCTGAGCAGCCAGCTGCTGCGCTCCGCCGTACTGAAAATAGCTTACACCTACAATTAAAGGTAATGAACCTACTGCTATGACTATAGCGATTATGGTAATGGGCCAATTTGCCAAAATGTTGAACTATCCCTTTAAATAGTTCTATCTTCCGACAGCAATCACTTATATAGAGTGTTTGGTCTGAAACACGGGTCTGTCAGTCCCTCTGCTCTGCTCTGAGCCGAGGAGAAAACTTTTCTCATATCCTACAGTTTTTATCCAATGAGGAGAGAGAACGGCATGCAGGGCTGTGTGTGCAGCCAAGGGATGCGCCTAAATGTGGTGACGTAGGGACGAGGACTGTTATGGTGCGTTCAAGGCAACCCCTAACTCGTGTTTTTCCGACCTGTGAAGTCGTACCAGTTCGATCTGGTACGAGTTCACGGGTCGGAAGTTACGAGTGGCCGTTATAGTGACTTTCACAGGTAAAACAGGTCGGAAAAACGCGTACCCAGGGGGCAAAGCAAAAAAACGGACACGGAGCGTTGTAAAAGGTTTGACACCAGAAATGATATCTAGGAACTTCAAGGATTAAAACCTGGGTGGACAACCCGGTCAACTAGCTGCTGGAAAGCTACAGGAGCCAAAACCCCTTTCTTGGGTCATTTTGCTGGCGAAATGATGTAAATGCAAATATTTAGGTACTACAATGGCATAAATAGTCATACAACTATAAAATTTGGCAGAGAGTATCTTGACACATAGGGGGAGGCATGAAAAAAAGATTCTGGGGTTTGTTGCAACTCGATTTTAAGATATCACCCTCAACATCCCAAAAAAGACCAAAAAAAGTACTGTTCGCCTGACAAATTCTCATGAAAATTCTTATTTTTCAGCACTTTATGGAGAATATCTATGCTTAACATGTATATAGAAAATTTCCTTAATTCATAAGCTTCCATTTGAGTCCAAGATAGCCTTTCAACTAGCTACTGGAAAGCTACAGGCTGTATCCAAACAATGCAACACCTATTGTGAAAAACTCCATGTTAACTGACCTGATCAGAAACCATTCTATTTCTGGTCTCCCCAAAGTGAACAGATAGATAGAGAAGACCGTTGGCCACAGCAAGTGGGGCTTTGGAGATAGAAAGGCTATCTTGGACTCAAATGGAAGCTTATGAATTAAGGAAATTTTCTATATACATGTTAAGCATAGATATTCTCCATAAAGTGCTGAAAAATAAGAATTTTCATGAGAATTTGTCAGGCAAACAGTACTTTTTTTGGTCTTTTTTGGGATGTTGAGGGTGATATCTTAAAATCGAGTTGCAACAAACCCCAGAATCTTTTTTTCCTGCCTCCCCCTATGTGTCAAGATACTCTCTGCCAAATTTTATAGTTGTATGACTATTTATGCCATTGTAGTACCTAAATATTTGCATTTACATCATTTCGCCAGCAATATGACCCAAGAAAGGGGTTTTGGCCCCCTGTAGCTTTCCAGCAGCTAGTTGACCGGGTTGTCCACCCAGGTTTTAATCCTTGAAGTTCCTAGATATCATTTCTGCTGTCAAACCTTTTACAACGCTCCGTGTCCGTTTTTCAAAAAACTGGGATTTTGCCCCCTGGGTAGCGAGTTGCGGGTTGCCTGGAACGCTACAAAGTCGTAAGTCGTGACTTGAAGCTGTAATTTACGGTTTCAAAAGCCTGCCTGGAACGCAGCATTAGCCAAAACGACCGGATCGCTTACTTCTGCTTTAAGGTAGGCTACCCTTATTGTAAAGTGTTACCAAATATTGTGATATTCAATATATTATTATCTTATTATTATCACCATGTTATGTTACCGCCTCATGTTTCCAGCCTGGAGGGCCCAGGTGTGTGTGTGTGTGTGTGTGTGTGTGTGTGTTTTAACATATGTGTGAAAACAGGATGTTGGAAAAAGGCAGAAGGGAACTGAGAAGCCAACGCAGTCAGGACACAGACATCCTGATGAGAAACACACACACACACACACACACACACACACACACACTTTCATGCTAAGACAAACATACACACACTTCAGCATCGAGGTGAGGACATGTGAACACACACACACACACAGTTACAGAGCCAGACCACAGGCACTAAGCTTTAACAATAGGCCTACAATTCCCATAATCCCACGGGGGAACAGACAAAAGCTGCAGCCTCTTGTTTCCTTTTGTCTCTCTTGTGTCTTTGCTTCATGTTCACAGTTTGTAATTCTCTGTGTGTGTGTGTTCACTTGTTTCTGCTGCACAATGAAATATAAAAATAAAACAAATAAAACAAAGTTAAAGTGGGAGCCCACTCAGTTCACATGAGCTTCAGAGTTCAGAGTCTTAACATCCTCAGTTATTGTTGTTGAAATAAAGAGAAACTTCACTTCACTTCTTTAAAATAAAACTTCAGTTCAGTTTGTATCGTTGTTACTGATCACCTGAGATTTTACTTTTTAACGCCAGAAGAAAAAGAAACACAGATGTGGAGCAGCAGACAGGAAGTCAGGAGTCCATAAAGAAGAGTGTAACCTCCATTAAAACAGTGAGGAGAGAGAGAGATGAAGATGAAGATGGAGAAAACAAACACAGGTGGATGTTAAACTCTACAGGTGTTTCTTGTTCCTGAAGCTAAAATAAATGATGCTGCTAATAATGACACATCACATGTATATTTATCTAATAAATCAAGAATTTTTACTTTTGTAAAACAGTTTGACGTCTTTCTGCCTCAAACATGAACTCACCTGAGCAGGTGGAGAGAGAGAAAATCATATAGAAACATCTGTATTGAATTTCAGCTCGTGCTTTTTTATACAAACTCCCCTGTCCCTCATCAAATACACAATCCAACAACTCCACAACGCTCTGGTGGACAAGTTGTGAGCTGCACATTCACCACGCTATGAGATAATAACACAACGTTACCAGACAGAGTTGTTTTAGAAGTAAATGCAGCCGGAACTACATTCCAGACACGGCTGCTGGGCGGAGGGATTTCAAAAGCGAAAAAGTAGTTCAGAGTATTTGTTTCATGTGTCGTAATGTTACATAAAGTTACATGATTATCTCATAGTGTGGTGAATGTGCAGGTCACAACTTGTCCACCAGAGCGTTGTGGAGTTGTTGGATTGTGTATTTGATGAGTTTGATGAGAGACAGAGGACCTGGACCGTTCACTGAGCAGCTCACGTCTCTGCCCCGCCGATCTCAAAACAACATGCACCGACAATTAAAGGTGATGAACCTACTGCTGTGACTATAGGGATTATAGTGAGAGGAGGATCTGACTAAATGTTGAACTGTCCCTTTAAATAGATAAGAGACCTGTCGCATCAGGAGAACAAACACAACTACAACTACACATACCACTTCAATTGCAGCTCAACACACTCTCACCTCTGTGCACGGTGGTGTGTGTTACATGGATGAACGTGTGTGTGTGTGCGTGTGTGTGTGTGTCCTGGTGCAGAGAGAAACGATAGTCGTGGGAAATTCATCCTGAAGCCGGTGGAGTGACGTTAGCGTGTGAGGGACGTGTGTGTTCGAGTGCAGCCGAGTGTTTCTCTGCAGACACACATACACACACACACACACACACACACACACACACACATGTAACGCACACACACACATACAAACACACACACACACACACACAAACAGCGTTCACTTCACTTTAAATCTCTTTGAACACCAACAGGAGGAGGAGTCGTGAACTTTACTTCCATTCCCCCCGTGCTCAGGCTGCTGCACTCGTTACATTTCTTGTGATCAGATTACCGTGGCAACCAGGTTACGTGCACGGCGGTAACACGGCGACGGCGGTTCAGTGTTTTATTGATTCACTGAGCTTCAGAGAAGGAAAATCATCTTCTGGACAGAGTTTCACTGCGTCTGATATGAACCTGCAGCAGCTTCCTGCTCTGACACCGGACCTGAACACACACACACACACACACACACACACACACACACACACACACACCCCACACACACCTCCACCCCCCAGAGCAAAGAGAAACACAGCAGAGCGTGGAGCCACATCAGCAGCTCCAGAGTGAGTTGCAGGAGGTGAATGGAGAGATCTGCAGCAGAGGAGGAGGAGGGAGAAGAAGAGGAGGATGAGAAAGAGGAGGAGAAGGAGAAGGAGGACAAGACAGAGGAGGAGGAGGAGGAAGATATAGAGGAGCAAAAGGAGAAAGAAAAAGAGGATGAGAAGGAGCAAGAAGAGGAGGAGGAGAAGGAGAAAGAGGAAGATGTAGAGGAAGAAGAAGAGAAGGAGGAATAAGAGGAGGTAGAGGAGGAAGAGAAAGAGGAGGAGAAGGAGCAGGAAGAGGAAGAGGACGAGGAGGAGGACGAGAAGGAGGAGGAAGAGGAGGAGGAAGATGTAGAGGAAGAGGAGGAGAAGGAAGAGAAAGAGAAGGAGAAGGAAGAGGAAGGGAGGAGGACAAAGAGGAAGAAGAGCGGGAAGAGGAAGAAGAGGAGGTAGAGGAGGAGGAAGACAAAGAGGAGGAGGAAGAGGAGAAGGAGAAGGAAGACAAAGAGGAGGAAGATGTAGAGGAAGAAGAAGAGGAGGAGGAAGAAGGAGCAGGAAGAGGAAGAGGATGAGGAGAAAGAGGAAGATGAGGACCAGAAGAAAACTTTCTGAACTGAACTGAACTCTTCACATGGTTCTTAACACGTGAACATGACCAGACAAACAGATGTAGAGCAGATAGTCTACTCACTGTGTTTTACCTACTAGTGTGAACACACTCACACTTAGTGTAACTATCGAAGTATTTGACACAGCAGCTGATTCTCCACAGGAGTTAAACTGAGCTCCGTGTGTTTCCTCGTCCTCGTCCACTCTGATTACACTCTCTTAACCGTTACACGATTGGTCCGTTCGTCCGTCTGAGTGACAGCGACACCTCGACAGGCAGCAGCTCCGTCTTGTAAAAAGTGAGTCGTGTTTTATTGAACAGGAAGTCTCACAACCTGAACTCACAACAACTCTTAGTTAATAACAAGTAAATAAAAAGCAGCTGCAATTCCCCTTTATAAAAAAAAAGAAAGAAATCTGCCACTGCACGAGTTATGAAGAGGGTGACTTATTTTAAGAAGATTAATGTTGTAGCCTAAATAATAACAAATACTACAGAGAGGCTTCTAGTGTGAAAAATGGTTCATATACAAACTAAAAGGCTTCGGAGTGAGTGAGTTGTGAATTTGCCGGGCACCATTAAGTCATTATCTGGCACCGCGGATACTCTGTATAAATCCCTGTCGGCCCATTAGAGCAGCAGCCAGCAGGGTTAACTGTCCTGCAAATAAAAAAAAAAGATCAATAAGCCAATAAGTTGTGTTATTGTAAAATAAATCCCCCCCCTGGTTCTTAAAATCTCGACCTCTCTCTTCTCCTTCAGCTGCAGCAGTGTGACACAGCAGAAAGCAGCACTGAGTTATACCTGCTGCATTATAATGACTGTGTGTGTGTGTGTGAGAGAGGAGGGGGATTAGCCTTCCTAGCCGTCGTTAGCAGTTAAATCTGTCCATCTAAAGCCTTCCTCCATCAGGAAGGGGAATGAAGCAGAACAGAAAATCAATTTTCATTGGCCTCACTGCAAGGTCACCTGCAGGAGAGAGAGAGAGCACCTGAAGGTCGAAACCCGGCTGCAGGAACGATGTCGCCTCGTTAGCATAAATGATGTGATGTGATGTGATGTGACGTGACGTCCTGGTGGTGGTTTTGTGCAAATGTTTAGGGCCAAAAAGATTAAAACCTTGTAGAAAAAATCTGTCAAAACATTTCTGGGTCGAATCCAGTGACTATGAAAACTTAATATATTCAGCTCGTTTAAAGTCCGGTCTCTTCTCCTCTGTGTCTCTAACCCTCCTCTCCTCCATGTGCATTTGTTTACAACGAAGCCGGTGAGAAATCAATCCATGGAGCGGTGGATAACGTTATTTATCATCTATGTTTGTATAGCCTATTTGTGTAGTCTTATCTGTCATCAACAAGAGATTACGGGTTACGGGTTAGCGCATTACGTTTGTGTGGCCGTGTCGCCATGGAGACGAGAGCTGGGACACCGGGTCGGAGGCTCTGATCTTACAAGGTTGGTTTTCAAGTAATTTATTGGACCAGAACTAGGACTTTGGAGCTGGGAGCTTGGGGACACATGGAGCAGAGTTAAGGTTAAAATCCTGCATAGTTCCTTTTTTAAACGTTTTTGTTTGAGGTTTTTTGCAAGATTACGTAGAGGCTACTAAATGTGCTACTTGTTAGCATGCTAATTATGCTAATCACTACAGCAGGAGGAACATGACGTAATAGAGACAAGATTTAACGCTGGTACCAAAGTTTGAATCTCAAGTTGCTACGTTACATTTCTTCAAAACTGGTGAGTAAACAGCTGCTAATGCTAGCTCTGTAGCAATGGCAAAACTTAGCTTTTTTAAGACCGAAGGTCATTAGATAAAACAACAGTAGCCTATTGTTAAAATTTCCTAGAGAGTCCTGGAATATAATTGTTTGTTTTCTTGTTACAGTTTAATCTTTTACATGAAGTTTAGGCTCTTCGGTGGTAATGATAAAGTTAGCTTAGCTTTCAGTTAGCCTCAGGGTTTTCAAGCTCCAAAAGAGGAGCTGAGATCATCCCTGAAAAGTTAATATGTCTTCTGTGAAATACTAATCTCAACTCCAGCCACGTGGCCGTCTTATCGAGCTATAGCGTTAGCAATGTGACCTCAGGAGAACAATGTAGCTCCCTCCGAGCTAAAAATGTTAGCCTAGCTTATCTGTTTCAGAGCTAAAGGGCAACGGCTGCGTGTCCTGAGCCTGATAAGGCGCCTGCCGGCCCGGTGTGGAGGAGCGGGCCAGAGGTGGAGGTGTTATCGTGGTGGGAGGAGGAGGAGGAGGAGGAGGACGCCTCCTTCAACAGGCAGCCTCTCCTCTCCTCTGTTAGCCGCTCCGTCACACCAGATGAGATTAGCGAGCATCGCGGCAATGAAGCCAATAGAGATAACAGAGTGTGGCAGACAGGGAGGGAGGGAAGGAGGGGGAATTAGGAGACTAAAAAATAAAAAATAAAACACCACAATGTGACCAGAAGTATGTGGACGGCTGAGCATCAACCAACCGAACCTGAACCCCGACTCCTCTGGTTTCTGGTCCAGATGTTGCAGCTGCTGCAGGGATTTACTCCTGTTGCACCACAAGGGCTTTAATGAGGTTAAACATGATGTTGGCTGATAAATCCTGGAGCTGCTGCTCTAAGCTGCTGCTGCTGCTGAATGAGGTTAAACGTTGTGTCTCGGATCCAAACCAAGAAACACTGCCTCAGACCAACAAGGAAGGAAATCTAATTTTCACCGACCTAGCTAATTTGTATTTTAAAGATTTGAAACCAAAACATTCATGTTATTGAACTGGTTCAGGCTGATGTGGAGTTCAGAGGTGTCAGTTCTCCTGGGATTTAACAAAGCAGGACGCAGCAGAAAATTAACTGAGAAGGTTCATAGCCCCGAGACAGACAACAACAACAACTCTGCCGTTAACCGTCTCCCTGCACGTGTTGATCATAACAGCAACGACAGCACGAAGCGCTGCGCTGAGAGATGGAGGGATAAACACACAGCTGGAGGAGTCCCTCGGCTCGGTGTGGTTCCTCCCCTCAGCAGGTGCAGCAGATCCAGGACTTCCTCCTAAACCACATCAGGATGCACAGCTCAGACGAAGCTGTACGACCGATGGAGCCAAGATGGAGAAGATACAAGTCCAAAACCACTGGGAAGCATTTCACCAGAACTGACTCTCACATCTCAAATTAAATATATGAACATACCGGTATATAAAAATATAATAATGGAGTAGGGCGCTGCAAAAACTCAAAATCTTTCCAAGAATATTTGTTTTATTTCTTGTCAAAATGTCTCATTTCTAGTCAAAACTAATCTCTTTCAACTTAAAATAATTGACTCATCAGATCAAATTAGTCATCAGATTAACTTGTTTTTAGACCGTTTTCACTTGATATAAGTAGAAAAATCTGCCAGTGAAAGCAAGTTTTTGTGCTTTGTGCTATTTCAAGTGAAAATATGCTTGAAAGAAGTAAAAAAAAAAAAAAAAACGTGTCTAAAAACAAGCTACTTTTCATGTGATGAGTCTTATTTTAAGTATAATGAGATTTGTTTTGACTAGAAATAAGACAAATGTTCTTGGTAAGATATTTGAGTTTTTGCAGTGGGGTGGGAGAAAAAAATCAATACATCAGCATATCGCAATATTTTGCATAGCAATATCGTATTAATAAACGGACGGGAAGTATCGATCTGAACAGACTAAGAATTTTCTCCTTTTAGAAAGAACATGAGAACATGTTGAAGTTTCATCTGGAAACATCATTTGCAGTTTTTAAAAAAAGCTAATTAACTGCAGCATATTTAAATATCCCTAAGATCGCAATAATATCAAATTGTGATAATGTCGTATCACATCGTTAGATATTGTAATTGAAGAACCTCAGTCAACACCTGACAGACACCAGGCGGTCCACCGCTCCACCTGGTTCACCACATGTCAAACCTCAACACTGACCGTCCAGCTTCTTCAAACCTCTGAAACCTTCTCACTGAAGCATAAAGCTCACAGACAGCTATTAAAAAACAATATAGAGGAACAACAGTGTCCTGTGTTTACTCTTTATCTAACATCTGGACCTGTTCACACATGTGTCCTGGTTTGTGAAGGTGAAACACACAGACAGATAAAAACACAACAACATCACCTGAAGACGTGAACGCACACCTCCTCCTCCTCCCTCACAGGTTAAAGCTCAGCATGAAGATGATAAACAGAGCAGGAAACTGACCCGACCGTCCTCAGGCCTCTCTCCTCCTCCTCCTCCTCCTGAACCACGATGCTGTTTCTGTATCTGTCAGACTCCTTCTCCTTCTCCTTCACCTCTTCCTCCTCTTCCTCCTCTTCCAGCAGCAGCAGCGTCTCCGTCACAGTCCGACCCAGACACACACACAGACAGACAGCCTGTTCTCCTCCATCAATCTTTCATGCCGTCTAAAACACCACTGACTGACGCCGGTCGGGACGTCAACAGACCCTCCTCCTCTTCCTCCTCCTCCTCCTCCTCCTTCTCCTGCTGCTGCTGGGGAAACAGGTTCATCCCCACACCGGGGACCTCTCATCTCACCACTCTGTCTCTCTCTCTCTGTCTCTTTGTTTCGGCGCTGCTCTCTCGCTCTCTGACCTACACTCTGTCTCCTCCTCTGTTTTCTGATGCTACTGCTTCTTTTCATCCTTTATTTGATCTCCAGAGAGTTCACTTCTTCTTCTCTCTCTCTCTCTCTCTCTCTCTGCTGTTGCTGCCTCCTCTTCTCCGTCTGACCTCGATATCTGACAGATCTGTCTGTCCACGCCCAGACGGACCACACACACACACACACACACACACACACACACACACACACACTGCAAAAACTCAAAATCTTACCAAGAGAAGAAGAACCAAATCTCATTATACTTAAAATAAGACTCATCACATTAAAAAGTAGCTTGTTTTTTGACACTTTTTTACTTCTTTCAAGGATATTTTCACTTGAAATCATCTGATAGTGGAGCAAGTTTTTCTTTCTTATTACAAGCACACAAAAATGAGCCTTCACTGGCAGATTTTTCTACTTATTTCAAGTGAAAATGATCTAAAAACAAGTAAATGTTTAGGTGATGAGTCTTATTTTAAGTGGAAAGAGATTAGTTTTGACCAGAAATGAGACATTTTGACAAAAAATAAGACAAATATTCTTGGAAAGATTTTGCGTTCTTGATGTGCAAGCACCTCTTGTTTCCATTCACACATAAACACAAAATGAAAAATGAAAAAATGACTAATATTCTTTTTCTGTTAAATCACTGCAGCCATATCTAACAACAACAACATCAGCATCAGCGTCTTGTTTACTGCTCAGTAGCTCTCTGCTTCCCGTGTGCTTGTCAGCCAATAATCAAAGTTATTATAATGTATAATATAATATAATATAATATAATATAATATAATATAATATAATATAATATAATATAATATAATATAATAATCAGTTAGGACCCGACAGGCGTTAGTAACAATGTCTAGCGCTGACATAGAGTAGGTTGGTACATGTGTAGACGCTTTGCTGGTTTTAAGTTTAAAAAATCCAACGTGCCCTGAATGCCTCGTGTCTTGTCAAATCTGTTTTTCTCACTTCATTTTCTTTCAGTTGCTTTAACACGTGAAAGCTTCCTGTGTGTGTCGTGTCCTCGTTCTTCTGTACGACTCTTTCGAGATGATAAACTTCAACCTGTGTTAAAATTCCTCACATGTACAAACTCTTTTTAAAACACACACTCTGGCCTTGGTAACACAACCACTCACACTCTTCACACGTCCTTCACAATAAAATTATACATTATTATATGAAAAGCTCAAAGTCTCCAGATCAGATTCAGTGTGCATCATCAGTCTGTCACACAGGTTCCTCTGAACACATTCAATTATCTTTGGAAGCAAAAAAAAATGAATAGACGAAGTAAAGAAAGCTGAATTTTTCTACCGGATACTGACTGGGATCACATGGCTCTTTGTCATATTTCTAAAAAGTCTCAATGTGACTCTGAAATCCAGACGTGCAGGAAGTGAACAGCTCTCCAATCAGGTGTGAGCTGAAAGAAGTCAGCCCGGACAACACACACACACACGCACACACACACGTATATACACACACACACACCTTTAAGAGTCTTATCTATGGCTGTCAGTCAGTGAATGTGTGAGGAGAGGAGAGTGTGTGAGGCTGAAGCTGCTCTGTGTGTGTGTGTAGATGTGTTTTTCCTATTGCAGGTGTCTCTCATTCCTATATTTTAACCTAAGTTTTAAAAACCCGGTCTCTTCACCGATCAGTCAAGATGAAATCAGAGCTGCAACAATCAATTGATTAATCGCACAATAATGGATTATTAAATGAATCGTCAACTATTTTGATAATCGTACGACGGAGAAAAACAAACACAGACTAAATAAAGAATAAAGAGAGAATAAAGTCATAAATTTACGACTTTATTCTCAAAGTTTGTGATTTTTTTATTTGTCAATGTGACCCTAACACTCCATCGTTTAATCGAATAATCGGTTTGAGTTGTTTTTTAAGAAAAAAGAGTCAAAATTCTCTGATCTCAGCCTCTTAAATGTGAATATTTCTGGTTTCTTTGTTCCTTTATGACAATAAACTGAGTCTCTCTTTGGTTTGTGGAGAAAACAAGATCAATCGATTATAATATAATAATGAAAATGATCGTTAGTTGCAGCCCTAGATGAAATGAAAGGAAATCATTTAAAAACTCACTCAGGTTCCAGCTGCAGCAGATGTTCACGTTCACACACTCACACACACAATCTCCTGTTTACAGACCATAACCTGAGTCAACAAGCTGTTTACCTCCGTCCCTGTCTGACCTCCACACCGTCTCCGTCTCCGTCTCAGCGTCTGTCTGGTCTCCCGTCCTCAGCCAGACGACCACGATGACTAGAGAGACGCTCTAGACGGACACACACACACACACACACACACACACACACACACACACGCCGTGGCTCCGCCTCCATAATTCAGGTGTATGAATTAGATCTGCTGCATTATTAAACCGTGGCACAGTTGCAGCGACCTGCGCCCCCCCACACCGCCCCTACCCCCACCCCGCTGATCCAAATCTGTCACTTCACCTCGCACTCGGCTCAGGGTGACAGGCCCCCGCACACACACACACACACACACATATATATATACACACACCTAGTGCAAAAATGTCCCCAAGCAGATCTGTGTCGTCCTGCACACACACATTTACACACACAGGCAGACGGACCATATATGATATATATAATACATGCACATATTAAATGCACTCTCACTCAGACAACACACACTCACACACACACACACACTCACACACACTCACACACACTCTGTGCTTTCTAGGACACTCCACCTTCACCCAGTTAAGTTGTTAAAAAGCTCCATTAAAGCTTCAGTGTTGAACTGGAGCTCAGTGTTTGACCTTTAAAGGGATAGTTCAACATTTTGGCAAATTGGTCCATTGCCATAATCCCTATAGTCCTAGCAGTAGGTTCGTTACCTTTAATTGTCGGTGCAAGCTGTTTTTAGAACGGCGGAGCAGAGCCGTGAGCTGCTCAAGAGCTACGCTACGGAGACTCATGGGATTTCATGGTTTCCCTCATCAAACTCATCAAATACACAATCCAACAACTCCACAACGCTCTGGTGGACAAGTTGTGACCTGCACATTCACCACGCTATGAGATAATAACACAACGTTACCAGACAGAGTTGTTTTAGAGGGAAACACAGAGACTGATTGCTGAAAAACTGTCCCTGAAGGCAACGCGCATCAGCGGTTTTGCATGAATTTCCTCAGAACCCTTCCTTGGCATGACAGTGAGTAGATGATTGGTGAATTATCGATTTTGTGTGACGTGTCCCTTTAAAGCAGCTGGATGAAGTTGAACTCTGACCTCGTGGTTTCAGCCTCAGTGTTGTGACACTGAGCAGAGAGGAACTGTCTGAGTCTCAGTTTCTCCTAGAAGATGTTTTTATCCTGCTTTTTTCTTTTCTGGCGCTTCCTGTGTTTACGTTGGCCAACAGCTCTCTCTCTCTCTCTCTCTCTCTCTCTCCTCTACTTCTTCACATCACTCCTCCGTCCTCTATTTTTATCTCTCCGTCCGATCTCCTGTCCTTTAATTCTTTCTTTCCTTCATCTCAAACTTACTCTCACTTTCTTCTCCCTCTCAGTCTCAGTCTTTCCTTACACTCTTTTTTCTTTTTCCCCTCTCTCCTTTTTCTTCTCTCTTATCACCTCCTCCTCCTCCTCTTCCCCCGTTCGATTCCTCTCCCCTCTCTGCGTGTCCATTTATGGGCAGCGTGCTCGCAGCTCACAGCTCCTTCAGGCCGACCAGCACCGGGTCGACATTTCTCAGGCTTTAAGGTGGAATCAGGTTTGATCCCCGACAACGGACACCGAGGAGAAAAAAAACACAGGGTTTAATTCAGAGGCTGTTCTGGAGCTTTCAGCCTTATCACATGATCTTCATCTGAAGTGGTGCAGCAGCTTATTATTGTGACCAATTGTTACGTTTTGTTGCCAGGCGACGCCTAGTGGTCATAGAGATCGTGACAGGAAAGTCCACAAATGAATAAATGCAACAGTGTTGGGGACCCAGGTACGTAACCTAGTAAAACCTGTCTTGTTCAGATTAGAGCAGCTGTTTCACTTTTAGTTTTCATTAAAGCTACAGTTGGTAAGTTGACAAAAGTGAAAGTAAACTCCTCAGCAGAGCAGAGTGACTGACAGACCTGTGTTTCAGACCAAACACTCTATGTAAGTGATTGCCGTCGGAAGATATAACTATTTAAGACTTATATTAACATAAATACATCTTACATCTGCTTTAACACATCTCCTGTTGGAAATTAACACATTATCCCCACTTTTATTGTGATGCTGCCACACTGGAAGCACACACAGCTCTGACTGACAGTCCGCCGCTAGTTAATTTGCTGCGAAATCCAGGCATTATGTTATCGAGCTTTCATTATCGGCAGAAAAACCGATAACGATACAGACAGATATCATATTTTTATGCTAATATCGGGACATCCCTGGTTTTTCACCATCCATCGTGGAGATAAAAGACATATCAACACGTGCAGCTTTAATTTCTTATCCTCCGTCTCTTTAACTCGTCTCTTTTCTGCTCCGCTCATCATTTCTTGTTCTGTTTCCTCATCAGCACTTCCTTCGTCCTCCGTCCTTCCTCCGACCATCACAGCTCAAAAGGCAGAAGACGAACCGACCGGGACCTCGTTGTAATTAAGTCTAGTGTCTCGTCCTCTCACCTGCTGCTTCGCTAAGCACTGCTGACACTGACGGACGGACGCTGACCAATACTTCATTACCGCTCTAAGTGAAGAGCAATCGATAGCAGCTACAGCAGAACCAGAGTCAGGACTGTACGGTATATATGGCCTCTGTCTGGCTTCGCTGTCATCCATCAATCACGCACAAGAAAGACAAGAGAGGGAAAGAAAAAGAGAGGGAAGATCCGGAGGAGAGAAAAAAAAGAGCTGAACGATAAAGTTTCCTGATGAAGAGCGAGGAAGTGCTGATGGGAGCGATGTGAAGCTGGCAGCGTTTTGTGATGACACCAACAAAAAGCGTTGGAGTTTCGTTGTGAGAAAGTGACGCCGAGCGTTTTTTTTCTTCTTTTCTTTATGTTGCAGAGATAACGTAATAAATCTCAGAGCCATGGAAACCAAACAACAGCGTCTGCAAAATCACCGGCAGGTCCAGACGTCGTGTCTCCTCAGGCTGCAGAGAACTGTTATTCACTTATTGACGATTATTATTGGCTCCATTCATTCGTCGTCTATCACATCTGATTTTGAGAGTTTTTCACAATAAAATAAGGAGATAAGAGTTCGATTTATTCTGTTACCAATCCCATGATGCATCTGTGATCTATCCTGTGACCCATAGAGCTGAAGTCTCGAGACCCGATCATCTGACGGTTTCAGCTCTAATCCTCTACATTTCCATAAAACCTACAGAACAAGAGTCTTTTCATCCACATGCAGGAGCTGAAGTGGGTGTTTGTCCTCGCTCTCTATTTCACACACACGCCGAGGCCCGAGACAAACAGTGACATCACTGAGTCAACAGACCATATATGGCTCTGCAAACAGCTGCCCAACACCTGGCACATCTGCTGTTCACCTCACTGCTCCGTGTTCTCCCGGTTCGAAGTTAAACAGAGAAGAGACGAAACCTGGGAGGTTTGAATTTTCTCACGGGGGAAACTGGGTCAGTGAAGCAGCAAGGAGGGGAACAGAAAGGGGGCGGGGCCTATAACACCTGCACACAAGCCACGACCTCCTGTTCAGACCGGGAGTTTAAAACTGAGATAAAAACAGAGCTCAAAGAGACAACTTTACTCAGCTGTGTGTCGTGTCAGAGATCGTGAGGTAACTTCATGTTTATATCTTAAATATTAAACACAAATGGCTCCAAATGTTGAATGGACAAACCTCTGACAGTGTCACCACAGACCGAGCTGTTGCAGAGCTCCAGTCCTCTGTTACATCAGGTTGTACAGTCCCTCATGATACTGTGACCGTGACACGTTCATGCTGCTGGGAAATCTCAGTTTTATTACCATATAGCACCAGAAAAAGAAGTGTCAAGTATCAAAGAAAGATCCTGGAGGTCAGAATGTATTAACCCCTTCAGACCCTGCGTCCATTGGAATGGACATGACATATTTCTGTCTCTAAACAAATAAATACTCTGTAATTAAATGATGTCAGCAATGCTAGTTACTGATTGGGTCCTGATTATCCAACCACAATCATGTTATGACTTTGAGCACACTCTGAGAGAGTGACAGACATCGGACAAGACAAGCATGGTGGACCGACTGCAGAGAGGGAGGAGGAAGCGCCCATTTTCAGTCAAAAATATAAATTTATGTTCATGCTGGCCAAAGCAATTTGCTGTCAGTATACCTTTAACTGTTACAAGTCATAATATTTGAAGTTATTTTAAACAAATATCATATCATTAATTTGTAGGATTTTTTCAAAGTCCAATGTCCATTGCAGTGGACATCAGGAGTTAGGCGAGGTAAGCCAACACGCAAATGCTTAGTGTCAGTATATAAAGAAACAAAATACCTGTAAGCTTTTCATTGGTAAAGCATGGTGTAACAGTTTATTTATTCATGATTATAACATTTTTAATATATATTTTTTGTTCATAATGTTCTCATAATCATCATAATGAGTGTCAAAGACTCCCTTAAACGTCCCGTAAATCTGAACTTGACTCCTTGAATTCAGGCAATGAGGAGGATGTTACCAGGAGTGAGATAGGTGGTAGGCCTAAGTTTAGAAATTAAGACAGTTTTTAATTCTTAGTATGTGGTTTTCATCAATTTAATGTCTTATCTAAATGGAATGGATAAGTATTCGAGAGTGAGAATACATAAAATGAGTTAAAATGTGATTGTTTTGTTTTTAGATTCAGAGAGGGACAGTGGAGAGGTTATAGTACATGCATGCATGCCAGAAGAACTTATGTGGCAGATGAGATTGAGATAGAGGAGACAGACAGTATAGTGAAAGAGGAGGACAGGAGGAGATGACAGTAGCAAGGAAGGAAGAAATCAAGTGGCGTCACAGGCCATTCACTACAATCATGGGCACGTCCTTTTTGGAATGCTCCAATTGATGAGGATCATCCCATAGACCCTATGAAGACATCAAACAATATACTGTATACAGTGGCAAGAAAAAATATGGAATTTCTTAGTTTTCTGCATTAATTAGCCATTCAATGTGATCCGATCTACATCTAAGTCACAAGTATAAACAAACACGATGTGCTTAACCTAATTCCACACAATTATAATATTTCATGTCTTCATTGAACATGTCCAATAAACATTCACAGTGCAGGTGGAAGAAGTAAGTGAACCCTTGGATTTAATACATGGTTGAACCTCCTTTGGCAGCAAAAACCTCAACCAAACGTTTCCTGTAGCTGCAGATCAGAACTGCACAACACCATTGGTCCTTACAGAACTGCTTCAGCTCAGCCATGTTCTTAGGATGTCTGGTGTGAATGGAGGTCATTCCATAGCATTGGATTCAGGTCTGGGCTCTGACTGAGCCATTCCCAAAGGTGGATTTTCTTTTTTTGAAGCTACTCTAGATTATCTAGGTTGTAGATTTACTTCAATGTTTAGGCTCATTGTCCTGCTGCATCACGCTATTCTACTGAATTCAGCTAGTGGACAGCCACCCTGACATTATCCTGTAGGAAGTCTTGATAAACTTTTACTTTAAAAAATAAATACAAAAAATTAAATCTTAGTTTCAACAGTCGACAAAATATTTTCCCATTAGTGTTGTGGAGTGGCAAACGTCAGGCCTGCAATGGAAAGCAAAGCAATTAATGCAGAAAACTAGGAAATTCCAAAGGGTTCATACTATTTCTTGCCACTGTACCTATATTCTACCTAAAGTACAGTATGACATGGTTGACATGCCAGATTATGATGAAAACAACGAGGCTACCAGATTAAGACTATACATGAAAAAACACATCTTTTGTGACAAGTGCGACATCCTCCTCTCTTCTTGCAGGCTTCTATCAAGTTGATGTACATGTTTAGAACTGCACACAAACTCAAAACCATGCAAACATCCAGTTCCAGATGTTTAGGTCATAACTGATTGATTACTATGTGGAAAAACACAACCTTATTTTTCTTAAGTTTTTCTGACATTTTACAGCCTTTTAGTCCTGGCGTCCATTGGAATGGACATGAAAAAATACTATTAAAAACATGAGTTAGCCAAATGTTTTTTTTCCACTTTGTTTTTATGTTTGAGAGGAGTCAGAATACATAAAAAAAGAATTTTTTTGCTCAGCCAAAAAAATGCGGGTCTGAAGGGGTTAAATGTGTTTATATTCCTTAGACTGAGGTAGTGAAAGCATTGTTTTTAAAATCATTACTCACAATTAAGCTTCGTTATAGGAACCGTATGCAAAATATGATAATGCGATATACTTTACCCACTGTCTTCTGTGAAATCTATTGTTTCTTTGCACTAAACTACAAGCATGTCGGACTTTCTAATGTTTTCTAACATGAGCTTAAAGTTTGTCAGTGGTTTTCTTCACAGATATTAAGGGTACGGGTTTAACTGGAAATACAATAAATAAATAAACATTATGAACAGACAAAGAGACGTGTCCCAAACTCAACAAAACATCCAAAAAACCACATATTAACCTCCTTTATCTCCTCTTAAACTGACCTGAGTGCAGTATCTGTTGTTGGTCCAGGCTCCTCATCAATTCCTGTGTGACTGACACAGGTGAGGAGGAAACAGGCCGAGCAGGTATTAATATAATATTATAAAAGCTCAGTGGGTTGAGTTATGATAATACTCTATTTACCGTGTATTGTCGGGCTGCTCGGGCGTCAGTTGAAAAGTAAACAGTGCACTGACTTCATCATATAAACAGCACTGTGAAGCCACAGGTGAGTCCTTCACCACAGACTCCGCCCCCCCTCCCTCCATTGTCGGCAGGATAATCACCCTCTTCACCACCACGGCAGCTTCCATTCACACACTGTTAAAGAAGCTCTGGTTGTGAATGGACCGAGGGACAATGAAGAGGACAATGAGTGGCTCTGTTTCCCAGAGACACTTTACGATCTGCGTCCCGGTGCTGGAGAGACAGGTGAGCGCCAGGCGACTCCGCCCACCACAGAGATGGGTGGGAGGGGGTGACACAGTTCCCAAAGGAAGTGTAGGAGGGGGGAGTGTGGTGAAGGGAGAGATGGATGGAGGAAAGAAAGAAAGAAAGAAAGAAAGAAAGAAAGAAAGAAAGAAAGAAAGAAAGAAAGAAAGAAAGAAAGAAAGAAAGAAAGAGGTAGATAGGAAATGGGGGAAGGAAGAATTGACAGTGGATGACAGTTCCTAAAGGAAATGTAGGAGGGGGAAGTGGTCAAGGGAGAGATGGATGGAGGAAAGAAAGAAAGAAAGAAAGAAAGAAAGAAAGAAAGAAAGAAAGAAAGAAAGAAAGAAAGAAAATGGTAGATAAGAGGTGGGGGAAGGACTCACAGTGGACAACACAGTTACCAAAGCAAGTGTAGGATGGGGAACTGGTGATGGAAGACAGAAAGAAAGAAAGAAAGAAAGAAAGAAAGAAAGAAAGAAAGAAAGAAAGAAAGAAAGAAAGAAAGAAAGAAAGAAAGAAAGAAAGAAAGAAAGAAAGAAAGAAAGAAAGAAAGAAAAAGGTAGATAGGAAATGGGGGAAGGAAGAATTGACAGTGGATGACAGTTCCCAAAGGAAGTGTAGGAGGGGGAAGTGGTGAAGGGAGAGATGGATGGAGGAAAGAAAGAAAGAAAGAAAGAAAGAAAGAAAGAAAGAAAGAAAGAAAGAAAGAAAAAGGTAGATAGGAGATGTGGGAAGGATCGACAGTGGACGACACAGTTCCCAAAGGAAGTATAGGTGGGGGAAGTGGTCAAGGGAGAGATGGATGGAAGAAAGAAAGAAAGAAAGAAAGAAAGAAAGAAAGAAAGAAAGAAAGAAAGAAAGAAAGAAAGAAAGAAAGAAAGAAAGAAAGAAAGAAAGAAAGAAAGAAAGAAAGAAAGTGTGAGGGGTGGAGTGTATTTGTGTTTTCTCTCTGGTCTCAGCTTCAATAATATTTCCACCAGACGCAGGGAAAACGATCCCACACAATATTCTCCAGGCATGAATGAAACACAGAGCTACAAGGACGACTGGAGTAAAATAAAAGAAAGAACATTTCACTCATTCGACAGGTGCTGAGGAAATACTCTGTAATATCCAAAAGAACTGGTGGCGCTTGGAAAGAAAAAAAAAAAAAGAAAAAAAAAAGGAGGTCAGTTTCCAAATATCAAATTCCTCATTTCTAACGGACGGAGCAGCAGCAGCTCCCAGAGTCTCTGAACTCATCCGGCTGAGAAGTGCAGTAATATAACCTCTTCACTTTCCAGTGTAATTACCTGAGCTGACACTGAGGCCTCTACGCTTTTTGTTTTTTTTCTAATGTGAACGAGGACTCGGCCGCGCTGAAACCACGCTAATCCAGATTAATGCCTTGTCGGGGCTTTTTCCTCCACGCTGGTCATTCGCAGTGAAGGAAATCCTGTTAATACAATAGTCTGGTTCAGCCGTGAAATTGTGGTCAAAGACTTGTTTCCACAAAACGGCTTATTCTGGCTCGAGTCGTGTCTCATCGGTTTGGTTTTCCAGCAATATCTGCTCCAGACTAATAATGGATTACTGATCACCTGTAGCTCACTGTCTCACATGACTAGTGTAAAGGTAGATGTTTGTATTAAAGCTCCATACAGTATAAAGGTAGATGTTTGTGTTAAAGCTCCTTCAAAATAAAGGTAGATGTTTGTGTTAAAGCTCCTTCAAAATAAAGGTAGATGTTTGTATTAAAGCTCCATACAGTATAAAGGTAGATGTTTGTGTTAAAGCTCCATACAGTATAAAGGTAGATGTTTGTGTTAAAGCTCCATACAGTATAAAGGTAGATGTTTGTGTTAAAGCTCCATACAGTATAAAGGTAGATGTCCATGTGTAGTGTGATTATAAAGCAGCTCTAGGTTCTATATTAATACTGTGAAAGTATCAAAGCCTCAGTCCACAGAGAAATGCACACAGCCTGTATTCAGAAACTGAGCCTTAAAACCAGCCGTCAGGACTTCCTGTCACTTTGTGATGTCACAACAAAGCCCCGCGCCTTCACCACCTCAGACTGAAATCTGAGCAAAACAAAGAGTTACAACAAAAAGTAAACAGAGTCAATTCACTAAATATATATTCTTTTTAAAATTAAAATTTAAAAATGTCACTACATTATCGGGTTTGTTGCTCGTTGTTCTGATTGGACGAAGCTCAGCAGTGAAGCCGTTGACTCCGTTTCATGCAGTTACACAACAGGCTGTAAACCAGCTGTCCAGAAATGACTTCCCTGTGACATGAGAAGAAGCTCACTTGGCACCGTAACGCATCGGGCCAAAGATAGCCGACCCCCCCCTGCAGCCACTTCCTAGGAATCCACTTGGATTTCATTCACTGCTGTTGGGATTATTATGTCACAGCAATGAGACCAGGGAGGGAGGGGGGGGGGAATAAACCTTATAAACATGTGAATCTAATGAAAGCACACGGTCTCTCTGTGGAGATTTACGGCCGTTAAATGTTGTGTCCCCGGTACGAGTGAAGCCACATCAATCACCACGGCAGCGACTGAAGCAGCATTAATTATAAAAAAAAAGGAAAAGAAAAGAAAAAAGACGAGATTTGAAATAAATGATCACTGTTCTGGGTCACAGCGTAAGAACACATACACCGTAGCGCACGCCGAGGCCGCCAGAGAGGGAATTAGCGCTCGGTTTAATTATGATACGCTGATATGTGGGATTCCTGTGGGGAGGTGGAGGTGGGGGAAGGGGGAATGGGAGGGAAAATCAACAAAGTGCAGAACAGTGAAATATCCCCGGAGCTCAACGTTAAATTATCTTCACATGGCCAACAACGTTCTGGGTCTGTTCTTATTAACGACACATTTCTCAGACATTTACACTCTGATAATCTGTTTATTAACCTTTAGTTAGGAAGTGTGTGTGAAAATGGAAGTTGTTGTTGTCGTTAAACATGTTAACTCTTTAAAATATGATTATATATTTTACTGTAAACACGATAAATTGGATTTTACAAAAAGCCGCCATGTCACCGTGAACAGGTTTGATCAGATCGAACAAGATCGATTATTACGGATTACTCCTTTAGGTTTAGTTTTTTTTCCAGCATTTTCTTCAGGTTGCACAGAAGAAATGTAATCAGACTCATAAATAAGATGACAGTGTTTTTATCTATGTGACAAGTTCTGGGTTCTATTATTAAAGGGATAGTTCAACATTTTGGCAAATTGGCCCATCATCCCTATCCAGCCTATTTTTTAGGCCTTTTCTCGAAAATTGCATATCCATAATAAAATGAGTGTATCTCTGCAACCACAAGGTCTATTTGAATACTTTTGGTGTCATAGTAAAGGGAAAAAATGAGGAATTGCTGAAATGTGTAAATTTCAGTATATCTGTTACTGGTGAAGAGTAAATGAAGATGACACACAGAAAAAAATTAATAAAATTAATATTTGCCTAAAAAAAAATCATATTTTTGATGAGTGCCCTTTAGAATAATGCTGATGAAGCTCAAACTCTCTATAAAATCATTGTACAACATGTGAACATTGTCTCTGCAGTGGTTGATTCTGATTAATTGAAGCAGGACAAAATGATTGAGATTTTACTACAAAATATCCAGGCGAACTTTCCAAAATGTCCATTTTTGGCACAGCTTGGAACCACCTGCTACTATAAACTATTGTTTAATCTTTATTTTCACACAATTTGGATAAACTAACTGAAAATAAATCTACTGGAACCGATTGGAAATAACTAACATAAGTGGATTCAGTCTCTCTGCGTACTGCTGCACTCTCAGAGCAGCTTCTGGGTGGGTTTGGCTTTCAGCCTCTATCTCTGCAGCGCAGTGGTCGATTCGAGTGAGGGGCGGCTCATTTTAACCAATAGAGAGCAGAGGATGACGCTAGACCAAGGTCGATGTGATTGGCCGCACTGGCAGCCATGTGACAGCCATGAACCAATCAGATCAGCAGATCCACGTGCAGGCCAACGTGGGGTTGTATGCGCTCCGTCCAGGGTCCGTACAGGGTCCTAGCGCCGTCGGATTTCGGTCCGGCTGATTCAGATGTACACACTAGGCAGAGTTCAACTGGAAATATTGTGGATTTACCCATAACACAACCTTTTCACGGCAAAACAGCAAAGGTAAGAGCAAATGTACGACCATGTTTTGGCCACGCAGTGTCTGTTTTTGCTCGACTTTGCTGGTTGTTGTCTTCTCCCTCTGCCGTGCTGCTGCTAGCTGCTGTGTTAGCCGCGGTTGTTGAGGGACGCCCCGATGTTCACGTTCAGATGAGAGGTCGCTGATGTGTTTTGCATAATGTACAGTTGTATACGAGCCAGAAATGTGGCGACTGGGTCCACACATGAAGTTTGATGTCTAGTTGTTTGTTTGAGTAGTGTTTGGGCTGTGTTTGGGTCATATAAACATGGTTTTTACACGTTGTAGCCCAGCTTCTGCTGTTTAATTTGACATATAATATGACCATATTCTTTCATAATCAGTGCAGTGGGGGCTTTGTTATTGTTATGCATGTCTTCAAGTCCCCCAAATGGGGGACTCTGGATTTTAATAGGTTCATTACCTTTAATTGTCAGTGCAAGCTGTTTTTAGAACGGCGGAGAAACCAAGAAATCCCATGAGCCTCCGTAGTGTAGCTCTGAGCAGCTCGCGTTCTAAAAATAGCTTGCACCAATAAAGGTAACAAACCTACTCCTAAAACTATAGGGATTATGGCAATGGGCCAATTTGCCAAAATGTTGAACTATCCCTTTAATGTTTATATAACGTTGCTGTTTTTAAGTTCTGCATCATGAAGATTAATTCCTGAACATGTGGTCTGATGGTCCAGTCAGTGAACCGGTCTGTTCGGATGAATCAAGCAGCTCCGACTCACAATCAGTTGTTTTGTCGCTGAGGATCATGGGAAACTGAGTGTTTGACGACGTTTCCTCCTCCGTTGCCCCGGGTTTCGTCTCTCAGGTGGTGAAAGCTGTTATGTCGATCGGCTCTGAAGCCACAAAACGAACGGTGAGCGAATGAGACGACACCTCAAATTTACATTTCCTTCTTTCCTTTTTTCTTTCTTTTTTTTTCTTTCTAGGAAAGTAGGATGGATGGACCCGTTGCCATGACAACGTCACTTTTCAGTCCATCCGGGTTCGAGTGCTCCAGTGAGACGTCGTCGGTTGACTCAGATCAATATGCAGCTACGATCAATTTTTAAAAATAAATAAACACTATAGCCAGAGAACGTGCGTCCGACCCGATCATCCGGTCGGTAGCCATCACGCCTGTTGCTATGGATACGATTCATCCGTCTAACGCCAGGGAACGACAAACTCCAGTTTCACCTGTTTAACCCTTCACTGTCCACACCTGTCAATCAGACTGGATTCATACAGAGGTGGTTATCTTAGGTACACACACACACACAGAGAGACACACACACACAGCTCTCTCTCTGTAAAGTGCTGAGTCGGAGTGTGTGTGTGTGTGTGTGTGTGTGTGTGTGTGTGTGCGCGTGTGTGTGTGTGTGCAGATATCAGAGGAGGAATGTTTCTGCCATGTGGGATTACTGCGTCACCCTGACACTTCTATTAATACCACAGCATTTAGCCTTTGTGTGTGTGTGTCTGTTTGTGTGTGTGTGTGTGTGTGTGTGTGTGTGTGTCTGTTTATGTGTGTGTGTGTGTCTGTGTGTGTTTGTGTGTCAACTCCAACTGTCCACGTGCCACTGAGCAAGGCATCAAACTGCAAACTGCACTGCTGCAAAAGTGCAGCTTCAGTGAACAGAGTTTATTTTTGTCCAAACACACACACACACACACACACACACACACTAAATGCCTGAGGCAGCGTGGGAGTCGAGGTGTGTGTGTGTGTTTGAATCATTATGTATAATTGAGCAGCTGATCGTGTGCGTGTGTGTGTGTGTGTGTGTGTGTGTGTGTGTGTGCAGATTCTTTCCCCCTGACAGATTGTGTGTCCCTGACCAACAACTGCAATGTCACCACACACACACACACACACACACACACACACACACAGATAACGGCTATGTGATCTGATTCACCTCTGTTAATGTGCTGCAAAGTCACACAGAGAAGAAACGGCTCTGAGAGATCGCAGGTTCGATTCCCTCTCCACAGTCAGAGAACACAGCACACACAGGGTTAGAGGGTGATGGGTGGATGAGAGGATGTGAGGCAGAGAGGAAGATGGAGAGAAGGATGAGAGGAACAGAGGAGGAGGAGGAGAGAGAGAAGGATGGAGTAAGAAGAAAGAAGGAGTATTAAAGGACAGAAAAGAGGAGGAGGAGGAGGAAGAGAGAAGTCTGATCAGGGAAAGTGATGACGAGACAAAAAGGAATGACGGGAGGATGGGACGAAAGAAAGGAGGAGGAGTCTGTATACTGACTTTACATTTCTTTCTTTCTTTCTTTCTTTCTTTCTTTCTTTCTTTCTTTCCATCTTTCCATCCTTCTGTCCTTTCTTTCCTTCCATCCCTCTCTTTCCATCCTTCCTTACTTCCTTCTTTCCTTCCAGCCTTCCTTCCTCCCTCTCTCCCTTCTTTCTTTCTTCCTTCCATCCTCCATTCCCTCTTTCCTTCCTTCCATCCTTCTGTCCTTCCATCCATCCTTCCTAACTTATTTCTTTCCTTCCTCGCATCCCCACCCTTCTTCTTCTGTCCTTCCATCCTTACTCCTTTCTTTCTTTCTTTCTTCCATCCTCCATTCCTTCTTGTCTTCCATCCATCCATCCTTCCCTCCTTCTTTCTTTCCTTCTTCCATCCTCCATTCATTATTTCTTGCCTTCCATCCTTCCTCCCTTCTTTCTTTCTTTCCTTCTTCCATCCTCCATTCCTTTTTTCTTTCCTTCAATCCTTCCTCCTTTCTTTCTTTCCTTCTTCCATCCTCCATTCTTTCTTTCTTTCCTTCAATCCTTCCTCCCTTCTTTCATCCTCCATTCCTTCTTTCCTTCCATCATTCTCCATCCATCCTTCCTTCCTTCTGCCCTCCCTTCTTTCTTTCTTTCTTTCTTTCTTTCTTCCTCCCTTCCTCCTCCCCTCCTCTCCTCCACCTCAGATGAACCAGTTGATCAGCAGCTCAGAAACAGCAGCAGCCTCCTCTCCACAAAATGTCACATGTGATTATCACACACACACACACACACACACACACACACACACACACACACACACACACACACACACACACACACACACACAACACACACACACACACACACACACACACACACACACACACACACACACACACACACACACACACACACACACACACACACCAGCAGCGTCAGTCTGGGCTGACGGAGTGTGAGAGCTCATTAATGAATAATGAAGATAATTAGTTAATAAGTGTGAAGAGGAGGTGAAATATAAAAACTGTCATTAGCTGAAGTGTCATCACAGCGTCTCATTGGTCGATCGGGATCGCTGGTTTGAATCCCTGAGCCAGAATGAGCCTGGATTTTACACACACATTATATTTATGTCATTTGTTCAACATTATCTGAGAATAAAATTATGTACTGGTACATTTTTGATCATATAGACAGATTTTGTATTATTATTGTTAAATATCTCTGTCCAGCTGATTTTTATTTCCTCTTTCTTATGTACCAACCGTGAGGGAATCGCACCAAGGTGCCCTTGAGCAACTCAATTAACCTTCATTAACCACAGATTGAAGCTCGCTGCTCGTTTCCAGCGTCGCCGTGACAAATGAAGAGTTGAAAACACACAACTCATCGTCTCCAGATTCTTCTCAGACTCAGACTGTCTGGAGATAAATGAGCCTGCATGCAGGGTTCGGCTGCATCAGGGACTCGAACCTGCGACCCGGCGGCTCCTTGATGCTCAGTGCACCAGACCAGACCAGACAAATCGCTGCACGGGAGGAATCAAATCAGTTCTTTTCCTTCTACTTTACATCGGTGAGGAAACGTCTTAAAGGGATAGTTCACCCAAAATTGAAATTTCACTCATTATCTACTCACCCTCATGTGGACTAAGGGCTGGGAGAAGTTTCAGAGTCCTCCGTTCTCTGAGTTACAGGGGGTCTCGGCGTAGCAGTGCATGTCCATTATAACGGTTGCAAATGGATACCAACTGTCTTTGTAACAAAAAGACACACCAAAAAACATCCAAATACCTCCATGCTGCTCATATGTAATGTCCGTCTTGTATTGAAGCCCCGAAATGCGAAATTGTCCCAAAAAAAATTGTAGCGGAAGCTTCTCGAAGCTCCTCTTCCCGGTTCGTCCAAATTTGACGAACTGGGAAGAGGAGCTTCCGCTACAAAACAAGCTAGAAATATATACGTATTTAATTTTTTTTGGGACAATTTCGCATTTCGGGGCTTCAATACAAGAGGGACATTACATACCAGCAGCATGGAGGTATTTGGATGTTTTTTGGTGTGTCTTTTTGTTACGAAGACAGTTGGTATCCATTTGCAACCGTCATATGGACATGCACTGCTACGCCGAGACCCCCTGTAACTCAGAGAAGCCACGGAGGACTCTGAAACTTCTCCCAGCCCTTAGTCCACATGAGGGGGAGGAGATAATGAGTGAAATTTCATTTTTGGGTGAACTATCCCTTTAATGACAACGTCTCTTCTTCACCCTGAGGTGATGTGTTCAGGAGCCTGAGCTGTGAGTGGGAAACTTCACCGTCGCCGCCGCCTGCAGCACTTCCTCCTCCTCCTCCTCCTCCGCCGCCTCGTTAGCGGAGAGCGGAGGTGACGGCGGGAGAACGAAGCTGCAGGACGACGTGGACACGGATACGACTGCAGCAGCTGATTCAATCTGGGTTTTACTCACAAGTTTTAATATTTTAGGTTTAGGTTTAATATTTCAGCAGTTTCCACTAAGAAGAGAGAGGGAAAAAAAGAAATGGCTGTTATTAAAATGTGATTAAGATTTTATCCATTTTGAATCATTTGTTCGCAAATTCAGAAATAATCACACTGACTGATTTCATTTCACCGAGGCAAAGAGAGATTTTTTAAAATTAAAATCCATTTTCTTTAAACAAGAGAGAAGAGCCGTCTATATCGATCAATAGCACAAACACCACGATGTCAGAGGTGGAGGATGCAGCCGTTGCCGTGGGAGACGGCGAAACTGCTGCATCAGTAGGTGCGTTTCCATTACCCCTTGAAATGCGCAAAACCTAAATATCGAAATTAAAAACTGGTAATGGAAACACCTACATTTCGAAAAAACTCTCAAATATCGCAAAAAAGTTTTTGCGCTCTCATGAGGTGGTTTTTGAGACGTATCGATACAAACGTGTATCGCAAAAGTGTAATGGAAACACTTTTTTCGCTTTTCTACACGTCACCGGCGTCACCGGAGTTGTGTGTGTCCACGCTGTGTTGGTTTATGTAACTTGAGGGGACAAATGAACCACATGTTTATTGTCATGCATTGCTGACCTGGGCATTGTTTCTCATTAAATTAGAAAAACCTTTTCTATCGTTCCCCTTTTCCCTGCATGGTTGAAGGAGACTGGCTCGCATCCACACTCCCACTCCCTCCTGCGCCGACATGTCACCTTAAGTCACATAAACCAGTACGGGTGTGTGGACACACACACAACCATCAGCGCCTCATCACCGCTGGTGTTTAAAAAGCCGTTCTTTCTGCAGTCAGGTTAAAGCGCACATCCACCGTGTTGGTAAACAAATAGTCCCTCTACATCAACGGAGGCAGCCGTGCTGAGCAGCTTGGGTTGGAGGTGGTGTGAGTGTGGGCCAGCGGGGGACAGGGGAGGGGGCATTACGGTACAACTGGCCTGTGTGAGTGCGTCCTTATTTGTGGCCGCTGCAGCGCCACACGGGCTTTGCCTTTCAGCAATCAAGCGCTGTTTTTGTCTTTGTTAAAAACAATAACAGCAACAGCTGTCGGCAGCTGAGATCGCTGTGCCGTCACCATAGAAACGCAAGACGCATTACGGCTCATTCGCAAAATACCTTTCAATGGAAACACCCGCAAATAGCAATTGCACTTTTTCGAAGTTTCAGAAATATCGCTTTTATTTTGCGAAAATCTGTAATGGAAACGCAGCTACTGAGACGCCGTCGGGTAAAAGCATGAAACTTTTATGCTTCTAGATAATAATTTTCCTGCTTTAATCGTTTGCACAGCTCAGGTTTAATAACGCTCTTTACTGCTGGTGACATCACACAAAGATGATGTCGTCACGTACACTTAAACCTCAACGCTGTCGGTCGGTCGCAGGTTCGATTCCTCTGTGCTACGAGCAGCTGGAGATGAAAGCGTTTAGATGCCGACCCGCCACAGCAAAAAGAAAGACGGGAGGATGGGACGAAAGAAAGGAGGATGAATCTGTACACTGACTTTACATTTCCTTCTTTCTTTCTTTCTTTCTTTCTTTCTTTCTTTCTTTCTTTCAATCCTTCTGTCCTTCCTTCCATCTTTCCTCCCTCTCTTTTTTCTTTCTTTCCTTCCATCCCTCTGTCTTTCAATCCTTCCTCCCTCCCTTCTTTCTTCCTTCCATCCTCCATTCCTTCTTTCCTTCCATTCATCGTTCCTTCCTTCTTTCTTTCTTTCTTTCCTTCCATCCTCCACTCCTTCTTCTGTCCTTCCATCCTTCCTTCCTCTCTCTCTCTTCTTTTTTTCCTTCCATTCATCCTTCCTACTTTCTTTCTTTCTTTCCTTCCTCCCATCCTCCACTCCTTCTTCTGTCCTTCCATCTTTCCATCCTCTCTCTCTCCCTCCCTTCTTTCTTTCCTTCTTTCTTTCCTTCCTTCCATCCTCCATTCCTTCTGTCCTTCCATCCATCCTTCCTCTCTTCTTTCTTTCTCTCCTTCCTCCAATCCTCCCTTCTTCCTTTCTTTCTTTCTTTCTTTCATTCCTTCTTTCCATCCTTCATTCTTTCCTCCCTCCCTCCCTCGTCTCCTCCACCTCAGATGAACTAGTTGATCAGTTACAGCTCAGGAACAGTCAGTCAGTCGCAGGTTTGATTCCTCTGTGCTACGAGCTGTAGCACGAGCTGCTGTGATTGGTCTAATTGCCCTGATTCACCAGGTCAACGACTCTGTTGACCTCTCAGCGCCGGACGAGTGCCCTCGACCCCCGTTGACCCCACGAGACCGACCCAGCTAATCCTCTTTAAAGCTGCATATATCAGTGTGTGTGTGTGTGTGTGTGTGTGTGTGTGTGTGTGTGTGTGTGTGTGTGTGTGTGTGTGTGTGTGTGTGTGTGTGTGTGTGTGTGTGTGTGTGTGTGTACAGTAGTGAATAAGACAACAGGTGACAGTCAAAGTCTCAGTCTCAACGAACTCCAACAGAATAAAACAGAGTGAGTTTCAGTTTAACAACATCACACAGACTGAAACATTTTCTCTGCAGCTTCATTAAGATGATATTAATTATAAAAACTTCAACGACTCGATGTTTCAGACCTCGTCTCTCTCTTTCTCTCTCTGTCCTCTCGTCTCTGCTCGGCACAGCAGAGCTGCAGCGAGGAGGAGGAGGAGGAGGAGGAGGAGGAGGAGGAGGAGGAGAGTTTTGGACCGAGTTCAGAAACAGACAAAAGACAAACGGCCCTGACAGACGAGCAGTTCTGGTAAACGCTCCGGACAAAAGGGCTCGTCCAGCCGGTCGGGAAAAAAAATCTAAAGCTCCTAATTGTCAAATTGAATCAAGAGCTAACAAACCGTGTTAGGAGGCTAAAGAGCTGGAGAGGAGAGGAGAGGAGGAGGAGGAGGAGGAGGATGGACAGGGTTTAAACAAATGATTTAAAGAGGAGCTCTGCTACATTTTTACCTTAATTAAACAGCTTCAGAGTAATTGTGACAGTTAAATAAATGACTTTTGTTGTTTGTTTTATTTTTTTCTGTTGGGTTCATAAGGAAGCCTTGGTAAAAGAAGTGACAGTAAACGGCAGGAAGGAGGAAATCAAATAAGGTGACAAATGAAGAGAGAAAGAAGAGATAATGAGACAGTTTGGAGGATAAATTAGTGAGAAGAAGCAGAAGAAGGAGAATATTAGAGCTGCTTGTTACTGACGAAACCAGGACTTCTGTTCCTCTTGTCTATGACAGAGAAGACTACACAGATATACACATGGTAACATAGATGATAAATTCGTTGGAAACAAATGCACATGGAGGAGAGGAGGGTTAGAGACACAGAGGAGGAGAGTTTATTTATGCTCTGGTGCTGGTTCATGACAACAACTGGACAAACTGGCTCCTGTGGGTTTAGAGGGTCAAAGGTCACAGAGGTCAGTCGACGAGGGGGAAGGGGGGGGGAGGGTTAAGTCTCAGGAGCCGGAGTCTGAACTATAAGTGACTTGAAGGAGTTGAGGGTCACACTCACATCTCCAAAAACACACAACAAGACCAGTGTAGTGATGCAGCGGTGCTTTGTGTGTGTGTTAAAGCCATAGTGCGTAACTTCTATTGCCCCCTAGAGGATTTCTGTGTTATTACAACGATACGGCCAGCACCTCAATATGGCGTATGGCCCGGTGTAACCCGCCCCTCCCCTCTCCACCGCTACCGTTTGTCACTCTCTTTCTTCACCAACAGACGTTCTGCCAAAACGGGAAGGCTTTTTCTTTTTAGTAGGATCCACTTCTGAACCTCTTGGTCGTTCTTGGGCTCCGCCATGTTGCTTCTAGCGACGCTCTCCTCCCCCCTCCCTTCTCCTTGTCAGGTAACAAGAGGCCAAGATAACCTGGCCACAGTGTAATAATGTGTGGCAAAGTGTTGTAATCTGTGTGTGTTTGTATGTGTCTGGGGAAACAAAATGTAAATGGTCATGTGAAAAAACCGGGGTCATCTCTGTGGTGTCGGTCCAGAACGTCCAAACAACAACACCAACAACAACAACACAATAACAACACACACTGGGCTCGGCTCCAAACCAACAGGACGAAACGAGCCCAGAGCCTCCGGTCAGATATTTGGGTTGGACACATTTTTGAAAAGCACGTTTCATTCATTCGATATGATGATGTGGGAACAGTGTGTTTGAATGTGTCAGGAGGCTGCATTGTTCTACACACACACACACACACACACACACAAATAGACACACACACACACACAAATAGACACACACACACACACACACACACACACGGTGGCCTGTTTCACGTGGTTTCAGTCAGACGCCCCCGAACAAACACATTAAATATGAATCAATATACAAAAGGAACATGAACGGTGGCCCAGTTACATTAATGAAACCACCAACTGTGTGTGTGTGTGTGTGTCTGTGTGTGTGTTTGTGTGTGTGTTATCCTGTTTCCTACAGGAGAGGTGTATGTATGTGTGTGTCTGTGTGTGTTTGTGTGTGTGTATTCACCGTGACCTTCAGGCACAGCTGAGGGTCTGACGGCCTGCGCTGCTGTTCATGTCACTGGAATGCATGACTGAATGCCATCCACTGCAGTGTGTGTGTGTGTGTGTGTGTGTTTTGTGTGTGTGTGTGTGTGTGTGTGCATGCATATGTGTGTGCGTGTGAGTGTGTGTGTCTCTTTAGCAGAAACAGCCATCAAGCTGTCATTCACAGTCCGAACAGGAGACGCCTGTTTGCATGTCTCTCAGTATATGAAGTTCAAAGTCTCTCTCTCTATCTGTGTGTGTGTGTGTGTGTGTGTGTGTGTGTGTGTGTGTGTCTATTCTACACTCCTGTATGTGACACACACACACACACTCAGTGAGAGAGCACACACAGAGAGCTGTATTCACCCACCCACCCACACACACACACTCCAGCTGTTGCCGGCCTTGTGATCTCATCTCGTCCTCGATCGTCGTCCAACAACACAAAGACGGACAAAAGGCGGCTGTTGTTGTTGTTATTGTGTTTGCTGCCGCGCTGCCCTTTAGCAAGGCATTCACTCAGCTGACCTACGGCACCTTGGTGTGGAGTGAGTGAGCGGCTGAAAAGGTCAGAGCTCAGAATGACATTGTAAGGTGTTTACTTCCTGTAGCTGCAGTTCCTCTAACGGCCACTAGAGTGAGTCAAACACCATAGACGCCCATGTTGTGCTGAATTTTTACCTTAATTAACCAGCAGCTCCAGGATCCTAGATCTGGTTAAATCAATGACTTGTAGTAGTTCCAGGGAGATAAGACTACACTAGGGGCTGCACGATTCATCTTATTTTCATCAACATGCACGATAAACACATCGTGAAATGCGATGGGTAAGTTTTATTTACAGACAGACGCACCTCACACCTCTAGCTACACCGCTAGACATAACGCAACAGCAACGGTGGACTTCCGTCTGGTCTAGTCCACGTGGCATCGATTGGCATAATTGTTCTGACACGACTTCTTTTAGTCGACTCATATTGTTTGTTTACAATATGTAAGCTTTCCACTCTTCTTCTCTGTTTTTGGCGTATTTGTGTGGCAGTGTTACAGCGCCACCACAGGCCTGGTGTGTGTACTGCAGCATATTGAGTCGTTTTCAGAGAGAAACAGGAACTGTATGGTTAAAGTAGCACTATCGCAAATTCCAATACTTTGTTCGGCCACTAGACGGGGCCGGTGGTGCAGCGTATCAGATATAAACATTGTCGTAAGGCTGAGCGCCGGGCCGGCTTGTCTCATAACAAAAAGGAATTCAGCATTTGCTCCACAGACACTACACCGTTGGCTATATTTTGTGTACAGATAGTTATAGCTCCCCTGGACCTATTTATTGCATATTTCAGTTTTTTGTATTGCTATTACTGCTGTATTTGCGATAGTGCTACTTTAATATGCACACCTGAGTATTTTCTCATTTATCGCAAGTCATATCGTCATCACATATCAGACATTTCGCTGATATCGTGCAGGACTCGACTACACAAATATACACATGGTAACATGGTAGATGATAAATAACGTTATCCACCGCTCCATGGATTGATTTCTCACCGGCTTTGTTGGAAACAAAAGGAGAGACCAGACTTGAATAGGACTGGAGCCCTTGAGCAAGGCACGCTGACGCCCAGTCACATTAACTTCCTTGGCCTCAAAATGTTTTGACAGTTTTCATGTAATTTCTCAATCAATCAATCCTGACTGACTGAGCACAAAGGGAGTCTGAGCCTCTCTGTTTCACTGCAGCAGGATTTTATTCATGCTGCTCGCTGGCATTCAGCCTGAATAGACGACGGTAGAATTACACCGCTCAGAAGGAGAGGACAATTACACCACATGAATAAGTGCGGAGCGCCGCCGAGATCCAAACCATTCATAGCTTCTTCTTTTTTTTTTTTCCTCTACCGCTGCTGAAAAGGTCGTCCATCTCAGGCACCTGAAATCAGACTCTCGAGGGCCACCGGGCGCGAGGATGCGTGATAAAAGAATGGAGAAATAAAAAAGAAGAGCTGGAAATAGATTCAATGGAGAGACGATGGACGGACGACGGACAGAGGGAGGAGGAGGACGGACTTTGTGATGTCATCAGACTAAATAGGAGACGGTTCAACAAGGTTCACATTCATCATCACTTTCCTGCAGAGGAGTCGCCATCACACTGAGTTTCTGTTGCCAGGCGACACCTAGTGGTCACAGTCATCACCACACGAGCAAAGTAGTCGTGGATGAAACAGCCGTGTTCGATTCCCATGAGAAAAAACTAGCGGTAGCACCACATTATGTAATAAAAATCTAAAAAAACGCAATATGTAATAAACTTTGCCGCATTTTGTAATAAGATGTTACACATTGCACCGAATTTCTTTTTTTTTCTTCAAGTATATTTTTGGGCCTTTTTATTTGATAGCACACAGTAGAGACAGACAGGAAAGGGGGAGGCAGAGAGAGGGGGAATGACATGCAGGAAAGGGCTGCCCGATGCGGGATTCGAACCGGGGCCGCCTGCGGTGAGGACTGTAGCCTCTACATGGGGCGGCCGCTTTACCCACTGTGACACGCACCGCCCCCAAATTATTACATATTTTCTCAGAAAGAAAATGCAACACGCGCATTTTGTCATAATTCGGTGCATTATGTAACAACTTATTACAAAATGCAGCAAAGTTTATTACATGTTGCGTTCAAGATTTTTATTACAAAATGCAGCGTTATTACATCATGAGGGTGAAAATGTGTTACATCATTAAATAATAATGCGGCGCAACAAGTTGAAATGTTTAGGAAGAAACCAGAACGATGACAACCGTTGTCCAACACACCTGCTACCATTTAACTTAAACAACTTAAACAACTTAAGTTCTGTCAAACCAAATATAAATATCACCTTTCATCATCCGGTGATGAAAACCATGTGAAAGTGGCGAAAGCTCTGTGACCAAGTGAATCTGAAGTCAAACTGATATTTCGCCACACGGCGATGAAGACAGTGTGATGCAGCTGAAAGCTCAGGGAGGAGTCAGTAAGTGAAGAGGTTTCATAACCAGAGATGTTAAAACCTCTTTTCTCTCTTTCTTTCTTCACTTTGACAGCACAGAGCTGGTTAATCAGATCCTAATGACTGGAACAAAGACAGTATTGATTAAAGGGAGACGAGTATTGATTCACACACACTGACGCAGTTAAAGAAAGAAAGAAAGAAAGAAAGAAAGAAAGAAAGAAAGAAAGAAAGAAAGAAAGAAAGAAAGAAAGAAAGAAAGAAAGAAAGAAAGAAAGAGAAGAGACTCCATCACTCACTCATTCCTTCTACTTTTTATGAGCTCCAGCTCCCACGCATCCCATAACTTCTTGTGGCCATGTCGACACACACACACACACACACACATAGAAACGCACAAAGACGCACACACAGGAGCCTTTTTGTACCGACTGTTGGAGGCCACACTCATGTACACACACAGACACACACACACACACACACACACAGATGTTAGTCCCTGCCTGAAGCTGGGCATCTGTCACTGGTCATCAGAGAAAGAGAAAGCATTCCTCCTCTTGCAACACACACACAAACACACACAACCACACACACGCAGTACAAAAATATACAAAATCATCATCTGTGGTTGCACTGCCACACACACACAGACACACACACATTCTTTGTCTCGCTGTTACACACAAACTCAGCCGAGCAAACTAACAACTACATCCACATTCCCTGCATCCAAAAACAGAAAACCCCCATTTCTCTAAGTGTGTGTGTCTGTGTGTGTGTCTCTCACACACACACACACGCAGCAGGTCGAAAATTGAAAACAGCCTCAATGCCAAATGTTGCATTGCTTTCCATCTTCTTTTTCTTTTCTTTTTTTTTTTGCTCTGCTGTGATGGAACAAAACAGAAAAGACAAATGGAGGAAAAATCTCCAGAACCGACGACTGTTGTTGTTCTTCTGAGACAGATATACGAGTCTGTGTGTTTTGGTTGAGGTTATAATGTTTCCGTTGGATTTCCCTACAGGACGACACAATCGACGCTCTGTGTGTGTGCATATATGTGTGTGTGTGTGTGTGTGTGTGTGTGTGTGTGGCTGCACCTGTTCGCGTGGCTGCGAGCTGAAGCTGCCAACGTTCCTGTTCCAGGATGAAGCAGCACAAAAGCCTCAGAGAATCCACCGTCCACACACACACACACTTCAGAGTGAGTCCTGGTTTCAGTTCTTAAAGGTACATTGTGTAACTTCTCCTGTTATCTATTCAAGAAAATCGATTATTTTATTCAAAAGTCTGTTCTTCATTAACCAGTAATCCCCCCCATCAACAAACTGAAGTGTTCCTTTCAGCTCTGAATTAGCCGTTCATATCATTCATATCTCCATGGAGCGGGTAAGCTCGGTGCTGGCTGCCATGTGGTGTCGCCATGTTTTTACGTTCAGTGGCAGCGTGACGGTAGGAAACCACGGAAACTCAGCGGAGACACCGGAGCTGTCGGCTCAGGTGGAGGTGGCGTCTGTGAAAAGTCACCGCGGTAACGCAGTGAGGAGGAACGGAGCGTTACACTGATGCTGCATTCACCTGCAGTCGGGCAGACGGCCGTCAGTAACAAACCAGACGTCATTTTAGTCACAGAAGTCCAGAGAAAGCCGGTAAAATACGACATCGCCATGACAACATATTGTCACGTGTATTGTTTTGCCTCGTGCTGTTACGTGCAGCGGCTGTCTGCCGTCTGCCCAATTTCAAGTGAATGCAGCATGAAAAATACGATTGAGTTACATGCGATGTACAACCACAACGCTAGATGGGAGCAATTCCTACACAATGTACCTTTAAAGGACAATTCTGGGCAAATTCACCTCGGGGCTGTATTTTCCTAACATTTTAGGTCTAAAAGAAGGAATCTGAAGATTTTCAGTTTAATTGCTCCTGTTTTGCAATAGTTGTGTTGTGTCTGTCCCCGCATCGCCACGGCAGCAATGAATGGGAGCGGATTGAAGTTCCGCTGCTTAGGCTGTTTCCAGCCCTCAAAGCCGCAATGTTTTCCCACAGACAGCGTCAGATGGCGACTCAAACATGCACCGAGAAGTTTATTTACTTCAAGCAAGTCAAGAGTTGATATTCCAAACGGGAGCTTCCGACTGCACATGAACACACCGAGACTCTGGGAGACTTTGAATTAGATCTAGTTTTACAAACATGTCGGCTTGCTTGAAGTGAACAAACTTCTCGGTGCATGTTTGAGTCACCATCTGACGCTGTCTGTGGAAAAAAATTGCGGCTTTGAGGTATGTAAAAATCCTAAGCAGCAGAACTTCAATCCTGTCCATTCATCGCTGCCGTGGCGATCCGAAAACAGGAGCAATTAAACTGAAAATCTTCAGATTCCTTCTTTTAGACCTAAAATGTTTGGAAAATACAGCCCGAGTTGAATTTGCCCAGAATTGTCCTTTAAACCAACAGACAACTGGGCGATAACAACCACGGCTCTTTGTCCTGCTGCACCCGTTCAACCTCCCAGATGTTTGGACCCAACGTGTTGTTGGCCTGAAGCTTCAGGGGAGTTTCCTCCGCGTTTCCACCTCAGTCTGCAGGAGGAAGTGACCTGGTCGACACCTCACACACACACACACACACACACACACACACACACACACACACACACCAAGTCCAGTTGCTTTCGATTTAAAATTCCTTTGAGATACTATGACCTGGACAAATGAGAATATGCACAGGCTACTTTAACAAGAGGTTTAATGTTGGGTTATATAAATATTAACTGACCCACTTTTTAACTCATTGGCTGCCATTGACGTCTATAGACGTCAATCTAATTACAACCGTTCACTGCCATTGACGTCGATAGACGTCAATTGCGTTTTTCAACGGGAAGGGCTGGAGGACGGTCTGGCGGAGCTTGTCCATCAATATCAGGCTTGTAAACTAGTGTAATGACGTGTAGGTGCCCTGTAGGCCCTGTAGGGGGCAGCAGTGCCCTCTTTGGATGAGAGATCAGCATTGATTATGAGAAGAAGAAGCGAGATGACAAGAGATATGCTAAAGAAACTTATGCACGGAGCCTATGTGTTCCGCACGTCGGCACATTATGTACCGTGTGTGTCGCGGTAGTTCGGAGAGGAAGAGGGTCGCGATCGTGAGAAAATGACGGAGATCATTGAAAAAGACACCGACGCTGGACACCGTCGATCAAGCCGGGCCGAGTGGAGAGAATCAGCAGCTGACGGTGCGTCACCACAGACCAGAGCCCAGCTCAACTGACGGCTCGGTGGACGTGACCCGAGCGATTCCGTCCGGATCAACCAGGAGCAGCAGAGACTCGTCCCCACGCTCCAGAAAGACATGAAGGTAATAATATAATACATCAATGGTAAAAATAATAAAATAAACTAACTTGCTAGCGAGCTAACTTTTACTGCTTAGAGAAGGGCGGATCGCTTTGATCGGAAATGTTAAAAAAAAAAAAAACTCCACATCACACTTGACTACATCTATAAGAGATGTATTTTTATGGTAATTCTATATATTTCTATAATTTACAGGTGGTGGATCGAGCAGTGGTCGACCATGGGGCAGAGGTCATGTGACAGCTACAAACGTACAAAAAAGTTAATGCATTTTTACTGATATTTGTAAATAAATTATTATTTTGCCATCAAAAGTCCTTTCTCAGTGTTGTTTTTGTTGTTTTATAGAAGGAGAACACTGTTCAGATGTGTGAGGTGTCACTAAAGCAAAAAATATCAACGTCAAAGTCACTGTTCTGCTTGACATGTTTCTTTCCACAAAAAGCTTGTTTTCTCAGTGTTTTGGTCAAAAACTGCTGTTTTTGGCGAAACCAGCCTACGTTCTACTGCTGTTTACAAAAGAACGGAAAAAGGTACTAACAAACTTTTTTTTTCCTATTGAACAAAGAGAGTCTACTCTTTCTCTTGGTAGTTTCGGTGTTTATATAGTCATAGAACACAATATTCTGTGGGTCTTATAAGATCGTTCAAAATGCTCTAAAACGGCTGGCAGTATGGGCGTCTCTTTTCTGAAAATGGCTGGCAGCCAATGAGTTAATAAAAGTAAGTTGGCCCATTGCCATAATCCCTATAGTCATAGCAGTAGGTTCGTTACCTTTAATTGTCAGTGCAAGCTATTTTTAGAACGGTGGAGCAGAGCCGTGAGCTGCTCAGAGCTACGCTACGGAGGCTCATGGGATTTCTTGGTTTCCCTCATCAAACTCATCAAATACACAATCCAACAACTCCACAACGCTCTGGTGGACAAGTTGTGATCTGCACATTCACCACGCTATGAGATAATAACACAACGTTACCAGACAGAGTTGTTTTAGAGGGAAATACAGAGACTGCTTGATGAAAAACTGTCCCTGAAGGCAACGCGCATCAGCGGTTTTGCATGAATTTAGACTATAGGGATTATGGCAATGGGCCAATTTGCCAAAATGTTGAACTATCCCTTTAAAACTGCTGGTTAATCTAAAACACCAGATACAGTAATATAATTATGTATGAACAAGATCAAACACAACCTTCCTCAATAATGTCATATTGTATGTACAGTATGTATTTACATGCACTAGTCTGTTTTTAAATGTTTCATAGTGAAACAGTCGTCTCAATAACGGCCTTTCACTTTTCCAGAGGAGGATTTTTCTTCTTTTCTCTGTAATTTTGTGTCCCCAACTATAAAGATCACCCTCATCACATGTTTAAAAAAACGTCCTCTGACTACTCTGGATTCTACTTCTCTCTGAATATCATATTTTATATCATGATACGAGTAGAAATAACATCCAGAACCACGGAGTCGGAGCAGCAGCAGCAGCAGCAGCAGTAACTGTAACTGTTTCTTCCTCCCTCAGGAAACAAGTCCTCACTTTCTTTGTCCTTTCTGAAACAATAGCAGCTCTGTCCATCTCCTGTTGCCCACACTGACTTTTATTTTATCGCAGCGGCGCAACCAGAGTTCGACACAACGACGACGAAGAGATTCAGAAATAAAAAAACAATCTGGGTATTAACACTCAGGTTTTTTTTTAATCTTTAAGAGGTTCGTTCAGACTTCACCCACTCCCCATCCGAGGGGTAAACACCGAATATGTGTGTGTGTGTGTGTGTAGGAATGCGTGTGTGTTTGGAGGGACGAGTCCAGAGCACGTGACTGCATTCCTCACAGAGAGAGGGAGGGAGGAAGGAGAGAGAAGAGGGAGAGAAAGAGAGGAAAGAGGAGAAGGGAGGGAAGACAGGATGGAAGGAAGGAGGGATCAGAGGAGGACAGAAGAGGGAGAGGGAAAAAAGCAAAAGATGGAAAAGAAGCAGACAGGTGAGAGACGAAGGGAAGGACGGGATAGAGAGAGGAGGAAGGAGGGAGAGAGAGAAAGAAAAAGATGATAAAGAAAGGACAGGAAAGAAAAGAAAAGAGAAAAACATTAGAGGGAAAAGAAAGAAAAATAAGTAGAAAAGGAGGATAGAGAGAAGAGGGAGTGGAATCAATGAAAGGAAAAAGAGATATAGAGAAAAAGAACAGGAATGAGTAAGGAAAGAAGGATGACGAAGGAAGAGAGGGAGAGAGAGAGAGAGAGGGCAAAAAAGTTGGGATACACAGCTGAAGAAATGAATAGAGAAGACAGGATGAGAAAGAAGAAAGAAAACAGGGAGGGAGGAAGAAAGGGGGAGGGAGGTGGATGAGAGGAAGCAGAGGATGAAAGAGAGGAAAGAGAGGAGAAAAGAAGGAAGTGAAGAGGGAGGAGTGGAGAGAATAAACAAAACAAAAACAAAGTCAAGTCAAGAAGGAATCAAACAGAGAGGAAAGAAGGAAACTGAAGAACCAGAGAGTTTGGGAAGTGAGATGAAGGTGAAGATGGAGACTCCCGTAGTCTTTGATGGACTACATTACCCAGAATGCCCTGCACACACACACACACACACACTGCCCCTCAGCCAACAAACAGAACCTGAAGCTACAGGTGCTGAATTCAAACGAACCGCCGTCATTCAGCTTCTCTTCAGTCAGTGACGTTGTATTAAAACTGCAACGATCAATCAATCTGATCAACAGGAAATCAACCAGCAGCATAAAACTGTACGACAGACCATAAACATAAAACATGAACTCTCAGCTTCACCTCCTTTTATTTACACTAATCAATATGTATATTGTTTTGTAGTGTTTTATTTTATGGAGCGTTGATCCATATTTGTGGCTTTGATAAATAAAAAAATAAAATAAAAAGATTTCAGAATAAAAGACTCAGAGAAACTAAATCATGCAACTAAGTGTTGGATGGTGGGTCCGGGTGGTGAGGGGGCGGGGCTTTGTTGTGACATCACAAAGTGACAGGAAGTCCTGACGGCTGGTTTTAAGGCTCAGTTTCTGAATACAGGCTGTGTGCATTTCTCTGTGGACTGAGGCTTTGATACTTTCACAGTATTAATATAGAACCTAGAGCTGCTTTATAATCACACTACACATGGACATCTACCTTTATACTGTATGGAGCTTTAACACAAACATCTACCTTTATACTGTATGGAGCTTTAACACAAACATCTACCTTTATACTGTATGGAGCTTTAATACAAACATCTACCTTTATACTGTATGGAGCTTTAATACAAACATCTACCTTTATACTGTATGGAGCTTTAACACAAACATCTACCTTTATACTGTATGGAGCTTTAACACAAACATCTACCTTTATACTGTATGGAGCTTTAATACAAACATCTACCTTTATACTGTATGGAGCTTTAATACAAACATCTACCTTTATACTGTATGGAGCTTTAACACAAACATCTACCTTTATACTGTATGGAGCTTTAACACAAACATCTACCTTTATACTGTATGGAGCTTTAATACAAACATCTACCTTTATACTGTATGGAGCTTTAATACAAACATCTACCTTTATACTGTATGGAGCTTTAATACAAACATCTACCTTTATTTTGAAGGAGCTTTAACTTCACAGGATCTTTCACACTGTTTCTCTCGACCACCCGTTTGGTCTCTGCTACATTTCCAGGAGCTGACGTCTTCCTCTCCGTGTTTAATCTGCCTTGGGGAGTCTGTGGGATCTCAATCAACCTCCCGTTGTTGGGGAATTTCAAACAGACTCTGTCTAAGTGTTGTGTTGCGTTGTGCTGAGCGCTGAGGAGGAGGATGTTGGAGATCACATGGCAGCACAGCGGCCTGCAGTTCAAACAGTGTCACGGAATTGAGAATCAAGAATTGAGAAAATCTAAAATAACGAAACAACAAAGAAAGAAGTGAATATTATATTAGCATCGTATTATAAAGTCCATACGATGGCCACCATGTTTCCAGGAGTAATGAACAAGTCTGTCCACTTCTCTACTGGAGGGACAACGCGACCTCTGACCTGAACAGACAGAGGGGGATCATGGGAACTGGAGTCCCACAGTGTGTGTATGGACGCCTGGGGAACAGTTAGAGGCAGAGGGGGCGTGGGGGTCAACAAGCGGTTAGTGTGGCAGCCTGCGGAGCGAGCATGACAGTCATAAGATGTGTGTGTGTGTGTGTGTGTGTGTGTGACTGCAGCTAGTCTAATGCAGAAAAAGAAATAAGAAGCCTCACTTTACTTTGACGACTTCTCTCGTCGTTATCTCACTGATCAGTTGTGATCAAAAGCTCCTCACTTGTTACTTTGTGTGCGTTCGTGTGTATAAATTTGAAAAAGTAAAGATCCATCCAAGTCGGGACGTCGATTTCTTATAATTACAGGATTCAGAGAAATGAGCAGAGACATCATAATTATGAGACGTCGTCTTTTCTCACACATCGATGACCTACTTCCTGTGTTCATTAGAAAAAGTCTTGTCTCATAATCACAGGATCCTGATTCTGATCATCTTTCCTCATGTCTGTGATGTGTGTGTGATGATAATAATAATGTTTCCAAACAAGACGCTGAGTTCAGTATAGGGTTGCAAAAGGGTGGAAAATTTCCAGTAAATTTCCGGAATATTTCCAGAAACTTTCCATGGGAAGTTAAACTGGGGAATTTTAGAAATATTCCAAATTGGAAACTTTCCTTGGGAATTATTGGGAATTTATGGGAATTAACTGGGAATAAACTTGAAATTGAGGGTAATTTAAACAAACTGTATCATATCCAAACATAAATGCAAATATTTTGTTTTGTCATAAGCAGACATCCATGCAAAATAATACAATTAAAAAACATTTCAACTGATTTATTTGTGAGTAGAACTTTATCAACTAATTCTTGTATGAACAATCAATTCTTTTACTGAATAACAAAAACATGATGAATGTAAAATATTACTACCCCCCCGCCCCAAAATAAAAAATAGTAAGAAGTGTGCTGTGTGCATGTGATTGAGGAATAGCATAGATATTCAAGTGTACTTGCATTAAATCTGGTTGTTTTAGCCAAGATTATGCTAAAATATATTTCCCCAACTATATTTAAGTTCCCTGTTAGGGGCCAACCTTAAATTTTGTAAATTTCGGATTTATTCCCGTTTATTCCCATATATTCCCGTTAATTCCCATAAATTCCCTTTGAAAATTCCCGGAATTTTGCAACGTTCGGTATCAGGATTATTTCTCTCTGTGTTGTAACAGTTGATAATATTATTTTTGTTACCTGCAGCAGAGACGAGAGTTCACGCTCATGTGAGTGGATTTAAAACATAATCCAGTCGTACCGACAGTGAACTGACTCAAACACACACGTCCTGCTAAACAAACCAGTCTGTGTGTGTGTGTGTGTGTGTGTGTGTGTTGTCAGAGTGTGTGTGGGGACCGTTAAGCAGCCTGTGGTGTTTCCAGTGTCTCAAAGAGACAACACACTCTGATGATCTCTGAGTCTGGGCGCTCGCTGCTCAAAAATTCATTAGAAGGAAAAAAAAAAGAACCCGGAGGCAGAACAACGACGACAATGATCCGTGGCTCCGTCAACAAACCAGACTAATGTACAAATAATAATAATGATCACAACAGAAGAAGAGCTGACGACTGCAGACTGGATGTTTCTGTGTTTCTGCAGCAGGACTGTCGCTCCCTCATACACACTCACAATCTGGAAACAAACACTAGCTGCTTCTGGGTGCAAAGCCTTCTGGGAGATATGGTTTTCTAATGGGAGGGCGGATATTTAAAGGAGACATATTGTGTTATAAAATAGTTCCCAGGTGTCTTAAAGACATGTCTGTTACGTGCTTCGGTCAAAATCCCCCAAGGATCAAACATCACAGCTCTTTTCATCCTCTCAAAACAGCCCTGTTCAGGACGGCTGGTTTCAGTGTCTGTAGCTTTAAATGCAAATGAACCACTGCTCACGAGGCCACGCCCCCTTTACTGGTACCAGGTAGAGGTGGGATTATGCAAATTCGAAAACTAATGACATCATTATCAGACAACCAAGGGAACAGCTTGTAAAACCACATTGATTTCAACTTCAGGAGCCTGAAAATTACAGTTTTTTTTGTAAATTCTCACATTTTTGGGGCTGGAAGACAAAACAAACACCCAAATAAATGTTAAAGAGCCTTCAAAAAGTGATATTTACATAATATGTCCCCGTTAAAGGGGAACTATACCTTTTCACTGTTTTGGTTGCGTTTTTTTTTTCTCTACAGTTTCAGAGTGCCTTATTTTCACACTCACTAATGCTAATGTTAACGAGAGATTACAGATGAAGGATGGTGTTTGTGTTTGCACTGATATTGCAAGAGACTAGAGAGCCTCTGTTCTCCCTGCAACACGTCATTTAACCATCACAAAGCTGTTCAATTAAGGTGGAAATCTTGTAAAGTTCCTCTGTAAAGAAGACGAGGGAAGTTTGGCGACTGACTGAGGTCGTCTCCTGTTCTGGTTTTGTCAGTAACGAGCAGCGCTAATATTCTTCTTCTTCTTCTCAGTCATTTATCCTCCAAACTGTCTCATTATCTCTTCTTCTCTCTCCATTTGTCACCTTATTTGATTTCCTCCCTCCTGCCGTTTACTGTCACTTCTTTTATCGAGGCTTCCTTATGAATCCAACAAGAGAAAGAAAGGGGGGAAAAAAACATATTAAAGACCGAGGAGTCGAGGCTGTCTATTTTATTTCGGTGGAAATGTGAATTAATCTGTCGGCAGCAACACAAAGCTGCAGATATTGTTGTTGTTTATCTGAGCTGATGATTTGATTGTAATGAAAATAATCTGATATTCCTCCCTCATCTGTTTGATTAAACATCCTCTGTCTCATCGTCAGGTGAGTAATCGTTTCTGCTGTGAAAAGACCAAAAAATATTGTTAAAAGAGCTTCTCTATCTTTATATATAAAAACATCTACCTTTATACTGTATGGAGCTTTAAAGGGATAGTTCAACGTTTTGGCAAATTGGTTTCCCTCATCAAACTCATCAAATACACAATCCAACAACTCCAAAACGCTTGGTTTTACATGAATGTCCCTCTAAAACAACTCTGTCTGGTAACATTGTGTTATTATCTCATAGCGTGGTGAATGTGCAGGTCACAACTTGTCCACCAGAGCGTTTTGGAGTTGTTGGATTGTGTATTTGATGAGTTTGATGAGGGAAACCAAGAAATCCCATGAGCCTCCGTAGCGTAGCTCTGAGCAGCTCACGGCTCTGCTCCGCCGTTCTAAAAATAACTTGCACCCACAATTAAAGGTAACAAACCTACTGCTATGACTATAGGGATTATGGCAATGGGCCAGTTTACCAAAATGTTGAACTATCCCTTTAACACAAACATCTACCTTTATACTGTATGGAGCTTTAACACAAACATTTGTGGAGCTGTAAGTGTCAGAAATCAGAAACCCCTGAGGTTTGAGGGCTGTTGTAGACGGAAAACAAACTAAATTCCTTTTCTTTTCTTCATCCTGTGATTCTTTTCCTTTGGGAGGTTCAGGACCAGAAAAGGTCTGTGAACGTCGGCACCGCGGTTCACAAACAACAAACACATGGAGGAGAGTTATTTCAGTCTGAGCCACAGATACAACAGGAAGCTCCTCTGTGCCAGGTTCACATCGTAGCGTTTCACCTGAACTCACCTCTAAGTCACTGATAATTACCTCTGCACACGTTCACTCAGAGTGAAACCAAGGCCCAAGCTGCTGGTTGTTGTGTAACAGTCAGTCTTAATCCACCGCTCTCTGTCTCTCTGTTGGAGATCAGCCGGTCTGACTCAGGCACCATCGTCCCTGGACCTGGACCTGGTCCAACACCAGAGCCACTAACTGGGTTTCTAGACCAGGTCTTTGGTGAACTGCTGCCAGGATCCACCACACACTCCTCACTCCACTGTCAGCGCTGCGTTAGGTTACATAACCTCCACTCTGACCTCTGACCTCTTTGTTCACCTTGTGGCTGGTGGGAAATGCACAGGTGTGTCACATGACCTGACGAGGGTTAGAGGTGGGTGGTGGGCGCAAGGGGGTGGATCGGACTACACGCAGGCGTAGCTCGCCATACTGGAACGGGCAACTTGCTTTGACCCTGGCTGCAGTTACAGTGCAGTAGATGGTGATCCATTCATCTTCACTAAAAAAAACTATTCATAACTCTGTGAAAAATAAATCAGTATGTAGCTATTACTTTAACTATTTGCATAATGTCACTATAATGTTACTTTTACAAAAAAAAGTACATGATTAAAATTATCCATGATTTTAAAGCAGAAGTAAGTGATATATTTGTGTTAATATAAGTCTTAAATAGTTGTATCTTCAGACAGCAATCACTTACATAGAGTGTTTGGTCTGAAACACGGGTCTGTCAGTCACTCTGCTCTGAGCCGAGGAGAAAACTTTTCTCGTATCCTACAAGTTTTATCCAATGAGGAGAGAGAACGGCATGAAGGGCTGTGTGTGCAGCCAAGGGATGCGCGTGAATGTGGTGACGTAGGGACGAGGACCAATAGATCCATGACGAGGGCGGAGGCTGCTAACTCCGTCGGCTGACAAGACGTTATGGTGCGTTCAAGGCAACCTGTAACTCGTGTTTTTCCGACCTGTGAAGTCGTACCAGTTCGATCTGGTACGAGTTCACGGGTCGGAAGTTACGAGTGGCCGTTATAGTGACTTTCACAGACATCAGGTCGGAGAAACACGAGTGGGTTGCCTGGAACGCTACAAAGTCGTAAGTTGTGACTTGAAGCTGTAACTTACGGTTTCAAAAGCCTGCCTGGAACACAGCATTAGCCAAAACGACCGGATCGCTTACTTCTGCTTTAAGTATGCTGCATCATAAAAAATCAAACCATTTTGAAATCGGACAAAAACTGAGCAAGTTGTGGTCATTATAGCAGAACATGCACCACAGGCTTAATGCTCTGAGGGAGAGAGTTGCCCGTCCCACGATGGCCGCTGTACTGGCTACACTTTGTCATTGGGCAGCAGCGGTGGTGGGTGAGTCATCTAGTCTTCTTATATATATACACATATATCAGTAAGGTTTCCACAGGTCGGACATGTCATGCCTCGGTGACCCCTGTTGACCTCCAGCAGCTTGGTGTCTCTCTCTACTATGTAGGATTTTGACCTTAACTCAGCTCCATGTGTCCAAGTGCTGATTTAAAGAGGAACTATTTTACATTTTTACCTTAATTAAGCAGCTTTGGAGTAATTGTGACGGTTAAATAAATGACTTTTGTTTTGTTTTTGTTCTGCTGGATTCATCAGGAAGCCTTGGTAAAAGAAGTGACAGTAAACGGCAGAAACTTATTTCCTTTCAATTTTAACATCAAGTTCATGATGATACAGATATTTAGTTTGTATTTTATTTAGTTTTTTGTTCACTGAAACCAACTCAGATTTAACGTTATCATTTAATCTCATTTTAAATGACTCAATATCAATTTTAATGCAAAGAGATTTTACAGTACAAACTTATCTGTAAAACTGTTTTTATTATTTTCTCCAGCCAGTTGGCAGCTTTACTAGATTGTGGTGTCAGCATGCTGCGTGTTGATTGGCTAATTGACGCTGATGAGATTGTACTGTATTTACACACGAGGCACCAAATGAAAATGTGTTTTTGATTCATTGATACGTATCAGAGGAGTTCAGTCAGTTCATGGACGGATCAGAGTTCGATTCCCGGCCGTACGGTGGACAGTGATGTTAAAACTTCATGAAAACCTCAGTAGAGATAAATAAATATGTGAAAATGTAAAAAAAAAAAATCTTTAATCCTGCAAAAAGTTTTAATTAGACTCCACTGAAGCCTGAAGCTCTGGACAGAATCCAAACTCTGACAGAAGTGAGGAAATTAAAATTAAGCTGTGGTACTTCCTGAAGCAAAAACACAAACCTAAAATCCTTATTTCCTCTCTCCTCCTCCCCCCAAACACCCCCACCACCCCCACCACCACCACCACCACCAGCAGCACCGTCACAGCCTTCAGGTTAAAATGTAGGTCAGCAGCGAGCGGCCACGTGTCTCAAAGCAGCGCTGCAGCCGCCGAAGGGACGACGGGACGACCACCGCCACCGACCCGACCCCTCCCACTCCGCTCGCCTCCAGACCGAGGGCTGAGACAGACGGGCCGAACATACGGACCGCTCTGAGCCTGCAGCTGAGAGAGGGGGATTATGGGAGGTCTCTGTGAATGAACGAACCAGAAAGAATTCTGGGAAGTTTGTCTCCATAGACGACAAACTTAAAAAAAAATTTTTTTAAAAGTTTAATCTGCGGCTCTAATAAACGTCGCTGCTTCCCTGGGAATAAAATAAATAAAAATAAGTGAGAGGCGTATAATGAAATAATAAAAGAATCTGGTTTTAAGTGAAGAGACCTGGCAACACGCTGACGCCCAAACAGGCCACTCACCATCACAGCAGCTGATGCCATGTTTTCTCCCCGTGGCCTGGCAACGGCGACAACATGCAGTCGGGGCCCGGTGATGACCTAATTCACAAGCCAACCTCCATCCCTGAAGGGCAAAGCTCACACACAGAGCACACACACACACACACACACAACAATAAGACTCTCTCACACACACACACACACACACACACACACACAGACACGCACACACACACACAGAGATACATGCTGCATGGACGCACAGCTAATATGGCCGCCAGCAAAAGAAATATATAAAATAAAACGTCACACAGTGCAGAGCTTGTGAGCGACGACCTGAACGTGGCCCGGCGTCGCTGCTGTAAGGCCCTACGGTTTCTACCATCATGAAAATTGCGGAATTGGCCAATTAAAATGGAATAATTTGACTGAACTGCTGTTTTTGTGTGGAAGAGGAACGTATGTCTGGGGGGAATTGCACATTGGGAAGCAAATCTGGGTGGCACAACCAAGAAAATATAAATGTTCATGAGTTTAAGGCTCATAAGCATTAATATTTTGTTGGTATGCCTACTTAAAGTACTTATAGTGCAGTGTTATATTGCATCATACTGTAGCCGTCGATTTGTTCTTAAGGTATGGAGGAAAAGTGTTGGATGTTTCTTACCTCAATAAATTTAAAGTAACTTATATTTAATTTGTGTACATTTTTTAACCAGTAACCAGTGATTCGTGCAGAAATGTCAGCTTGAAATGCAGTTTGTTTTACGTTTTTCATTATGCTTTTACTTTATGGTAAGACTATTGCTCAGTGACAGATTACTAGAATAATTACCCTACTTTCCGGACTATAGAGCGCACCTGAGTATAATCCGCACCAGCTACATTTTAAAAGAAAATACATATATAGGCCGCACTTGAATGTAAGCCGCAGGTTTTCATGTTGTAACATGAGATATTTACACAGAAAGACAGTAGGGAACTGTGCAAGTCCACTCACTGTTCCGCTGTTTTGGTTACACTCCTCTCCTCCATGTGCAATTGTTTACAATGAAGCCGGTGAAAAATCAATAAATGGAGCGGTGGATAACGTTACGTAACATATACGATGTTACAGCGTGTGTGTTTGTGTAGTCTTAACCGTCATGAACAAAAGATTACGGGTTACGGAGTGCGTTTGTGTTGCGGTGCCGCAGAGACGAGAGCTGGGACACCGGGGCGGGAGAAAAAAGTAGCGGTTTATAGTCGGAAAAGTACGGTAGATATTGAGTGAGGGGCAGGCGATATAAGATGTATCTTCTCCCTGCTCCCTTCACACCAAGGAATAAGAAAATGTTGTGATTTGCTATGATATTGTCAAATTGTGAAATTGCCTCGGCTGGAATAAAGAAAAAAAAAGAAAGAAAGAAAAAAAATGGACTTCCCAAACATTTGGGAAAAACACACAACAGATTTTTTAGGGCCGTACTGCTGAAGGAGTCTGACGTGCTCGAGTCACTGTCACAGGTTTGATTCCCGCACCACATGATACGATTTTCACACGGGCCGATCATCAGGAACATATGGCACGAGGGCAACAGGAAGTCACATCCTGTACCAGAGGGACCGGGCCGAGTGGGACGAGCAGCGCCGTGCACATGCACTCTGTGACTCGCTGCTGACTCCCATCCAACGCCACGGCAACCATCTGCTCAGGAGTGTTTTCCACTTCGACTGAGAGAGGAGGAGGAGGAAGAGGAGGAGGAGGAGGAGGAGGAGGAGAGGTTTCACTCACACTTTTAAAACAAACGACTCTCTCTCTCGTTTCTCTGAAGAAAGTGTTGCCGCCATCTGGATCTCACGCCGACCTCGGGCCGCGGCGTGCTGCTGCAAGAGGTGGTCGAATCAAGACGTGGTTTCAAAACATGGATGGAGACGAAGGTTATAAATACTTAGAGCTCCGGTTTCTAAATCTCTCCACGGTCCAGAAAAAGAAAAAGAAAGAGAAAGAGAAAGAAGAAGGGATTTCCGTCCTTGAGAAATCTAAGGAAACAAAAGTGAGAAACAGAAATCTCCATAGCAGCAGCTGCTGGTTGTGAATGGAGACGGGATGGAGAGATAAAGAGTCACAGGAGGTTAATGAATGAGAGGAGGAAGAGAGAGAGCGAGAGAGAGAGAGAGGAAACAGAGGTGTAACTGAGACGTAGAGGACGTCCAACATCTGCCAACATCTGCAGATCCATCGTACAGCTTCACAGAGGAAGTTTTTTAGGCGTCGGCCATGATGTCCAGCTGAGGAGGAGGAGGAGGAGGAGGAGGAGGAAGAGGAGGAGGAGGAGGAGGAGGAGGAGGAGGAGGAGGAGGAGAAGGAGGAGGAGGAAGAGGAAGAGGAGGAGGAGGAGGAGGAGGGAACGGAGGGGCGGAGCCAGAGAGAGAGGAGCAGATGGAGGAACGAAGCTATTTTTATATCTAATGAAATCACATCATCTCTGTTGTAATTCCCCTGCAGTTTATAAATAAAACACTGAAACATTCACAGTGTGCGATCGTCACGGAGACGAGGAAACGGGACACTGAGCACCAGAGTCAGTTTCCAACAGAAAAACTTCAAAATAACTTACAACAAGTTAATATCAGAAATTTTTACAATGTTATTCTCTGTTTAAGAACTTTGCAACATATTTTTATTCATAAATGAAGGTTATTATCGTCATAAAACATCCATCTAAGGTTTAATGCAAACCACACGCTGTCTATGGATATTCTCATTCACCCAGGTCATCCTCATCTCTGGGCAACGAGCTAGATGAGAGCTTGAAAGTGGAGAAGTACATCTCCACTTTCAAGACAAAGCTCAAAATTAATTCTTATATATAAAGCTGCAACATCCACAATAAATTGAATGTAAATTTTATTGCCAACTGTTTTACACTTACATGTTTTGAGAAAGTTCCTCTTGGTACGTAAGGGGTCCATGTTGTCTAATGTCTGTTAATGTTTTATGTAGTGTATTGTTTTGTATGTATCCAGGCTCCCTCAATAAGCTTTTGATAGCTTCTATAGGAGACCTGATTCACACCAAATACAGTGTGTGTGTGAATAAACATTATAGTAGTAAAGGGCAACAAACTGAACAGAAGGCAACTGGACTTGTATTTGTCTAGGAAGACCTCTTATCAGGCAACGCTTCGGTCTGACTAGTCCTCACTAGTCTGCAGGTTAATGAATTTGTTGCCCAGAGGAAACCACACACTGTAGCTGTGTTATTTCTTTCATGCTTGATTTGTTTCCTTATAATAAAAGCGACTGTATTAAACTGTAAATGTAAATGAGTGTTTTCTACAACAGAGTGTTTTCAGCTCAGACTCCTGGGAGCAGGTGGATGGTTTCTGTCCAGCATTATGTTGAGCACAGGCAGGTTAATCCTCTCATAGCTGCCTGGCAGCTCAGGACATCCTGGATTTACACAAATGCCTCCTGTGTGTGTGTGTGTGTGTGTGTGTGTGTGTGTGTGTGTGTGTGTGTGTGTGTAGCTGTGTGTGCGCATGTACCTTCCTGTTGTATCAGCAGTCGCGCTGCCAGTTTACACATCAGTGTGTTTCTTTCATCGTCACATCGTCCGTGCAACCAAATCACAGTTAAAAGACATTTAGAGACTTGAAGGAGAATAAACTGCTGCTGATATTTATGATCAGAGAAGCAGGAGTTCAGGTCATGAGGTCATGTACAATCAATCAATCAATCAATAATCCAAATTTATTTTTTGTAGAAGAGAAAAGTCATTAAAAAAAAAACTTCCTGGAAAAAACTGTATATTTAATTTAGTCTTGAATGTGTGACATGTGTCTATTCAGCCACAGCCCAGTATGAGGTCATCAATACACTACAGGTAATCAAACATCAGTCTACTATCAAGATTTGATTCATGTGTTCCTGGTATTTGCATTGATTTCCAGTCTTTATCTCACAGTGCACAAGTGTTTCCTACATTTAGGGCTTTAAAAAGATGAGGGGAAATAAGACTGAAGTGTAAATTCATCCACATCTAGTCACAAACCATCTGGAAATTGACTTTATATGCAAAGAAACGTGCATGTTGACAAGTTTCACAAGAAGTTCATGTACAAACAATGCAGAAATCGAGTAAAAAAAAACAACTTTTACACCCTTTTTTCTTTTTTTACAAGTTCACAAGAACCTTGACTCACTCCTGTCATGTGCAACGTCACAAACCCTTTCACCTGATCACACCGGTGTCTGCAGACAGGTGTCTCTGTCTCTATAGCACCAACACACACACACACACACCTTTAACGTAACGCTATGTTCCTCATGAGAAGGTCCTGACTGAGTACATGGTGGTAAAAATATCCTGTGACCAAAGCGACGCTGGGAACGACGACACATCAGCAGCTCCATGAGAAAATGTTTACAATGTGAGAGGAGACGAGTAAACAGGGTTAGAGTGTTTATATGTTCACTCTCTTTTCTCTCTCAGACTAAACTCATTCAGTCCATCCTGTCACCGTCTACTCAAACTTCATCCTGTCATTTCAGCTCTGTTCAATTCTACTTCTTTGATATTTCACGAAGGAAAACAGTTAAAGGGATAGTTCAACATTTTGGCAAATTCTCCTATTGCCATAATCCCTATAGTCACAGCAGTAGGTTCGTTACCTTTAATTGTCGGTGCAAGCTGTTTTTAGAACGGCGGAGCAGAGCCGTGAGCTCATGGCATTTCTACGTTTCCCACAACTCCAAAACGCTCTGGTGGACAAGTTGTGACCTGCACATTCACCACGCTATGAGATAATAACATATACTCATGTAACATTACGACACGTAAAGCAAATACTCAGAACTACTTTTGCTTTTGAAATCCCTCCGCCCAGCAGCCGTGTCTGGAATGTAGTTCCAGCTCCATTTCCCTCTAAAACAGTGGTTCCCAACCTTTTTCTTAAGGGACCCATATTTTTACCATTGAAAACATTGG
>NC_140923.1:6198012-6419033 GCF_045865225.1 Trachurus japonicus
TGTTCCATGCTGTTTTTCAGATTCATTGTGACTGATATTGCCCTGCTGTATATTATGTATTTAATGTACAGTTATGTTATGTAAAACTGTTGATATTCAATCATCTATTGATATAGGCCTATCGGAGTTGATGAGCTTTCAGGACATTCTTCACTTTGACCTCACAGTGAAGTCAGATCTGGGGTTATATTCATGTAGCATAACTTAAGTGTTTGGGGTGATGAGTGAGATGCTGGTTTTGATAACTTGTAAAGAAGCATGTTGAACATAATGTAGCATGCTAGCCAGTAGGCCTATTTGATTAAACAAGTTGATGTATCAGCCAATGCTAAACTGAAATATTGTGTTTGTATTTTTTATTAATTCAATCACTCAGCTCATACTCGCTACAGATGATGACATTCCCTGCATAACTTCATAGGAAGATCAGCAGTTTTATTCTTTTTTTTTGCTGCTAGCTTAGCTTTTTGATCAATGTATTAACTTCTGTAACCAAAAATACTATTATCAGTAGTATTTGTTGTGACTGATATTGCCCTGCTGTATATTATGCATTTAATGTTTTAAAACTGTTGATATTCAATCATCTATTGATATAGGCCTATCATTTATTTGTTTATCTATTTAAATACACAAATAAATGTTTAATGTGGCCCTTGAATTTAGTTGATTTTGTCACATATATGAATTAAATGCTTAGCCTACTCATTTATTTAACATTTTAATTACATTAAAATTATTAAACCCCTTAAAATCAAGAGGGCTTCGTGACCCCCCCCCCTGGATCTTTGGCGCCCCCCAGGTTGGGAACCACTGCTCTAAAACAACTCTGCCTGGTAACGTTCTGTTATTATCTCATAGCGTGGTGAATGTGCAGGTCACAACTTGTCCACCAGAGCGTTGTGGAGTTGTTGGATTGTATATTTGATGAGTTTGATGAGGGAAAGGCGAAAATACCATGCAGCTCGCGTCTCTGCCCCGCTGATCTAAAAACAGATTGCACCGACAATTAAAGATAATGAACTTACTCCTAAAACTAAAGGGATTATATCAATGGGCCAATTTGCCAAAAATGTTGAACTTTCCCTTTAAGTTCAGCCTCTGATGTTGTTCTAACTGCTGAGATTGTGTGTGATGATGATGATGATGATGATGATGATGATGATGACGATAACGTCTCCTCCAGCGTCGCCTGTAACGACCTCTGACTCATCACGAGGACGCTCATTTCGTTACATCCGAGGACAAAATCTCATTAGGCGTTTGACTCCGTGGGAGAAACCATGTTGACAAAACGCTGAACTGCCATCAATTTCCTCGCCGTAATGACATTTTGCACGGTCCTTTACCGCATTTCTGAGCTGTTTAAAAAGGCAGATTTCGCTGCGTTCAGGGACGTTATTTCGTTACCCGGCTCTTATTAAATTACCACTCGCAGAGATAAAAGCAAAAAAAAAGCCGAAGCCGAGCAAAGTGCAGCCTGTTGCTGTGGAGCAGAGGAGAGAATACAGAGGGAATCAAACCAGGATCAGAGGGAGCGGTCGTGACGACTCGAGGCAGTGTTAATGAAACCCTGCAGACTGGTCAAGGTGCCCAACGATGGACACACACACACACAGACACACACATACACACTCTTCCTCCCTGCAGCCTCAGACTGTTTTGTCTGGGAGATAAAAATAAAGAATAAAAATAAAAACCTGGAGCTGAGCTGCACAACAACATGTTAATGTCCCTGAAGCCGAGAGTGGGAGTGATTATCTGGATGAGACGCTATCAGACAGAAACATGACCGCTGTAGTGAGATAAAGTACAACACACACACACACACATACACACACACACACACACACACACACAGCACTCACTGCCAGCACTCAGCCAAAAGCACTTAGATAACACTGACAACACTGGCCCACAACACACCCATCACTGGAGCGACGCCATGATGGAGCCGGAGCAGAGCATCACCACAGGTCTGTGTTTGACTGAGACTCTGGACCTTCACCTCCTCCTCTTCCTCCTCCTCTTCCTCCCTTCTTCTCCTCCCTCTATCAAGAACATCTCAACATTTAACATTAAGAGTCAGCCAAATGTCAGACGCTGTGTTTGGTAGATGTGCCAGAGAAGCAAAAAAAAAAAAAAAAAAGAGACTTGCTTGTGGTTTTGCAATGTTTTGGATGTTTGGACAGAATACACTGTTCTGTTGCACAGTGACATTTAAATACAGATAAAAACTAGGCGTCATCCAACAACATTGACAACACACATTTAAAGGAGACATATTCTGCCCCTTTTCCACAAATTAAAATAGTTCCCAGATGTGACATGCTTCAGTCAAAATGCCCCAAGGATCAAACATCACAGCTCTTTTCATTCTCTCTAAACAGCCCTGTTCACAACGGCTGGTTTCAGTGCCTGTCCCTTTAAATGCTAATGAGCCACTGCTCACCTGGCCTCGCCCCCTCTACTGGTACCTGTACTCACAGGTAGGGGTGGGATTAAGCAAATTCGGAAATTAATGACATCATTGTCAGACAACTGATGGAACAGCTCATAAAACCATGTGGATTTCAACCTCAGGAGCCTGAAAATTACAGATTTTTTTCGTCAATTCTCACATTTTGGCGGCCAGAAGGCAAAACAAACGGCTAAATATATGTTAAAGAGCCTTCAAAAAGTGATATTTCCATAAGAAGTCCACTTTGATCAATGTTAATCCAGTTGTATAACCCTGAAAATCTCACAGTTCAAACTTGTGCATTCTGTTTTTCGGGCGCTGCACATCACGTTTCTCCAACTTAATTACTGGAGAAGCGAAATGTTCGTGGCTTGTTCTACATTTTCAACAATGTCCTGAACAGAAAAAACAACCTCTTACTGCTGCTGTGGTGTCAACAACAGCTGCTGCTTCGTTTGTTCATCGTCTTGATATTAAAGTTAGCTCCAACACAACAGGCAGGTACTAACAACTCCACACTGAGCTGAAATCTGCTCCGAATGTATCGGATCATTCAGAAAATACACCACCAATCAGAGGCGAGACTCTGAGCCTCCTCTCTCCTGATTGGCTGACACCGTCCTCACTGTCGTGTAGAGAAAGAGAAAACTTCAATGAGATGAATCCGACATCGCTCCCCCACCCCTCCTCTTTAGCCGAGTGAGTTTTACTTCATGAATCGTTGTTAAAAGCCTCCAGTGATGAGTAAGTCCCAGGTCTGAGCCTCGTGTGTGTGTGTGTGTGTGTGTGTGTGTGTGGTGTGTGTGTGTGTGTGTGTGTGTGTGTGTGTGTGTGTGTATGTGTGTGTGTGTGTGTGTGTGTGTGTGTGTGTGTGTGTGTGTGTGTGTGTGTGTGTGTGTGTGTGTGTGTGTGTGTGTATGAGGATGATGACAGATGCAGCAGCAGCAGGACGTTGCTGTAACCACACACACACACACACACACACACACTGATCAGCTGGATGCTTTTCTTAGCATGATATAATACCGGAGCGTTAAACTAGGCCAGTGTTGTGTAACTGGAAAAAGCCTCAGTCACATTCACTGTCACACAACAATAGGAGGTGACACTGGTACTCCACTAACTCCTCAACACACACACACACACACACACACACACACACACTCCACCACTACACCTTAATAAGCTCTTTCACAGCCGGCCCAGTTGCCTGGTTATGTGAGGAAACAAACCCCAGCTCCCAGTGTAACACTAGACAACGTTCACCCTCGTCCCAAACACTCCTACAAAGGCTCATTTGAAGCTGCAGAGAAAAGTCAGATTGTTGAGGATTACACAACGCCGTCCGAGTGAGGGGGAGGTCATTTGATGCTATTGATGAGCAAATTGGGGGGCGAGGGCGAGGGTGAGCTCCGGCAATATGGAAAAGCTTTTTCTTTCTTTCTTTTTTGTCTTTGTTTTTCAGCCCTGAAAAGGAAGCGATGATGAAATCCGTGTCCTTCCTCTGTGCAGAGACAGAAAATCAGCTCAGACGTGAAGCGGAACATCCGAAGCTTTTTGCCTCGGAGCGTTCGCACAGGGAGGGAGGACGACGGACGACGAATCATCATCCGTCTCCATCATGACCCAGTTAGCTGGACTTCACATAATCACTTCAACGCTTACCAGGGAAGACACCGACACTGAGACACTGAGACATACACACAGACACACACACACACTTGATCTGTTCTGTGCGTTTAGACAGAGTGCACATGTGCACATTAACAGATGACGTGGGTCACAGAGGTCCCCCCCCCCATTTTGTTTTTTTTTAGGGGTCAAAAGCTGCAGAGCGACCATCACTCAATACACTCAACAGATTTGTACTCACACAAAGTGCTGCACAGCTAATGTTTCCCAACCGTGTGTGTGCTGCAAGTGGTTCAAGATACACAACAAGTGTATGGAAGTAAAACCATGCCGGGACAAAAGTGGAGAACCAAGAGAACCAGGGCTGCAACTAACGATTATTTTTTATTGTCGATTATGTAAACAATTCATTAGTTTAGTTGTTTGGTCAATAAAATGTTGAAAAAAATGTTGAAAAATGTCAATCATTGTTTCCCAAACCACAAGATGACCTCCTCAAATGTCTTGTTTTGCCCACAAACCAAAGAGAGACTCAGTTTATTGTCATAAAGGAACAAAGAAACCAGAAATATTCACATTTAAGAAGAAGAATTTGGACTTTTTTTCTTGAAAACCGGCTCAAACCGATTATTTGATTATCAAAACAGTTACTTTAATAATCAATTATTGTTTGATTAATCAATTAACTGTTGCAGCTCTAAAGAGAATATTTAAAAACTAAAGGTGAATCCACAGAAACAGCCATTATAACATTCACACATGGTTGGTCTGGTATAATTATGAAGTGTCATGTAAAAGCGTCGGCAGAATCAAGTTTTTAATTCCCACCAATTAAACATTTCACTCTGCTGTCTTTTCCCGGAGCTGATGGACACGTTCACGGTGGCAGGAGTTTGAACTTTTGACCTTTCGCTTCAGTTACGAGACATTTTTTCCACCCCCCACCTCCCCTAACACCCAGAAGAGACAGAACCTCCACTGTTCTGCTGAGGTTTATGTTCAATAGTAAAACTAGCAGCTTTTCCAAATGAGCAGTTGGTGGCAAAGTCATTTTCATGACTCCATAATCATCCAGAGACTGTTTTCTCTTTGTTCACGTCGGTGTTGATTACAACCAGATAAATCCGCCCCCTGGACATGGAGCCCAGCCAACAGCATAAAAATGCAAATAAGGTTCATTCTCTGTTAGAAAAACCATCAACGGTTTAAAAAAAAACAAAACAAAAGGTGGCTGTGTTTCTGTGCGGTACGGTGAGATTTTAGAGATTACAACCCTGAAATGACAATTAAACAAATGCTGCTGCCAATGATTAATGTATGAGATCAAAAAAACGACTGGATCCAACGACTTCTACCGCCGCCCTCAAGCTGAAACTTAAAACAATAACACATGACTGGAGCTCACTACAGGGAATCAAACCTCAACATAACACAGGGTGACCAAACGTCCTCCTTTGCCCGGACATGTCCACTTTTCACATCCTGTCCAGCTTCCTACTGTATTTTGTTAGCTGAGCAAACGTCAGGGAATTGCATTGCCTCTCATTACAAACTGTTGAAGTGTGGCCCCAGATAGCTCACTTGATAGATCCTGCACAATAAAGTCTGACTTTTAACTGTAGAGACACAGGTTCGAGACCGGCTGGACTTTTCTTATAGGTTGATTTTCCAATACAGTAGTGTTTCTATCATCATTTCATTCCAGAGAGGGTATTTTATTTTATTTTATCTTTCTACCATTAATAAACCCTGGGAAGCCAATCTGAATTTGTCTCTCAGGTTTTAGAGAGATATTTTATTGTATAGCAAAATGTTCTATACAGACGAGGCATACTTATTGTATATAGAACGAATCGCCTTGTTGTTTATAGGCTACTAACAGGTTTAGAAAACCAGCATCAGAACAATAGTGACAGACAAGAGTTTTGCTATATATATCTCATTTTCACGTCACTATATCACCGTTTCGACTAATCTGATGTTGGTAGAGTCTATACGACCAATGATTGGACACAAGTCACTATTTCTGTGTGCACGTTTTTGTAATTAGTCACGTTATCGTAAATTGGCAGAGCTAACGGTTACCTGTTTAACTTTAATAACTCAGTGACTCAATAAACGGTCCATGAAAATATATTTTTTCCAGCGGATATCTTAGTTACAGCATGACTGAGCTAACTGGAGTAGTTTCATGTCGTGTCAGACAACGGGAGGGTTTTAACAGCTGACGTCCTGATGTTAGTTTAGTTACCGCCGTTAGCTTAGCTACCATTAGCTTAGCTACCATTAGCTTAGCTACCGTTAGCTTAGCTACCTCCATTAGCTGTCCCTGTCAGCTGCAGCCACTGATGCTTTCTAGACAATGTGATTCCCCCAAAACTGAATAAATACCACACATAGCAACACAAAACACACACACACAGAAACAGTAATGTTTCTTCAATCATTTCAGATTTGTCTAAACGGTGATAGGGTGTGAAAAACATGATATAGGCCTATCTAAACTCTCGTTCGTTACTATTGTTCTCATTCAAATTACGTGCTGGTTTTCTACCCGGAAGTAGTTGTAGGGCCTAAACAACAACTTCAAGTATCGCTTGAGTAAGAGCCGAGGGTCCTCTTTTTTGGAAATCAAAGTATGGTCACCCTACATAAGACCAGTACCTGCAGCAGTTGTGTCCCATCAGCTGCCTCACACACTGTTGGTTGGAGGTGCGGTGGGGCCCTATTTGTCATAGTGTACAGAGACTATTTTATTTACAAATGTAAAGAGACACCATCTGGAGCAGTGTAAACCTCCAACGCCCAGCTGAGCCACACATTTGGCCGAGCTCCAGACTCCCAACAAGCCCAGGGTCCAGGGGGGTCGCAGCCCATCATTCAGAGGGGATGCGACATGGTTTGTATACAAAGAGGAAGGCGGAGGTCGGAGTTCTCCAGCGGTTCTTCCTCCTCCTCCTCCTCCTCCTCCTGCTCTGTCAGTTGCAGTTGGAGGCTGCCAAGGTCTCTCTCTCTGAAGCGTGCAGACTCCAGGACGGGACCGAGGCTGGACTTTTTTGGGCAGATGAGATGCCACCGGGTCGTTTGAAGCCACCGGCCTCCCAAAAAAAAAAAAAAAAAAAAAGGGAACCGTGTAATTCAGAAATGCAACAGTGCAGATCCCTGAGCTCAAGCAGCTCTGAAAAACAACTGGCATTGTAGTTGTTTGTTGTTCTGTCGGCGCAGATTTTAAAGCGCCGGCCTGCCCCTGTAGTCCTCTTATTGCACAAAGTCCTGTTTTGGACGGGTCTCAAGTGAAACCTCGTCCACGTTGTACTGCGACTAATCTGCCAGGCAGCTTTTCCTGGCAGCGCTCCTGGACGTGCGTCGCTCTCAAGTTTATCGCCCCGACATACCGAGAGACAAACAAGCGGCCAAAACCTCCGACTGGCCGGTGCTCGGCTCCAGCGGGCCGTGGCATTGTTAACGTTCACGGCACAATGCCTCTCTTATCCGTCCTCCTTTTTTCTTTTTTTTTCCCCCTCTGGTCTTCTTTTAAAGCCAACAGCGTTTTAATCTCCAAAGTGGTTTGAACCAGTTTGGAGAATGACTTCGAGGATGAGGGCAATTTTAGGCAGATTCCAGGGATAAGAAGGAGAGAGGGTTTCTCTTTTTTTTTTTAGTACAGTGAAACAGATGGAATTCATCACTTGTACTCTGAGCTGCCTCCTCCTGTGACCCACAGGGCTGAGTGTTAAAATACTTCTTCAGCAGTGGGAGTTCTCCTCGATCTCTGCACCGTGGCAGCAGGTAACTCTGCAGACCTCTGCCATATGGATTAAAGGGGGAACTAAGTTAGAGCTGCCTGCACAAGCCATTAGCTCGGAAAACCCACAATATATGTATCTGCGCTGGAGGCTGCTGCTGCTGCTGATCTCTGTCACAGTTAACAGGCCCTGAAAGTGTGACTGTACCTCAGCCCTGCTCACGTGTCTCTGAACGACAGAGCCAGTTCACTCCGGTTTACACAGAGAAAGCAGAAAGTGTGACGGCATCCAGGCCTCGCTCTGTTTATTTACCTCACTAACGGCATAAAGAAACAAAACACCACTCCTGGGACCACAGGGAACAAACACTCCTGCTACGACCAAACCTGCTTTTTTAACATGACTTTGTTTTTCCTCTACATCCGCCGTGTTGGCAGTGTGTGAGTCACAGGACCAGGACCTGAAACATCCAGTAAGCTGACCTGAGGACGCTACAGGTGAGACATTGTACAGGTGCTGCACAAACCTCCGAGTAGGGTTGGCACAAGAACCGATACTTTGGAACCAAGTCGATGCCAACACGTAAAAAATACGTTGGTCCCTGCTTTTTTTTTTTCAGTACCGTTAGCACCAGATATACAACTTTGCCCTCGTCGGGCCGTGTCGAGTCCTCGAGCTCATGTAAACACGACGTGTCACGCGTCTTTCTCCGGTCAGATGTCATGGAAACATGACGCTCTGACAGTGGAGCGGCGTTTGGACCATAATACATTCATGATGGTCTGGACCAAAGAAAAAACAAACCAGTGTAAACGCAAAACAATGTGTCATTTTTGCACCAGTTTGTGTGAAAACAAACTGAAAGTGAATGAATGAGAACAACAGTTCTGTTGATGAACGACTTGAAGGATAAAAGTGACGACACATTTACCTTCTTAACTGTGTTCTTACTTCATGTTTCTGCTGCTCTTTAAATTCAGTGCAGTGTGAGAAGTCGTTGAAGTACAGTGGAGCTTAAATACTAGAAAGGTTGATGTGAAACAGTTTTTTAAATAAAGTAGCCTGATGACTTTAGAAGAACAATATTTTAACCGTGGTATCGAATAAGTATCGAGAATCGTGGACGTTTACTGGTATCGTGACCGGCCTAACCTCTGAGGTGTTGAAGGTACAGAGAGAAATGAAGGAAGGAAGCCCGGCACAGACAGACAGACAGACAGACAGACAGACAGACAGACAGACAGACAGACAGACAGATGCACTAGTAACAAGTGGAATAAACCAAAGTGCTGTTGCTGTTGCCAGGGCTGGAAAAAAAAAACTGGAATCCATCGGCCTGCAGCCAAACACATCAATCACACGGGGGCTCCGTATCTCGTTCCTCTGCAGTGAATCTAATAAAGCTGCACTATTTAAACGGATTAAGTGCCTCATTGTCCGACTCAGGCTGACTACTGTCTGTGCAGACAAAAGCCCTAAAGCCCGACTTGGGCCGAGTTCAGCAGCCTCCCTCCCCTCCCTCCCTCCCTCCCTGCGTCCCCCTCGGGATTATTAATTGAGCGCTGTTGCTCCACGTGCAACAGTTGGCTTTGACATGAAGAGTCGCTGCTGCTCTGGAGGAAGTTCTGCACCTGGAATTAAAATCAAGCCGAAGTGTTTAGTATAAAAGTGTTGTGGCTGCAGGAGCTGGTGCTTTATCCTCCTCCATCAGCAGCAAGGAAAATATTCATGAGAGCGTCGGGGGCCAGTTGGGGTTCACGGGGTCGAAGCTGAGAGCGTAACGGCAGGGCAGAGGGAAGCACGCCGTCGAAGGCAAAATATTTGTGGCGTGGCGATTGAGACTAGCAAGGAAAAAAAAAAAAAAGGAGTGTGTCTCTCTATCAGTCTCATTTATTTTCCCAGCGAGAGGGCAGAGGAGGCGTCGTTTTCGCTTTTTATTGTCGCCTTCACCCCAGAAGACCTCGCCCCCCTTCCCATCCCCCTCGCAGCAGCACGCCGGCTTCAACTTCAGCCGCGAAAAAGAGGCGAAGGAGAGGAGCCTGAAAGTGCCTGTCTGAGCAGCTTAATGATGCAATCTGGCAGAAACATACCCCCCCTCCCCTCCCCTCCCTACCCTATACTCTCGGCGCCCCCCTCATACAGCGATGACATCACCTCCCTGAGAAGCAACATGGCAGAGAACAGTTGCACGGCTGCATGCGGTCGTTGGGGAGATTTTTTCCGACAGCAGTTACATTATTTCAGGCTGTCACACCAACACACAGGACACGTTCCAACATCAGTGACTTCATATGTTGTAATTCCCTAATTTTAGTGGAAGGTGGATGAAAAATCCAGTAATTAAAGCTGCATGTGAAGCGACGCCGGCCACATTTATGCATATGCAGGAGATTTCTAAAACTTTCTGTTCTTCGTCATGATGCAGATTCGCATGTGGAAAAGACATAAAGGTTCAGCTTTGTTACGAGCAGAGTGCTTCTAATTATGCAGAAATTTCTGAGGTCACTGGCTCATATTCTTGGTTGTGGGTTGTGTTTTCCTTTTCCAAGATATAATTGAAAAAAAAATGTAAAAGCTAAGATTAGTTTGAGTTTTCCAATGAAAAATCAACACGTGTCCCGTGTATTTACTAGAAATGAGTCAACTGGGAGTTTCCACGAACCTGCTCAAACTTAAACTTAAACAACAACACAAGTTAATCTGTATGTGAATTCACATTTTTAGTTGTTGCTGAGAAAAAACTGTTTGGTTTTTATGATGCCGTGCTGCACAGAAATCGCTGGATGCATTGGAAAGTCTTGCAGCTGTGTGTATTTAATGTCTTCAAAACAAAGAGCTCATGAAGTTCTGTAATCCGCAGCCCTGCCGTGCTGCGTTCACAAGCTGCACTGAGTAAAGGACAGATGGGCAGTTACAGGATTTAACTGTCCTGATGGTCGTGGTGGAAGAGTGAAGTCTTCGGTTCGTTCTGACAGGATTAACTCTGCACCGGCAGACTCATCAGGTCTCAAGTCCGGAGGATTTCAGTCAGTGAGACCACGGGTTGTCAATAGAAGAAGCACCAGAATTATCATTATTATTATCTCCTGCTTTGATTCAGATTCATTTATTGAGGAGCAGATTACAACCGAGCAAGAAACTGTTTTTCTTTTGGACACCAAACAAAATAATCAGTGATGAAACACTCACTAGTCACACTCTTTCTTTTCTAAAAACAATGGTTCTTTTATTATGGGGTATTGGGTGTCATGTGACCTCACTGCTCGCCATGTGTTTAGCATAACGAACTGTACTGTATGACATTTTACCCAGAAACCCGTTTTTCTGCAGCCCTTCTTCACAACATCCCCCCCCCCCAAAAAAAAACCAGCCTGCGACTCGTATGATCGCTGCAGTCTGGAAACCGTAAACTGTGTAAACCGTAAACTGTCGGCTCGTTAGTCGTCGTTTGTGGAGGAAGACGAACTTCTTTACGATCGGCGGCTGCTCTCGGAGGCCAATTAGGTGATGGAGGGGCTTTTCCGTCCGAAGCTGTAAAACCGGCCTCTGAAATCTGACATTGATCGGACCGACACAGGAGGCTGAGCAGATGAAAATGCTGATTGGGAATGGGGGGGTTGTTGGGGGGTTGGGGGAGGTGGGGTGGTCTGATTGCTCTAATGGCAGATGGAGCAGTTGAAGCCCATTACACAGAGCATCCAAAGGGTTTTTTTTGCCTGAGCAAGCACAACTGCCACGTCCGTTCAGATCAGGAAGGAGGGACGGATCATCTCCGAGGGTTCATGTCTGATCCAAGAGACGTTCAAAGAAATCTGTAGTTTATCAAGATGTTGACTGAGTCTAAAAACAAGTGAAAGGAAACTGCAGCAGCTTTAACCGCTGAACTTAAAGGTGTTTTGTGTCTCTCTGCACATTAAACTGGGATTTCGCTGCTTATTCAAACTCACAGCTGATTTCCTCTCCGCTCCTGCGCTCGCCGTCGTCTTTTCTTCTGTCGACTGGACGTCAACCTGTCGTCCGTCCGCCTGCTGACGACTGCCGACCCGGAGCAGAGGGAAACAAGCGCCCCTGTTCGCCCCCCGCTGACATTTCCAGCCCTCAGATTTGTTGTGCTGCGAGGCTGACAGCGAGGGGCAGATGAATATTTATGTGGCCGCCTCCTGCGATGAAGGCGAAGCCCGGCTCTCAGCGAGGATGACAGCTGATGACAAACATGTGGACTGACTGCATTGACGTGGAGGGAGGGGGCTGCAGTCCTGAGAGCTGCTGCACGCTGCTGACGACTCAATCTCACCTTGTGTTTCCACTTAAATCCTCAATTCTGAAGCTTCGTTAATCCATTGAGGGTTGAAGTGTTTATGTACATTACAACAGGTCTGAGATGAAGCTGCGTCATGAAGGGTAAAAAGGTCAGCTTCAAAGAGGAGTCGATCAACCTAGGATGATTTTAGAGGATCATAAACAGGTGGTTCTTTCATTTTGTCCTCATCGTTGTGTTTTATTTGTACCTGGGTTGAAGGCGACTGTCGTGGCTCCGATATGTTTTAGGCCGAGGGTTTAGTATCAACCTCTCGGCCACTGGATGCATCGCGTTTCCTATCCGTCTTCGGAGCGAGATCACGGGAGAACTACAAACTATGGTGATAGTGACAGTTGTGTAAAAAGTGAGATTAAAATGTAAACAACAGATACTTTTGTCTTTCTTTCTGTCAGGTTTTTTACTAGAACATATGTGTTGTATCATAAAATATCACGGTTTTCCACCTCCATGATTCATATTTTTTCATCCATGACGTCCTGTGAGCTTTAGGACCATCTTATTGATTGATAAGTTGTTGCTTGTGACAGCGGGTGAAACTAATGTTGACAAAGTGATGATTTGCGATCGGAAAGTTTGTCAATGTGTTTTATTTTGAAATTTACCGGACGCTCGGTGCGTTTGAATTCCTGTGTGGTGCAATAGAATTGACGTGGATTGATGCGTGCCGGACACCGGAGCTATGACGGACCTGAGACGTGAAATGCTCTGATTGACTTGAATGGGTGCGAATTGCAGCAGCATTTACAACCGAGTCGGAACGGAGCTGAGACGGATCCAGTGGAAATTGGGGGTAAATGATCCTATGAAAACAGAGCAGGTTTCAGGTAAAACAGTCCAGAAAACAAACCAAACCCTGCAGCTCCAGGTGGGCGGAGCTTGAAACACCACTGTCAATAGCAGTAGAATTTGGTTGAAGTTTGGATGTTTGGGTTTTCCAGGTTACTCCAAACCAACCAGGCTTCCCTAAGAGTTTCTATACAGCTGCAGCAAACAGGATCTGTAGGAAGCACAGTGAATGAATGAAACTGTGGCTCAGAGAACCAGAGCTCTTTGGGCTGAGGTTCAGGGAATGACGGTGGTTTAGGTTTAAATGTAAACCAGACCAGATCTTTCCTCAACCTTTAACAAAGTGCTGCTGCAATTATGTTTCCTGCACAAGAGACGTACGTTTTTTAGGGAGGCAGGGCTGAGGAAAGAGGAAGACGAGGCCACTCGGGGACACGGACGAGAGCTGCAGCAGGATGATTTGCATTCAAGTGTAAAAACGTGTTTGTGGATAGAGATGGCACCGACGCTCTGGGGGATCCATACAGCTGCTGTTTGGTAAAGAAAACGTCTCTTTGATTTTGTTTTTCCTCCCTGAGTGGAAAGTTTTTACATGCAGCTCTGTGTACCGAGTGAGTTTTATGACCCTGAGGGCTTTTGAAACCCTCAGTTAAAAAGAACAACAAAAAAAAAAAAAAAGGAGGGGGGGCCGGGGATGCTTCAATGAGAAAATAATTTTCGCTCCTTCCTTAGTGAACAGACTCGGGTGCCCAGAGGAGGAGGCTCTCCCTCCTCCACAGCTCGGATCATCTCGTGCTGATGTCATGATGTGTTGTTCACCTCGGCCGGCTTCCCCCCTTAACAACCGCCACGTTCGCAATAAAAGCGACAGTTTCAGCCGAGATCTCTCCGGCGGGAGTCGGGCGAGCGAGGACGGGCGGTCAGATTTACGTGGAGTGACTGGGCGTCTGCAGAGTCCTGAATCACTGTTCATGTTGCTCCAGGGAGTAACACAATGAGACCAAATATGAATTTATGGCCGAGCTGTGTGACAGGAGCTGCAGCACAACGAGCCGCTCTCTCTCTCTCTCTCTCCATCCCCACAGGTCGTAATCTCTCAGGTAGGAGGGGAGAAAATAACTCCATCTCTATGGCAACTGCCGGTCTAAAGGTGAGGACCGAACAACAAACCACACGACGGGCACAACCGCCGTCACCTGCCATTTGTCCAAAATCTCTTCCAGGTCCAACACACGTTTCCAGACGGCACAACGTTGATCCTTTAATACGACACTGAGCTGAACAGCAGAGTCTGGTCCACACAGGAGACGGCTCAGGTAATTACCTGTAGCAAATATGTAAATGTAATTCATTTCAGATGCTCCAGTTCTGTTTTTACTCCCCAGTAGCTGAACTCGCTGCAGCTATTTCACTGAACTGATTGAACCTTTTGTTAAATATGTACAGACACATGATGGCCAACAACTTCCGCTACTAGAAAACTTTAGCCTAGCACAAACAGCTAACGCTACACTGCTCTAAAACAGTACTTAGCAATGGCTGCAGGTTACTGTTGATTCTCAGGTATGAAATCATGATGTCGATTAATTAATTGTGTGGAATGAGATGCTTTTCTGTTATCAGAACAACTCGACAAGCTGAGATTTCAGGTTACCAACCACCTCAATCAAGTTGCTTTTACAAGAACAGATGGACGCTTAAAAACACTCAAACCAGAGAAAAGCAGATGGACATATCTGCACTAAAACATTCAGTAACACTTTATTTGAATGGGTGTTCATAAGACTGACAAAGTTGACATTGTTTGACATGTCCTTGTTATGACAACTTGACATTAGCCAAGACAACATAACCTGTCACAAACACGTCATAGCAGACCTGATTGTCAAACCTTTAGTTTAGCCAACCATCTCAAACAATGTCAACTTTGCATCAAACGTTACATCACTTACCGAATGACACTTTAGTATTCATTGATGTTAATGACAGGTGTCATGTCATGGTTATGACCGTGTTATGTCAGTCTTACAGTATGAACACCCATTCAAATAATGTGTTACCAAATATTCTTAACTCAACGTCCACTGAGGAGCTTTTTCCAGAACTTTCAGTCAGTGTCTACACAACGAGCGTAACACAACAAAGAGACTCAGTTATTCCCATCTCTCCGTTTGTGCTCTGATTAAATTAAAGCTTAAAGTTCAGCTAAACTTACAATGTAGTAAGAAACACCCAACGTGCGTCACATCACACAGCATGACAACACTGTGTCAACACAACTACGGTAAGTACAGAGGGACAAACTGCTCAGACTCTGATGGATGATGGAGACGGTAGCCTATGTAATAATCTGCCATTATCATGTCTCTGTTGTTTGACATGGAGGACGACGACGTGTGATTATCAGTGACAGTGAGCGACCAGATGTCAAAACTGACGAGCTGAGTCAAGACCTGGAATCAGAGCGAGAGAGCGAGAGAGAGACGAGTCCTCAGAGGAGACGGTGAAGAGTCTCAGCTGGCGTCTCTGGACTCGGTCCAAAACATCCGTCAGCGCTGATGAAACACACTGACACGCTTTCTGTTTACACCGCTGAGTCATGGGCAATCTTCCTGTATTCATTCACAGTCAGTGTCGCTGATAAGGTGTGTGTGTGTGTGTGTGTGTGTGTGTGTGTGTGTGTGTGTTAAGATAACCATATCCTCGGCCTGTTACGTTACAGAATCTGTTACAAGCTCCGATCCAAAGGTCAGAGCGGCCGCACCCTGCCTGTAAAAAACTCGACAGCAACCATGACACCTGAACGTGTCCTCTCACCTGAACATCGCTCTGCTCAGTTTTGTTTTAAAGGGATAGTTCAACATTTTGGCAAATTGGCCCATTGCCATAATTGCCATAGTCATAGCAGTAGGTTTGTTGTCTTTATTTGTCGGTGCAAGCTATTTTTAGAACAGCGGAGCAGATCGGCGAGCTGCTCAGAGCTACGCTACGGAGGCTCATGGGATTTCTTGGTTTCCCTCATCAAACTCATCAAATACACAATCCAACAACTCCAAAACGCTCTGGTGGACAAGTTGTGACCTGCACATTCACCACGCTATGAGATAATAACACAACGTTACCAGACAGAGTTGTTTTAGAGGGAAATTCATGCGAAACCGCTGATGCGCGTTGCCTTCAGGGACAGTTTTTCAGCAAACAGTCTCTGCATTTACCTTGAAAACAACTCTGTCTGGTAACGTTACGTTATTTGACGGTTGATTGATTATTAAAGAATCATAATAATGGTTAATAATAGCTCCATGTTTTTCTTCGGCATGTTTCTGTTGGATGTTAGTTTTATTTCTCAGAGTAAAAACTCGTCCTGAGAGTATTTGAATTTTAGTGAAGCTGCTCCATTTGTGAAAGGAAAAAGGGAGGAAATTACACAAGACAGTAGACAGAGAGAGAGAGAGAAAATGTACATAAAGACGTCAGTTTTGAGGCCGTAACTTGTAAGTGATTCAGTGAAATGTCAGCAGCTGAATACATTAAAGTGAAAACGCAGGAGCCTCAGTGAGTTTGGCCTTTCACTAGCAGCCAGAAATCCCACAGTTGAGTTCAGCCTGTTAGAGGGGGAAAGTCTCTGCCAGCGTTTCAGTGTGAGTAAATGAAAAATTAATAAGGTTGTTTCTGTAGAATCACAATGAAGAAGGGAACAGTGTTTCTGACTCCATCACTACATCACGTCTGTTCTCTGCTGCACAAGAAAACAGGAAGCGCCCGAGTCTGAAGTCAAAGGTCGCAGTCAGAGCTGCATGTGAATGACGTGCACCTGCAGCATGAGAGGGGATGACATCATCGTGTTTCTGCAGATACTGGGGCTTTGCACTGCAGTTGGAGTGCAAAGTTTTGCATTCGATTTTCAAAATAAAACTGCAACTCTGTCGATTTGGATATTGTGGTTTTCATAATAAAAGCTACAATGTTCAGTACAGCTCATATTTGTTCATCTGTTTGTTGTTGTGACTCACTTTGCTCAACTGAGTCTCTGTAGATTGACATTCATAATAAATCAATGTTACAGTAGCAGGTTTAGCTAACAACTCTCAAAGATTCCTCAGGTCTGTATCTCCTGATGAAGGATCTACTACGGTGGCCCTGAGAGCTCAATCCATCGCAATATGCAAAACACACAAACAAAAACTGCCCCGTCATGAGGTTCACAATAGAAGTTTGGTTGGGCTTGATTCCCTGAAGCAAAAAATATGAACCGAAATGTCACTTAATCGATGGATATTTGATGATCTGATTGGTTTATTCACTATTTTCTCCTCTTTAAGCTGCAAATGAACGACGTCGATAGAAGACTGGTGCAGCTACAGGTTTCCCAGAAGCCCATCAGCTGGAGACCAGGTGAACTGAGTCGACCTCTGTTTAGCGAGATCCTGAAAGCTGCTCGAGCTCCAGTTTTTTCTTTCTCAGACTCGGTGCAGAGCCGCAAGGCCGATAAATCACGGCCGGGAGTCGGAGCGGTTCTGTTCTAACAGACTCAGGGGCTCTGCTGTAATTATCAGAAGTGAAACAGTGGAGAGCAGGAGGCTTCTGCTGCTGCTGCTTTCAGAGCAGAGAGAGGGAGGGAGAGCTTTAAAATAACAGAGTGATGGAGTCTCACAGAGGAGGATCATCAAGACCAGATGTCAGCGAAGGAGGAGACAAAGAAAACTACAGCGTTTTAACATCAATCCGAGCCTGCAAAGGATTTTTTTACTTCATGATACCACGGTACGACTGATGTAACGTTTCTTTTACACACCTGAACCGGCTTACATCGCACATCAAAGACGGGAGTTTTGTCATCGCCAAAAAAAAAGCCTGAGTCACATTTCTGCTCCGTTCTCCAGGTGCACATTTCACTGCAGGACAAGAAACCAAGGTAGGAAATAATAAAACCAAGAGGAGGAGGAGGAGGAAATGAGCACCAGAGCTTTTCATCTCCTCTCAGCATCACTACGCTAATGAAACAATCAGCCTTCATCCTCCAACTTTCAGTGTGATTACACTCAACGTGCACGCTGCCAGGAAGTTCTTTTATTGTGGCGATCACTCCTTTAATTTCCAGGAAGTTCCATTAATGGAGAAATCCTCCGCTCTGCTGTTTGGACTCCTCTTCTTCTTTTTTTTACACAACATGCCGTTGGCTCACGTCCCTCATTGATCCACCAAGATTGACTTTACAAGCCAGGACACTTCAGAGAGAAATGAATAAATGATCATACAGTGTATTTTCAGAATGAGATGGATCAATAACCATGAGAAAAATAAATAAACGCTCATCCATCACCTCCGCGTAATGCCTTCATCACAGGAAGAAGAATCAACCGGCCAATAGATGATGCAGCGAACTAACCAAACTGACCCCGCCCACTCTGTTTGACTGACAGGTGCCATGTGCGATGTACATCAACAAAAAATAGAGTCGAGTTTTAAAGGTAGAGAAGTGAAACACATCGACATTTACAACAGAAATGCAGCAGACACATCAGGTCAGACAGGGTTAGTTTGGTGTGTGTCTGTGTGTATCTATGTGTGTGTGTAATCAGTGTGTTGAGGTGGACAGCTTGTTATCTGGGGCTGAACTGCAGAGCTTAATATTCAGCCAGCAGCCAGATTAGTTCAGGACATCCTGTCAGGCTGCAGCTGCAGACGGAGGGGACGGAGGGGACGGGTGTCCTTCCACCGCTGTGACTGAAGCGTTCGACTTGTTTCAGACCTGGAGGACGGATGTGTCGTCTCGCCTGAGGATGGACTCGAGGTCGAGGTTTGAGGAATCAACAAAAATCCCCGATCACAAGCTCCCACAAGCAGACTCATCAACGATGGATGGATGGATGGATGGATGGATGGATGGATGGATGGATGGATGATGGATGGATGGATGGATGGATGGATGGATGGATGGATGGATGGATGGATGGATGGATGGATGATGGATAGATAGATAGATAGATAGATAGATAGATAGATAGATAGATAGATAGATAGATAGATAGATAGATAGATAGATAGATAGATAGATAGATAGATAGATAGATAGATAGATAGTTCACAGCTTCAAGATCTGGTATAAGTGCAACTAGTGCGGACTAGTGAGACTTGTTGCGTACGAACTGATGAAGCCCCTTGGATAAGAGGCGAAACGTCTTCCCAGACAAATACAAGTCCAGTTGCCTACGATTCAATTTGCCCAGCAAAAAAAAATCTGGTATAAGGCATCAAATTACGGTGGCCTAGATGTGTCAATCCACAGAACACACACATAAAAATAATTTCAGTTATGAGTTATGGGCCACCAGCCTGTGTCCCAGTGTGAGGTCATGAGGTCAGAGTACCACACATGTTGGATGCAACAGTATCAGAACAATGATAAATAATAAACTCTGTATCCATAGTTATTGACAACATACTTTGAATGATCAGAAATAAGCCATCATCAATATCTTTTCATTATTGATTCATTCATCCTTTCTGCAGCGCACCGACTGTAAATGTCACAGTAATATCCCAGGATGCCATGCAGCATGACGGCAGGTAAGACTTTCGACAAGTCTCTGTTTTAAACCACTGCATGCAAGGCATTGTGGGAAACGTAGGCACTCGCTAACTCAAACAGAAACAGAAAAAGTTGAGTTTCCTTATTCGCTTCTACGTATGGAGGCATCCACGTAGCTGAACAAGACCTTTCTCAGTTTATTTCTCCTCTATGTTGTGATGTTTAGGTGATCGTGTCTAACATTTAATTTATCTGGATCCTCAGACGCCTCCTGCTCCATCGCCATCGTCCCTCAGCCACTAGGGAGCGGAGCCATGGCCCCTGTGGCACCGTGGTGCTGCACCTGACTGTTGACAACGTTATTTCCTGCTGTGGTAGAGTGGTGGTGGGGAGTGGGGGGTGGAGGAGAGTGTGTGTGTGTGTGTGTGTGTGGGGGGGGGGGGGGGTTTGCTCTGGTGGAGGAGAGGGATGATGCGTGGAAATTGGAAAATTAGGTCAAAGTCTGGAGGATGCAGGAACGCTTTACATCAGCTGCAGCCGCCGCCGCCGCCGTCGCGCGTTTACAGCCTCAGCTCAGCGTGTAAATAATGCAGCAGGGCATCTGACCCCGTTTCCCCCAGACTCACACACTTGTTTACATTGGAGCGACTCTAAGCTGGCTGGTTACATAAAAAAATTAATTTAAAAAATTTTTAAAAATGTGTGTCACCTTTTTCCCATCCCTCCCCCACATCACTGCATTTCTCTCAGCTTTTGGAAACCTGCAGCAGCAGCAGCAGCAGCAGCAGTGGAAACATTAAAATGCAATGTGTGCATTTGCAGTCAGCTGTTAAGAATCTCTTCCCCTCTCTCTCTCTCTCTCTCTCTCTCTCTCTTTATCCATACATGGCTGAGCCCTGTAGCCTCCAGACTGCATGAGAAACAGGGAAAACACTGAGCTCGCAGGCAGCTGAAATATGACACTATGATACTCTCCAGGCTGAGAGTGAGTCTGCAGCACTGATGTGACATATCAATCTGAACAAGGAGAGGAAGAAGGAGAAGAAGAACAAGAAGAAGAAGAGAGGGGAGGGAAAGGAGGAGGGGGGGTTAATGAGAAAATCAATACCACGGCTGCATTTCAGCATAGGCTATATGCTCCAGTGTTATGGAAAAAAGAACAAGCTGGAATATAATGAAAATCATTCATCCTGGTGGAAAAAAAAAAGAAAGAAAAGCAGCCGGGCTGCAGTGTGTCATGTGAAAACTGTGTGTGCTAACAGCTGCTCGCGCTCTGCTCATAATCTAAGCAGCATGCAGAGGCTCTGCTGGACGGGATTTTCCAAAATGACAGAGAGGAGAGAGAGAGAGAGAGAGAGAGAGAGAGAGAGAGAGAGAGAGAGAGAGAGAGAGAGCACCTCTCCAACAACGACAACAACAACTTCTCACTGACAAAACCAAAGATAAGTGTTCCCATGAAGCCCCACTGAGGGCCACAGCGTCCCTCTGGTCTCAATGCAGAGTTAGAAGTGAACTTTACAGAGGTGATGACCTGTTCTGACGCCTGGTAACAGAAAGATCACTCACATAATCAATGGAAAATAGTACACCAATTCATCAAAAAGAGGCCAGAATAATTATTCTCAGGTTCGTCTTTGTTTATCTCACTGTGAAATGAGCATGTTGGGATTTGGAACTAAAAGAAGACATTTCAACAACTTTATAGGGTAAACTGATTTATGGTATAGGCTAAGTGCCAATTTTTAAACTTAATGAGAATTTGGTGTTTAGTGTCTTTGTAGTGAATATTCTATATTCTCGGTGAGTAATTGGAAACGGGGCTTTCCATTTTAACTATTTTCAACACATAATGAAGTGACAGTCAACCAAGTCATCAAAACAGATAATCAATAGGCTAATCAACAACTGCAACAACTGGAGTTTTTTTTTCTCCTGGTTTGATCCTCGACCAATGACCAACTTTAATCTAATGAAAAAGCAGTGATTCCAGGGTTAATATGGTGCTTTATGACAAAAAAAAATTAAAATCCCATAATATTCCTAGCATGGCTGGTGCTTTGTAGCCTATGTTTTGCAGCAGCACCATGGTGAAATGTGTGAACATCATAACAACACCAGGACCCGACCACCTCGCCACCAAAACACACCACATCCCCTGCATCCAAATCACCGCCTGACACAAACCACACCAGTCAGTCAGTCACTATGGCAGCGCGTGTGCGTGTCTCATCTGATAAATGTGTGGGGGGGGGGGACTCGAACTTGTGGCAGTTGCAGCTGCTGCACACTTTTTCCTCCCCGCTGCTCAAAAACTCTGAACCGGGCTCGTCCTCTCAGCAGGGACCGAGCAGCAGCGACTCAACGCCCCCAGCAGCAGCAGCAGCAGAGCCGGGCAGAGCCGCCGAGCTCCGCGGTGAAATTCAAGTACTCACCCTCCGATAACTCCAGCTCCAGCTCGGCCAGTTTGGCCCGCACCTCCGCAGGCAGCGGCACCGGGTCCCGGTCCGCCATTCCGCCGTTATGAAAGCCGACTTAAACCTCTGTTTTCCCGGTCTTTCTCCCTCTTTTTTCTCTCTCTCTCTCTCCTTCCCGGCTTCTCCTCGAAACCCCCCCAAAAAATCCAAAGTCAGTCAGAGTCTGTTGAGTGTCGCTGTCTGTGCGGCAGCGGCAGCGGCGCTCTTCGTCCGTCCGCCGCAAACCTGAGTCAAGGTGGCCACAATATCAAGCTTCTTGTTCCGGTGCTTCCGTTTTCAAAGTAAGAGCATCTTGTGTAAAGGTTGGCATCCAATTAGAGATGTTTAAAATGAATAAATCAAGATTTAGATATGTGTGCTAGATTTTTTTTTTTTTATTATTATTTTTTTCACAACTCAAGTTCTTCAGTCAGCTTTCAGACTCCACAACAAGAGCTGCTATCAGCACTCAACATAGCCTAATTCAATTGTGTATAGCCTATATTTATATTTCTTCTTATTTATTATTTTGTCTTAATCATGGTCTACCTACAACTGCTTTTATTTTTTACTGCTATTGCTATCTGCTGTTTATGATCTGTCCTATAGCCTACATTTCGTCTGCTGCTGCAACCCTGCAAATTTCCCCATTGTAGGACAAATAAAGGATTATTTTATCCATATCTATTTATTTTTTCATTTTGCTTATATTGTTAATTTTCTGTCAGTTGATTAATCAACTCATTAGCCAACAACTGGTTGATTCCTGGATGATGACAATACCATAACTACCAAGAGCTAGGCTAGTACTATCATTTGTACAACAACCGCAAAAACACGATTCACTTAAAAATTAGGATGTTTGGATCTAATATAACCATTTTTTGTTAAAAATGCCATTTTTTTTCATGGTTGCTAGTTTACTATTTTGGCAAAATGTTATTTTGTTTGTTGTTAATTTTTAAAGTTAATTATGTTTTGATTAGTTCAATGACTGTGGGTAGTCACACTTATGAAAAAATATGAAAACTGATGGATAAATGTAAATACAGCCCTGTGCGGTATTTAGATTCTGTAAATAAAAAGGAGACAGATGCTGTATTTAACATTAATGATCTACTCAGCAAAAGGTTTTGAATCACCTTTGTCGCTGTGGTGCAGACTGCAATACTTTTTTTCCCTCAATAAACCGCTTTTGTGCTTTTACTTTGAAGGTGATATCATCCACCTTCCTCTCTGATGCTTGTTAATTGTGTCTGTTTTATTCAACTCACAGGTAAAATTCACTGCAGGTAAACTTAGGATCGACTGAAAACACCCATAATATCAGCAGTAATACCTGTAACAGTCACTTTAAATACACGAATCAATATTTGATTAAAAAATAAAAAATAAAAACTCATGTTTAAAAAACGTATAAAATATCCATCAGAGGGCGCCATATCTCTCAATCTATCTATCCACAAGCTTGTAATGATAAATTAATGTTTCCAACTTTGTGTCACTGGTTAAAAGGGTAAAATGAAATAAATCATGATGGCAGGAAATCTTATGGACTCATCACAAAGGTGTGAGGCTAATTACAAAATATCTGCACAGACTCATAGCTGCAAATTAATATTCTGTATGTTCAGAACATTTTCCAAACGCAACTTTTCATTTTTATATTTTCTTTGCACCTTTGTTTTATTTTGTCAGATGGAAGCAGTAGAAAGAGAAGTAGGCAGTAAGAGAAGTAAGAGAAGTAAGAAGTAAGTTTTTTTTTTTTTTGCTTCGACATTTAGATATATTATGGTGAGTTATGTTCACACTGATAATACTAACTGTGCACTGACGGAATATGAGGCTGGAACCAATAGCTGGTTAGCTAACTCTGCATTAAGACAGAGAAAGCAGGAGGAAACAGCTCAGGGTTAATCATTGACTCTAACATGCCAAGTGGAGGAAAATGGATGGATGGATGGATGGATGGATGGATGGATGGATGGACAACAGAATCAACATTTGCAGTACTATATTGTTATATGCTCCGTTATCAAGGCACTTTTCATTCATTGTTGTGAGAACTTGTTCTTTTACAGATCCTCCATCATCGCATCACATCACCATCAGCATCAACATCACCTGACAGGACAGTGACTGTCTGTATTGTCCTGTGTGAAGACACTGCCATCTTGTGGCTCTTAACTCTCATCAGGACCAGCTGACACCTGAGGCTGAAGCTCTGTCCTGCCAACCTGGTTGTCCCTTTGATTGTTTTTTAACTTAGTGCAACTTAATAACATACAGACTTTGATCATGTTTTGTTAACAAATGTAGCTAAGATGATTTATCTGCAGTAAATATGAGAACTCAAACTGTGCAACACAGTGAAATATAAAAGTAGATCTATAACATCTACAGTAGAAGTTACACAGTCCTGTATAAAACATAGTGTCACAATTCTGCTGAATTGAAAAGAAGAAATTTTATTTATATAGCACCTTTCACAGACAGCAATCACAAGGTGCTCTACAAAGTTGGGTACATTAACAGTCAACATTTAAGAGCAAAGCAACAACAACAGAACAACAAACAGCAATAAAATAGATGCAATTCAATAAAATGCAAGGGTAAATGTCACAGTTTGTAACAGAGAGCTAAGAATGTAGACAGGCTCTTAAAGGATCCCAGGCCAACACAGCAAATGTGTGGAAGGGCTTTTATTTTACCCTTTAACAATTTGGCCGTGCCCTGTGGCGCTCACAAGTTACAGGAATCTCTTAAAACAATAACATTTAAACAGGGACTATAAAAATACCGAAGTCAGGTGAGAATACAATCACGTCATCAAGGTAAATGAGGAGAGAATCATTTACCACACCACCTAAACATCTGTTCATCAGTGTCTGGAAGGTGGCTGGTGCATTAACAAGGCCGAATGGCATCCTCTCAAATTCGTATAGGCCCATTGGAGTTGTAAATGCTGTTTTCTCTTAGTCCTTGGGGTCAACCTCAACCTGCCAGTAGCCACTAGCGAGATCAAAGGTGGAATACCAGCTGGCTTGTTTTAGGCAGGTGAGGGACTCCTCAATTCGAGGCAGAGGAAAAGCCTCTTTGTGTGTTAGTGCATTTAATTTCCTATAGTCCACGCAGAAACGCCTGGACCCATCTTTCTTTTTTACTAGAACAATGAGGGCTGCCCAAGGACTAGCGGTCTCCTGGATTACCCCTTGGTCAAGCATGTTTTGGAGCAAACAGTCCTGGGTAGAGCGAAGGTGGAACAGGCCGTAACCTTTCTCGGTTTGGGGGTGCTGTTCCGGTGGGGATCTGGTGCAGGACTGCACTGGTTCCAACTGCTGCTGCTGCATTGGGCTGAAGTTATCACCTTTAAGCATCCATGCTGGGTGGTCTGTGGAACTGGGGACTTGTACTGTTTGTACATCCACTTCCACCACATTAGGACCAGCAGCACACAGTACCAGGTCCTGGTCACACTGAATCTGGTCAGAGGACAGAAGAAAAACAGAAGCAAGCAGCAGTCTTTGAGGGATGACAATGGGATATGGGTTAACATTCTGGACTCATACTGGTACCTTACCCCCTTTAGAGCAGGCCAGCGTTCGGGCTGATTGGTTACTCCCTATAGGGATGCTGGGTTCCCCATTTGTTTCCATGCTCCTGTTGTGTGGTAAGGGATCCTGCCAACAACGCCAAAAACAGAGAGCTAAGAATTTAGACCCGGGCCAACACAACATGAACAAACACAGCAAATGTGTGGAAGGGCTTTTATTTTACCTTTTAACAATTTGGCCGTGCCCTGTGGTGCTTACAACTTACAGGAATCTCTTAAAACAATAACATTTAAACAGGGACTGTAAAAATACCAGCTGGTTAAAATATAAAACAACATGATCAACTGTCCACTTACAACAGCATTGTCCATAGTCCCCTTAAAGTTTGGCTCAAACAATCTTAAACAATGTCAACTTCGCATCAAAAGTGACTTGATAACTTTGACACTTAACGACAGCTGTCATAAGTATTCATTGATGTTTATGACAGGTGTCATGTAATGGTTATGACGGTGTTATGTCAGAGTTATGACCACATATTCAAGTAAAGTGTTACCAAATGTTTTTTTGTCACATGAGATTGCTTACGGGCAGTGTCATTAGATCCCACATTGATTATTACGTGGCGAACGGAGGGAGGGAGAGGCTGCAGAAACTCGGGCAATTGGTGAAGAATATTCAGGACGGTATGCTCCAGGAAAACAGCGGTGATGGCATTGGAGTAATGGATGTTCCTGGTGATGTTGTCACCCACTATTAGAGTAGTGGGAGCGACCAGAGGACGAGGAAGAAGTAGCCGATTTGGAGTAACGTTATCGAGGTTGGTGGTGAGGGTCTTTGGTCGATCACAGCAGGAAGCCCCTCTGGAGTGATTGCGAACAGCCTCCATCAGGACCCTACGCCGGGAGGAGGAGGCTGAGGTCCGGGGACGGGATTCTGTGCAAGCATCATGGGGAGGCAGAGCTGCGGGGATCTTATGTGCAGTTGCCGGGTCCAGATCAGGTGGAGAATTAGGTGCGGGAGCAGGGGCCGGGACTGGACCAGGAGGAGGATTGAATGTGGGGGCAGGGACCGGGACTGGACCAGGAGCAGGGTTGGATGTGGGAGCAGGCAGAGGGCTTGGTGGAAGACCAGTGGGCTGGAGGGCAGGAAACTCATCAGTCGACAGGACATCATAGCGGGTGGAGAGGCTCAGTCTCAGGGGAGAGATGACCAGTCCATTCTGCGGCAACGGCCACAGATCACCACCTCAGAGCAGGCCGACACACCATTTGGTGTCAACCAGGAGGGGCGCAGGCAGGTGAGGGGGTCCCAAGCAACAGTGTTGTGTGTGGTTGTAGATTGCAAGGTTGATTTATTGAAATGCTCGGACATAAACAGATTGGATAGCGTGGGAAGACGAATGGAGAGGTTGGACAGTATTGAATCAATTTTTTCCAGTTCTGCAGAAAGCCGTCTAACATCCTCCTTGAGATCGCTTATCTTCTTCACCTCCAGAGGTGAAAAATACTCTTCTGCCCTCGGCTAAACTGAGTGCTTTAGCTTATGCAGCGAGTTAAACATAAATGGCTTCAGTAACCACTCGTGAGTCACTTGCATTCTTCTGAGCTTTACTGGTGTACCATTTTCCTTGTAAAACTGTGACAACAGAAACAGAATAAAGAGCATTCAGTTCCAGTGTAAAAATATACATTTCACATTCAAAACTATTGCAATATGCAAAATAACCAATTCACGTACTTAACGTTAGCAACAGATCCTGTATTGAATAGCAACCAAAAGGCTAACTCATAACACGTAGCTTTGACTGATTAGAATAGCGTATCGGCTGTAATAACATGAAATGAAAGCACGAATACACGTCCGTAATCATAATTTACAGATTATGACCTTCTCAAGCGCAACAGGTGAGGAAAACAACAGACTTCACACAGGAACGACATGTTAGGAAGACTCGGCTATACTCTGCCGATACAAACTCACTTCCTGCTCCCGCTTTACGCCACTAGATGGCAGTGTGTGTCAACAAACTCAAAATCCACTTCTCTTAAAGGGACAGTTACCAGATCAAAACAAGAGCAAAATAGCTAGAGTGTGTCACAAAATAAAACCTCAAGTACAGAATAACTAACAAAACAAGACTGAGAGACAGAATACTCCCCGTCTGACATCAGTAGGATGTCACATCTAACCCACACCCACTGTTTTCAAAGGACATGTCTTTCAGGTGTGGTCCTTCGCTACCAGCAGGATGACTTCACTGATAGGTCTCAAGTACAGTCTCTGTTCGCCGTTGCGGACTATCTTGACTTGGATCTTCCTCACTCTTCCATCCTGGCTAGGAAAGGTCTTTGCAACAACGCCAAGAGGCCAGTCGTTCCTATTCTCTTGCCCATCTTTAAGTAGGACGACATCTCCTATTTGTAGGTTGGGTTTGGGTGTTCTCCACTTGCGACGAGGTTGTAGTCCACTGAGGTATTCCCTCTTCCATCGTCCCCAGAAGACATTGGCCAGGTACTGTACACGTCTCCATTGTGCTCTAAACAGGTCACGGTCGTCAAAGTGACCTGGGGGGACTACAGGCATGGCAACTTTCTGCATGAGCAGCATGGCAGGAGTGAGAATCTCAGGGTGTTCTGAATCAGTGGAAACTGTTGTGAGTGGCCTTGCATTAACTATAGCAGAGACTTCCGACATGAATGTCACTAACACCTCATGTGTGAGCTTGGCCTTTCCATGTTGTAGCAGCATTGCATCTAGAATCCGCCGACTGACGCCGATCATGCGCTCCCATGATCCAGCCATGTGGGAGGCATGTGGAGGATTAAAATGCCACTCACAACCACTATCTCCGAGGTAGGTATTGATTTTGTCATTGTGACAGCCCCTCTTGTCAATTTGAAGTTCTCTGCAAGCGCTCACAAAATTTGTACCACAGTCTGATCTGAGCAGCTTGGCAGCACCCCTGATGGCAAAGAAACGTCGCAGTGCATTAATAAACGACAAAGTGTCCATTGACTCTATTACTTCAATGTGTATGGCACGAATACTCATACATGTGAAGATTACAGCCCACCTCTTAGCTTCTGCTTGACTTCCACGTGTTTTTCTGACTGTGACGGGCCATGGGCCAAAAACATCAAGGCCTACACATGTGAAAGGAGGGTCTGTGCACATTCTGTCCTCTGGCAGATCTGACATGATCTGTTCTTGTCGTTTGCCTCTTAATCTGCGACATGTAACGCAGTTAAAGATAACACTGCTGATGGCTCTTTTCCCACCCACTATCCAGAAACCTGCAGCTCTGATTGCGCCTTCAGAAAAGTGTCTGCCCTGGTGGCGTACTTGAGAATGAAAGTGCGTGATTATGAGCTGAGTTACGTGGTGTTTACTGGGGATGAGTATGGGGTGTGTTTCATGTGCCGTGAGTTTAGCTTTTGTTAGCCGACCTCCCACCCGGAGAATCATGTTAGTGTCCATGATTGGATTCAGTTTGCTAAGTGGGCTTTGTTTGGGAACAGACTCACCACGTTCTATGTGCCTGATGTCATCTGCATACACCTCACTTTGAACTGCACGAATGATGATGGCTTTGGCCTGCTGGAGTTGTTCTTCAGTGATGTTCTTGTCACACTTGTGCCATCCATGGCATGCGCTCTCGGGTGCAGCTTTAAAGGATGTGACTATGTGGAGTAGCCTGGCGATGGCCTTTAACAGACGACTCCAGCTAGAGAATCTTTCAAACCTTGCAGCTCCGAGCGTTCCTTTTGACAGGGCGGTAGCACAAGACACAACCTCTGGACGCAGTTCAGTGTCTTGTTCGGGGCTGATGAGCTCAAAGGGCGCTTCCAGTATTTTACCTTGGCCTGAGTCAGTAAGGAAGGGGGGCCCGCTGAGCCATGTAGAGCTGGAAAGACGATCAGCAGGCAGTCCACGTGTGGCGTGGTCGGCTGGGTTTAAATGTGTGGGCACATAATGCCATTGGTGGGTCTGAGTGGAGCGCCTGATGCGTTCCACGCGGTTATGTACATACACATAAAAGCGTCTCTTTTCGTTGAAAATGTAGCCCAGCACTACTTTGGAGTCTGTGTAGAAGTTTACTTCATCAAATGTAGCATCAAGCTCTGCTTGGACTATGTCTGCAACTTCTACAGCCAGCACGGCAGCACAGAGCTCTAACCTGGGAATGGTAATGTCTGGTTTCGGAGCCAGTCTAGCTTTGCCCATGAGAAAGCCCCCGTCCCTGTGTCCATCAGCAGCTGTAAGTTTCAGATAGGCAACTGCCCCGACTGCCTTTGTGGATGCATCACAAAAAACATGCATTTCTTTTCTTTTTGCTTTGGACAGTGAGATGGATGTATACATACGGGAGACCTTGAGCTGTTCTAGGTGCTTTAGAGAGTCTTTCCACTGTTGCCACTTGTCCTGTTTCTCCTTTGGTAGCGGAGTATCCCACTCACTGATATCCTTGGAGATCTCTCTCAAAATGGAGCGTCCCTCAATGCTGACTGGCACAGCAAACCCAAGTGGGTCATACAAACTGTTGATGACCGATAGTACGCCACGTTTAGTGAAGGGCTTGTCACTTATTTCCACTTGAAATGAAAACTGGTCTGTGGACAAGTTCCAGCCCAGTCCGAGGCTGCGTTGCATGGGAGGGGCATGCTGTCCAAGCTCGAGTCCCTGCAGACCTGTAGCTAGATCTTCACCTGGGAATGCACTAGTGACTACAGGACTGTTAGACGAGATCTTGTGGAGACGGATGTTAGACTGAGCCAGCATTTTTTGTGCTCTGCACAGGACGTCGATTGCCTCATGCTCAGAGGCGAACGACTTTAGCCCATCATCTACGTAAAAATGGCGCTCAATAAACTCCCTCACCTCGCTGCCGTACTCCCTCTCTCCCTCCACAGCAGTTCTCTTGAGTCCATAAATGGCAGCTGAGGGGGATGGACAGTTTCCAAACACATGAACTGTCATTCGAAACTCGTCCACTTCTCCATCCAGGTCGTGATCGCGGAACCACAAAAAGCGCAGATAATCACAATGGTCTTCCCTGACCATAAAGTTGTGAAACATCTGCTCCACGTCAGCCATCACCGCATATGGTTCGCCTCTGAAACGGACAAGCACACCTACAAGACTGTTGTTAAGATCTGGGCCTTTAAGTAGCACTTGATTGAGAGACACATTTCCACACTGAGCACTTGAATCGAAGACAATTCTGATTTTACCTGGTTTTTGTGGATGGTAAATCCCGAAGCTTGGGAGATACCAACATTCTTGGTGGGGTTTGAGCGGAGGAGCCCTTTCTGCATGTCCTTTGTTGAATGTTTTTTTCATAAACTCCACGTAGTGCCCTTTCATCTCTGGCTTTCTCTTTAATGTCTTGCGTAGTGACATGAGGCGGTTGAGAGCCTGCTCTCTGTTGTTAGGTAAGCGTTGTCGTGGATGACGAAACGGCAGGGGAGCCACCCAGTTATTTGCATCATCTTTAGCAAACCCATTGTGCATAACATTCAGAAACGACTCATCTTCTGCAGAGAGTGCCAGTTTGTCATCATTTGCTGTTTGTTCAAAGATGTATTTGCTCAGCTCATCTTGGGGTTGCGTGCTCTCACAAAAAGGCTTGTCTTCTGTGAACCTTCCCTTGGTGTAGATTCTGCTTTCACAGGGAACTAGAAAACTGGGGCGGCCATTGTCAAGTATGTTTGTCTTGTAGGAATTTACTGTGGGTCTGTGTGCTCCTGAAAGGCAGACATCTCCGATAATTACCCAGCCGAGATCGAGCTGTTGGGCGTAAGGTGCTTCGTTTGGGCCGTTTATCTGGCGGCGAACCTTGTGAGCCTGAATCACATCTCGGCCCAGCAGGAGAAGGATGTCGGCTGATGGATCAAGGGGTGGTATTTGTGTGGCTACATGAGATAGGTGAGGATGCGCAGCTGCAGCTTCAGGAGTGGGTATCTCACTCCTGTTGTCTGGGATCTGATTACATTCTGTAAGTATGGGTAGTGACATCGACACTTTTCTGTTTATGCCCTCGATGGCAAAGCCGTGAGCTCTGCGCCCTAGTGTGTTCACTGTTCCAGAGCATGTTTTCATTGTGTATGGGAGGGCTTCACTGTGTAGGTTGAACATATCAAAAAAGGTGGAGCGGGCCAATGACGCGTTACTCTGATCATCTAAGATTGCGTACACTTTTCTCATGGGGGGCTGAGCAGGGGTACACATTTACCAGGCAAATTTTTGAACAAGACTTCCCCTGTAGTCCTTGTCCACACACCTCAGTACAGCTGGATGTGGTCACTGTGGGGCTTAGGGTATCCGGCTCCCCGCCATGAGCCCCTGGTAGGTTGTCAGGGCCTGCATCTGCCCACGGGGGTGGCCCAGCATGCATGGCGGAAATGTGTGAATCACTGTTGCACTCTACACAGTGAATAACAGCTCTACAGTTTTTTGCCCTGTGTTCTGTTGATGAGAGACACTTGTAGCAGATTGACAGCTCCTTTAGTAGGCCCCTCCTCTCATCTAGTGTCTTCATTCTAAACCCTCTACATTTGGTGAGTGAATGTGGCTTCTTGTGTACTGGACACTGTTTATTAGGGTCAAGAGAGGGAGGTTCTTTGTTAGTTGCGCCGACCTGTGTTTTGTTCGTTGTGACGGGAACTTTGAACCGTGTTTGTCTCACCAGCAGCCTTTCTGTTTTCATGTGTGCAGTGCCGCAGTTTTGCAGAATAAAGCTGGGGTCTGTCCTCATTTCAGCATGGTTGTTCACAAACTGTACAAAATAGGAGAAAGGCGGGTAGTGAGCTTTATGATCTTTCTTATATCTCGAACCTTCTCTGACCCACGCCTCCTGCAGGCCACTTGGGAGTTTTTCCACAATTGGGTTTATTCCTCTTGAAGTGTCGAGAAAGCTGAGGCCTGGTAGATACCCTTCATTTTTTGCTGCTTCGAGCTCTTGGAGAAGATCTGCAAGCTCCTGCAGGAGGTGACTGTCTTTATGAGCAGCTTTGGGAAAGCTTTCCAGGCGATTGAACAGAGAAGCTTCGATGGCTTCTGGTGAGCCATAATTTCTGTCGAGTCTTTGCCATAAACGTTGAAGACCTGCTTCTGGATTGCTCACGTGGACGGCTCTAATTCTCAGGGCATGCTGGAGAGACTCACCGCTCAGCCATTTGGTAAGTAAATCAAGCTCTTCGCAGCATTTCAAGTTCAAATCTCCAGTAGCGTTGCGAAACATAGATCTCCATTCTATGTAGGTTTCTGGCCTGTTATCAAACACTGTGAGTCCCGCTGTCAGGAGGTCACGACGTGAGAGGAGCACAGCAAGGTCTGATACATCAGTTTGTTGACGCGAAGATGGAGCTGGGGTGTAATCTGCTCTGATATGGCTGAACGAATGGGATGGTGGATGCTTGGGGTGTCTGATACATGGAGAGCTGGGGGAGTACTCACATGCATGTGCCATTGCTGCTGGCGTGCTTGGCCCGACGTTGTTGGTGTTGTTTATGTCCCACTTTTTATCAGGCTTTGTGTCCTCATCCATAGTTGTGTCGTTATGGAAGTGAGTGTTTACATATTCTTGAGTGCGGCTGGCAGCCATGTCTATTGTAGCAGGAACCTCTGGCGGCTCCACAAACTCTGTTTGGTCCAGAAAGGCAGCCTCCAAGACCTTAGCTGCTGCGAGCGCTGCCTTTGCCTCTCCCTCTTGCTTCAGGGCGTTCATAGTAGCCACCAACCGAGTCTTCTCCATCTCGATGCGTGCCTTTTCGACCTCCATGTCTATTTGGCGTTTGGCGTACTCTGCTCTGGTGCTGGCGGCTTCAGCCTCGGCTCGTGCCTTTGCTGCAGCTAGGCTAGCTGTGGACCGGCGTGATGAAGCTGAGCTGCACTTTGACCTGACTTCCATTTGGGAGAGCGGAGGGGTGTTTCCGTGGGTAGACATGTCTGCTTTCACTGGCGTGGAAAGTCTCCGGCCCCGACGATGCACTCGATGCGTAGACAATCTTTTTACTCTTCTGCCCTCGGCTAAACTGAGTGCTTTAGCTTATGCAGCGAGTTAAACATAAATGGCTTCAGTAACCACTCGTGAGTCACTTGCATTCTTCTGAGCTTTACTGGTGTACCATTTTCCTTGTAAAACTGTGACAACAGAAACAGAATAAAGAGCATTCAGTTCCAGTGTAAAAATATACATTTCACATTCAAAACTATTGCAATATGCAAAATAACCAATTCACGTACTTAACGTTAGCAACAGATCCTGTATTGAATAGCAACCAAAAGGCTAACTCATAACACGTAGCTTTGACTGATTAGAATAGCGTATCGGCTGTAATAACATGAAATGAAAGCACGAATACACGTCCGTAATCATAACTTACAGATTATGACCTTCTCAAGCGCAACAGGTGAGGAAAACAACAGACTTCACACAGGAACGACATGTTAGGAAGACTCGGCTATACTCTGCCGATACAAACTCACTTCCTGCTCCCGCTTTACGCCACTAGATGGCAGTGTGTGTCAACAAACTCAAAATCCACTTCTCTTAAAGGGACAGTTACCAGATCAAAACAAGAGCAAAATAGCTAGAGTGTGTCACAAAATAAAACCTCAAGTACAGAATAACTAACAAAACAAGACTGAGAGACAGAATAAATACTTTATTAGTATTTTGACAGTTTATTTTCACAAGAGGAATTGTTTTAATGTAACTGACTATAGGTTTATATTCAGTAGATTTATTGCAGATTTCTGGACTATGATGAGTTCAAGGGTCAATCCTTTTATAACTGGTTCATATTTTTTTACTGCATGTTGTAAAGGACAGTAAACACACCCTTTCTCTGACAATGTACATAAGTACACAAGCAACAGAAACTCTGACAGTCGTCATCTGTGAGAGATGAAATAGCGCAGAAAGGAGTTCATCTGGACCAGGAGACCTTCTCTTGTTCCATCTGTCTGGATCTACTGAAGGATCCAGTGACTATTCCCTGTGGACACAGCTACTGCTTCAGCTGTATCAAAACCCACTGGGATGGAGAGCATGGGAAGAAAATCTACAGCTGCCCTCAGTGTAGGAAGGACTTCACATCAATACCTGACCTATTGAAAAACACCATATTAGCAGCTTTAGTGGAGGAGCTGAAGAAGACTGAACTCCAAGCTGCTCCTGCTGATCACTGCTATGCTGGACCTGAAGATGTGGCCCGTGATGTCTGCACTGGGAAAAAACTCAAAGCTGTCAAGTCCTGTTTAATGTGTCCGGCCTCGTACTGTGAGAAACACCTGCAGCCTCATTATGAAGCAGCTCCATTAAAGAAACACAAGCTGGTGGAGCCCTCCAAGAAGCTTCAGGAGAACATCTGCTCTCGTCATGATGAGGTGATGAAGATGTTCTGCCGCACTGATCAGCAGTGTATCTGTTATCTCTGCTCTGTGGATGAACATGAAGGCCACAAAATAGTCTCAGCTGCAGCAGAAAGGACTGAGAGGCAGAGAGAGCTGGAGCTGAGTCGACAAGAAATCCAGCAGAGAATCCAGGACACAGAGAAAGATGTGAAGGTGCTTCAACAGGAGGTGGAGGCCATCAATGGCTCTGCTGATAAAGCAGTGGAGGACAGTGAGAAGATCCTCACTCAGCTGATCCGTCTCATGGAGAAAAGAAGCTCTGAGCTGAAGCAGCAGATCAGATCCCAGCAGGAAACTCAAGTGAGTGGAGTCAAAGAGCTTCAGAAGAAGCTGGAGCAGGAGATCACTGAGCTGAAGAGGAAAGACGCTGAGCTGAAGCTGCTGCCACACACAGAGAATCACACCCAGTTTCTACACAACTACCCCTCACTGTCAGCACTCAGTCCATCTACACACTCATCCAGCATCAATATCCGTCCTCTCAGACACTTTGAGGATGTGACAGCAGCTGTGTCAGAGCTCAGAGATCAACTACAGGAAATTCTGAGAGACATACGGACAAACATCTTACTGACAGAGACTCAAGTGGATGTTTTACTGTCACCACCAGAGCCCAGGACCAGAGCTGACTTCTTAAGATATTCACAGGAAATCACACTGGATCCAAACACAGCAAACAGATACCTGTTATTATCTGAGGGAAACAGGAAAGTAACACGAGGAAAACCTCAGTCTTATTCTAGTCACCCAGACAGATTCACTAAATGGTCTCAGGTCCTGAGTAGAGAGAGTCTGACTGGACGTTGTTACTGGGAGGTGGAGTGGAGAGGAAGAGGAGTTGATGTAGCAGTCGCATACAAGAATATCAGCAGAGCAGGAGATCAAAGTTCATTTGGATTCAATGACAAATCTTGGGCGTTAGCTTGTTCCAAGAAGAGTTTCAAATTTAGGTTCAACAAGATCCAGGCTCCAGTCTCAGGTCCTCAGTCCTCCAGAGTAGGAGTGTTCCTGGATCACAGTGCAGGTATTCTGTCCTTCTACAGCGTCTCTGAAACCATGACTCTCCTCCACAGAGTCCAGACCACATTCACTCAGCCTCTACATGCTGGATTTGGGCTTGGTTATGAAGCCACAACAGAGTTGTGTAAACTCAGATAGACAAAGATCATTGAAGGTGCAGTTGGTTAAAATCTGTATTTTAGTTCATCACTTTTTTTAGTCTCCATGTTTGTTGCCAAAAGCTCATTGCTGTTGTGTCTCTGCACTGCACAGAGATCACCTGTCAATCAAACATTGTGGGCGGGACTTTGACCTCTTGTCATTTCTTGTTATGTTGATGTTTGAGTTTGTTGAGGTGGAGCTGGAGCCGTGGAGGAGATCACTGCTCATGATGTTTCTTTACCTAAACTCACATTTCTCCACATGAAAATAGAAACTTCTCTGAGATCTAAATATTTGTTGGATATTTGTGTTGACACGTTTGTGTGTTGTTGTTTGGGCCTTAACAGAGAAATCACCAGACCTTCCTTTATCACTGAGGTTTGTTCTCATGTGGAAACAAAGTAATCTAAAATGACATTTACATTGATGTGTTTGTCCGATCAAATGTTGTTGTTCAAATCCACTCACAGATAAGGTCTATGAGCTTTAATCAAAGTGTAAATATCATGATAATAATCAATGAGATGATTATTTTATTTTCCATATCTAGATTCAGGTTAAACAAACTGAAATGTGTATGAAGTGACTCTACTTATGAAATAATCAAATAAAGCACTTGAGGATGGATCAAATGTTTTCCTCTCTTTTTTTTCTTGAATCTAAAACTGAAGTGAGGAGTTCTGTACCAACTGACTGTCAACACTTCACTGAGATCATTATTTTTCTTTTGGCGCCATCATCTGGTCAAAATTCAAAACCTTTGAGTTGGACGTTCCTGCTGTTTGAGTCTTGAGAGCTGTGTTGTTTATATAACTTAACAACGGGAACTCATTTTGTTGGAAGAGATGGAAGATGATCAGAGAAATATTATCCTATGAACTGGTACTTTACATGTTTTGTAACCCCATTTGTAGCTTTTGTAAAAATTCAAAATGTGACAATAACACATTTATTTTGTGACTGCACCATTTCAACAATTCTGTGGATAGAACTCAAAGTTTCATTATGACCAACATCTGTAATACATTTGTTCATTCAATTATGAGTATGTATTATTTGGTTTCCATTACTCAAATAATTAAGTTTTATGTGATTTTATGTCTCCTCAGCGACAGCTAGTTTATGTGTGTGGGTGTGTGAATGTTTGTGTGTGTGGGTATGTATGTCTGTCCGTATGTCTATGTATGTACTGTACGTGAGTGTGTATGTAATTATGTATCTGTGTGTACATTTGTGGGGTTGGGAGGTTGGGGTTTTCATAGTGTTTTTTGTATTGTTTTGTTTTGTTTTTATCCTCTGTGAGGCACTTTGTGTTACTTCAATGTATGAAAAGTGCCATATAAATAAAGCTGTTTTGATTTGATTTGATAATTGTACTTTATTCTGTAAAGTTTCATATTCAGTAAATACTCAAATAATATCCATCTTCTTATTCTTTTCTTTCCTGCCTTAGTCACTGAAAGTAGAATACATACATATATCCTTCACATACACCATGTACACAGAAAGCTACTAAGAAACATAATGCTGACTTACACTATATTCTCATTTCGCATATAAATGTTATTGTCTTCCATATTATTTTTTCCATATATATAGTATTTAAATTGACTGTTAATATTAATTATATTTGTTGAAATAAGTTATTGCTCTTTTCAACTATTTACAGTGTTCATGTTTACATGTATCCTGTACATTCTGAAAGTTTTCAATGCTGCCAAAATCCTGTGTTACTCACAACTGCAAGGTGGCGTTGATGTGAAAACTGGGGCACTGAAACTACAGAAACTTTCAAATGTAAATGTTTACATGTCCATATATATACACCAAAACTCTTTATTTTAAGTGTTGAGTTGTCAACGTTAAAGCTCCATCGGGATCCATGGTGGATATATTTTCGACGGGTAATGGAGGGACAAGGCAGTCGAGGGGGGCACAGAAATACAAACAGCCGACACTGTTGCCGGTGAAAGACCAGAGAAGAACTCCGAGCAGCAGCAGCACCAGGTGAGATGGAGCGGAGTCCAGCAGGTAGTTAAAACACGAGACACAATGTATTCTGGCCACGGCAATATTTGCTCACTGAAAAGAAAACAGTATAAATTTAATGACATTTTTGAATATTTCTGATGTTTCCTCTATCCGTTAATTAGCCGTTTCTGTTGGAACTAAATTTTTCAGCCGTTACTACACTCAAGCATCACTCATCCGGTGTCAGAGCTAAACGTATGATTGCTTGTGAATAGGAATACAATGCATTAACAGCTATTTTGAATATTTCTGCTGGTTGGTCTTGTCCTGAATTATTTCCTTTCATTGGAACTACATTTTCCAGCCATTACTGGTGGTGTTTTCTCCAGGGGTGGCTATACCAAACTTCAAAATAAAACTTGACTATTATATTATATAGGGCCCATTCTAAGGCGCGTTCCCAACATTTCTGCACAACACAGCACTACTACGATTAACAACATTGTAAAAGTCCAACACCACACATTTAGACCTAGCTTATGTCTCACCTCTGTACACTCTCAAGATCACCCAGCGTCCTAGCATGATCTGATATCACCAAGTAATAAACAGCCCAGGAGCGCTGTTATAACCAACCGGTCAGGTTTAGGGTTAGAATTAGAAAAACTTAGAATTAGAATTAGAAAAACTTTATTGTCCCGCCAAGGCAGGAAATTCATCTTTGGTCTCACTTTAGGGTTTAGGGTTAGGATTAGTCCTGGGCTGTTGTTTACTTGGTGATATCAGATCGTGCCAGCGTCCTCACAGCTGCTGCTGCTGCTGAGATACACTGCCACTATGGTGGGTGGTGGTGGTATAGTTCATTTGGGTTCTTACAATAAAATAACACTCTTGGAGTCAATATTGACATGTTGGCTGCAGCTTAACTTTACTGAGAACGTCAGGGGAAGAGATATTACCGCAGGCATGATCAATTGAACAATAAACATGTCAGCCCAGGTCTCTCAAATGATCCCCGAGTATAATATCACGGTATCGCGGTACGTAATGGTGTGTTTCATTGGAAGTCTGAACTCAGAGCTTGGAATGTTGAGTGCTTTCCAGGTGAACAACCAACACGTTAAGTCATAAAAATGGACAATTAATTTAAAAAACAAAGAAACAACGCTTATATACTTGTAGACCTATGAGGTTGGGCACCCCAAGGCCTTATCTTTTCAATTGAAGAGGAGCTTCTGCGCATGTACAACTTAGAATAACAAGAGTCTAGGCAAAGATTTCTGCGTTCCAAGAGGGAAACCTGTGACCAATCAGTAATCTACGTTTTTATTGCAGGTGGCACATTTAACTTACTTTTATCTCGCTCCTCTAAAATATATGCTTTTCAAAGTATTTTTATTTTATTTTTTAAAATCTTATTCAAGGTACTTGGGAGTGGTAGGGTGGCACGCTAGCACCCTCTAAATACCAGCCGCCACTATACTACGCACAAGTATCACTCCACATATGAGCAGTCGGACAGGTCTGAGTGTAGGTTTGCTTGTTCTTACAAAAGGTCAGCAGCTGAAAAATGTAATTCCAACAGAAAGTGCACAGTTTCACTGATGCTAGCTATTTTTCAGTGGGTATTTCTAAATGGGAAAAATACTTTATTTGCGTTAAAAATTCGACAAGAGGAATAATGATTATTAAGAGATAAGTAACATATGACTTATGTGTAGCCTGACAGTGGCAGTTTCAATAATCTACAAATAAAAAGACAGTGAATACTCAACGGTACCTTCAGATTTATGCACTATGTTGACGTCAAGGGTCTATCCTTAATTGACTCGTAAGTATTACTGCGTGTTGTAAATGTAATTTAGCATACAGTTCTTCAGAAACATCTTTGTGTAATGTAGTAAAACCTGAAAACCTTCCCTCTGTTCCTTTCAAACTCCACCTGTCATCATATTTCCTTGTTCCCTCCCTTCAGAGATCTATAATTATCAAATCAGTAATGCAGGAGATGATGAGTCTCATTCACTACAGCAGGTGAAGAGGCACAGATCAGTTTATCATCAGAAACAGATGCACAGTTTGATAGAAACTGTCGGGAGGTGAAATGGCGCAGCAAGGAAATCAAGTGTACAAAAAGAAACTCTGCTGTTCCATCTGTCTGGATCTACTAAATGATCCAGTGACTATTCCCTGTGGACACAGCTACTGCTTCAACTGTATTAAAACCCACTGGGATGGAGAGGATGAGAAGAAAATCTACAGCTGTCCTCAGTGTAGGAAGAACTTCACACCAAGACCTGTCCTGGTGAAAAACACCATGTTAGCAGATTTAGTGGAGGAGCTGAAGAAGACTGGACTCCAACCTGCTCCTGCTGATCACTGCTATGCTGGACCTGAAGATGTGGCCCGTGATGTCTGCACTGGGAAAAAACTCAAAGCTGTCAAGTCCTGTTTAATGTGTCCGGCCTCGTACTGTGAGAAACACCTGCAGCCTCATTATGAAGCAGCTCCATTAAAGAAACACAAGCTGGTGGAGCCCTCCAAGAAGCTTCAGGAGAACATCTGCTCTCGTCATGATGAGGTGATGAAGATGTTCTGCCGCACTGATCAGCAGTGTATCTGTTATCTCTGCTCTGTGGATGAACATGAAGGCCACAAAATAGTCTCAGCTGCAGCAGAAAGGACTGAGAGGCAGAGAGAGCTGGAGCTGAGTCGACAAGAAATCCAGCAGAGAATCCAGGACACAGAGAAAGATGTGAAGGTGCTTCAACAGGAGGTGGAGGCCATCAATGGCTCTGCTGATAAAGCAGTGGAGGACAGTGAGAAGATCTTCACTCAGCTGATCCGTCTCATGGAGAAAAGAAGCTCTGAGCTGAAGCAGCAGATCAGATCCCAGCAGGAAACTCAAGTGAGTGGAGTCAAAGAGCTTCAGAAGAAGCTGGAGCAGGACATCACTGAGCTGAAGAGGAAAGACGCTGAGCTGAAGCTGCTGTCACACACAGAGGATCACACCCAGTTTCTACACAACTACCCCTCACTGTCAGCACTCAGTCCATCTACACACTCATCCAGCATCAATATCCGTCCTCTCAGACACTTTGAGGATGTGGCAGCAGCTGTGTCAGAGCTCAGAGATAAACTACAGGACCTTCTGAGAGACACATGGACAAACATCTCACTGACAGTGACTGAAGTGGATGTTTTACTGTCACCACCAGAGCCCAGGACCAGAGCTGGAATTTTACAATATTCACAGGAAATCACACTGGATCCAAACACAGCACACAGATGGCTGTTATTATCTAAGGAAGACAGGAAAGTAACATTAATGAGTAAAAAACTGTCTTATTCTAGTCACACAGACAGATTCGGTACATTTTGTCAGGTCCTGAGTAGAGAGAGTCTGACTGGACGTTGTTACTGGGAGGTGGAGTGGAGAGGAGGAGGGGTTTATATAGCAGTCGCATACAAGAATATCAGCAGAGCAGGGGAGGGATGTAAATTCGGACACAATGATAAATCTTGGTCATTAGAGTGTTTCAACAACAGTTTCACATTTTGGTTCAACAAGAGTAAGACTCTAGTCTCAGCTCCTCAGTCCTGCAGAGTAGGAGTGTACCTGGATCACAGTGCAGGTATTCTGTCTTTCTACAGCGTCTCTGAAACCATGACTCTCCTCTACAGAGTTCGGACCACATTCACTCAGCCTCTACATGCTGGGGTTGAGCTTTACTGGGACGGATCCACAGCAGAGTTGTGTAAACTCAAATAGACAAAGATCATTGAAGGTGCAGTTGGTTAAAATCTGTATTTTAGTTCATCACGTTTGTTGCTAAATGCTCGTTGCTGTTGTGTCTCTGCATTCCACAGAGATCACCTGTCAATCAAACATACTGTAATGGGCGGGTCTTTGACCTCTTGTAATTTCTTGTTGTGTTGATGTTCAAGTTTGTTGAGGTGGAGCTAGTTGTGGAGGAGATCACTGCTCATGTTGTTACTTTAACTATGGGTGTTGATGTGTATGATAAAACTGTAAATATAACTAGAAAATTTCCTCTGGGGAAATTTTGAAAGGCCCATGGGGCTACTGCCGGTTCTGCCATCTCTGTCAACATGGGAATCAAACCCACGATCTTAAGGTCAAGACAGAGCTGATCAGACAGACACATGATCATCTTTCTATAAGCACTGATATGGAGGAGCTGTAACCACATTAGGTTAACTGTGTGTGTGTCTGTGTGTGTGTGTGTGTGTGTGTGTGTGTGTGTGTGTGTGTGTGTGTATAATCACATGAAGTTACCTGTGTGTGTTAGAGTGTGGGAGAGGAGCATTTGTATGCATTTGTATGTTACCTGTGTGTGTCTGTAACTGTAATCACATGAAGCTGGCTCTAGAGTCTGTGTGTGTGTGTGTGTGTGTGTGACTATGAGCTGCATCCTGTGTCAGTCTGATTTAGCTGTGTCTGTGTTTATAAACATTTAAACGAGCGCCAGGTGGATTGTTTATGAAGTTAACGAGCTCTGGCCTGAGGATCAGAGGTTACCACGGCGATAGGGGCCCCGCAGGCTGAGACAGACAGAAACGTGGAGAAAAATAGCAATTTTCTGCCTCTGCACCGGTCTCACATTTAGGCTTACTGTGACAAAACGGTAACTCCTATCAGAACAAAACACAGATCACATTGCTCTAAGGACTTACTGAAAATTTTGGTACGATTTGGTGTGTCTACATTAAATATTTTGGAGAGGATGGCAGTTTTAAAACATCGGTCCGTTCTGCTTCTCTCAGAAAATATTTGTATTGGAGTCAATGAGGAGCAGAGACAGACGTGGCCGCACTCAGAAGCTCCGAGTTTAAATTCTGTAAGTCTCTCTGATATTTTGAGCAGATGATGAGATCGAGGATGAGCTCGTCTACAAACGTGGCGGAAATTATGTGTGTAGAGTGTAAATTGTGGCCAGGAGGAGTGTGGAAAGAGAAAAAATCTTGAGTTTTTCTGGCATCTCTCCCACTCTAACCGATGATGTCACGCACTCTGACACGAACATTCCGTGCAATACACACCCATTATAATCTCATAATTTCTCCCAAAATGATCATGGTCATTGATCAGGGATTGATCAAAAACTATATGACCTATCAAAACGTGGAGTAATACGACAATACACAAGACTTGTGTCTACTGTTTAAAGTTTAAATGGAGTCTCTAGGTGAAAGTATGCCTGAGCAGTAGACGTTTGTTAAACTCCAATGATTGGTCTTTTTCGCTCTTTTTTTTCTGCCCGTCCCATTGACTTCAATGCAAAATTTTGCGCAGTTTTTCGCGACTTACGTCGCGAAAAATTCATAGACTGTTGAGAAAAGTAATAGCACACCGATCCCGATCAAGACGCACATTTTGATATATAATTTAGTAGCGGACCGAAAAAGCGTCCGGAAGAGGACGGAGAATAATAAGAAAAAATCCACACAATAACAGTAAGCCCGGGCACTGGTCCAAATAGCTGCAGGGACCAGTGCCCGGTGCGATTGCCCGTGGCCCTAATAATTATTGAAGAGATGGTTTTCTTTTCCATATCTAGATACAGGATATGGAACAAACATATTATATGGATGTAGTGAATCTGTGAATGAAATAATCAATTATATCAGATTTTCTTTAAAGTTTTGCTAACCTTTTGCTAAGCTTGTCCTGGCCATGAGCATTTGTTTACAACGAAGCCAGCTAGAAATCAATCAATAGAACAGTAGATAAACAAGAGGTTATGGGTTACAGGGCACGAGAGCTGGGACACCTCTGTCTGTACCTGTCTGTACCTGGATCACAGAGCAGGTATTCTGTCCTTCTACAGCGTCTCTGAAACCATGACTCTCCTCCACAGAGTCCAGACCACATTCACTCAGCCTCTACATGCTGGAATTCAGGTTTTCTGTGTTGCAGACACAGCAGAGTTGTGTAAACTCGAATAGACAAAGATCATTGAAGGTGCAGTTGGTTAAAATTTGTATTTTAGTTCATCACTTTTGTTGTGAATTCCCTGCTGTGAGGAGTACACGTCACAGTAAGCTGCTTCACGCAGAGACTGATGGACTGTTTGCGCATGCGCAGTGTGTTCAATAAACTTCGGTGCAGTTACCTGGTTGAGTTACCTTCTGCCGAGCACCAGTGCTTTCCTTCATCTCTTTGTACTGTACAACAGTGTGCGTCGGTGATGATGTAAGTTACGTGATGAATGAATGTTGTTTATACTTCACGTGTGACGAGAGCTAATAATATTAGCAGGGTAATATGTTCGTTTGCTCGTTAGCTTAGCATTTAGCATGTCTTACCGAGCCCCATAGAATACGGACGGCCCGTCCGACATGTAACTCAGTTAATTATCATACATTTATTTTCTTCTGTGAATGTTTATTTAGCGGTGTAGCTGCCGTTCATTGAAGCTGCTATAACAGTGAGGCTAGTGTGCTAAATTGACCGGATCGGTAGCTGACGGGGCTGTTTCAGTCTAGCTTGGTCACGTGACCTGCCTGCTGCGCCAGGCCATTGTGTTGATTAATGATCCTACAGTGCCTCCTACTGGCGATTTGCAGTATGACACGTTACTCACGTCTGTTGTAATTTGTGTTATTCTATTACTAATGCCACTGTAGTTTAATTATTATTAATGCTACTGCAAAGTAAGTTAATTAATACTGTTTATTATTGTTGTCCTTTGCAGACATCACAAACCACACACACAACTACAAATGTACCCCAGTGTCATGTTCAATTGGATAGAGGTCAATAAATTCATCTAAAGGAGAGAAGTTGCTGCGTCTTCTCTGACCGGAGGATTAGGCCAGTATATACACAGCCAGCGTATCATCACCGAAGCTGTTCCGTTACAAGTGGTCCTTCGAGCCGGATTGTGTGTATAACTGCGCCATGGCAACTTCTGGCAACCATGCAGATGAACAATCTCCAGCTGCGTCCCGCCCAAGCCGGTCTCACCAACTCCCTAAGCACCTCCATGACTTTGTTATTGACGACCTTGGCTATCTGGGCTATCTGAACAGACGAGATACTACTCATCAAGTGATAGAAGCGCACCAGGAAGAGCTTCCAGACTATAATGTGCTCACTGGGTCAGAAGATTTGAGGTTGGAAGGGATGGAAGCCCGCATGAAAGACTTAACTAAGCAGATGAAACAGCTACAGTCAGCCATGGACAGTGTTAAAGGTAAAGCTCACCCTCAGCAGCATCCATTCAACTTATCATATCCTCTCCGGAGCTCGAGCCTTCCTCATATTCATCACAGTGGAGTGACAGGGCCCAGAGTATCACCCCTTACGGATAATCGGATGAGTTGGAAATCAGCTGATGGAGGATATTGTCATCTCTTGGACAACAGTGAGCCTCGCCCACCTACAGCACAGCCCATACAGCACGGAGAACTCAGCTCAACGACTCAGGCTGCCAGAGCTCTGCAGCCATCCGTCCAGGTAGCAACACAACCGCTGGATCTCAGTGAGTCTACTCATCATTCAGCTACCCTAGCTGGACTAGCGCCAGAGTTTCTACAGCTGCCTGCAGTTCAGTCTGCTCACCACACTCCGCTTGCACAGCGATTGTATTCACCTTCTCCGCCCATCCAGCATGCAGGTCAGCACGTCCAGCCGGGGCATCAACCAGCTCAACAGGCACCACTGACAGTGTTTCTGCCAGATCATCCTGCAGCCCTGCTGACACATTCACCTGCCCTGTATACACCTCAGCCAGCCCAACCTGCACCTCCACAGTCTCAAGTTATGCCACAGCTCTTCCCCACAACTGCACAGCAGCAGAGTTATCCTCAATCTGTCCAGCATCTGACCACTCCTCAACCTGGACCACCGCTGGGATATCAACCTGCTTCATTCAACCAACAAGGGACAAGGCCAAACTCTCGTGCTATCCCTCCTTATCAGCCACCTACTGATCCCGGAGCAGTCTACTCACTTCCACAGACTGGATATCCCCCTGTAGCCCAACCACAGCTATACCAGTCTGGACCTCAATCAGCTGCACACTACTCACAGCTTACGCCCATGGTTGCTCCACCTACAGCACCAGGATACATCTCTCCCTACAACAATCCTGCAACTCTCACTATGACAGAAATGGCGATTGCTGCTTCATACGGTATTCCTAAGCCCAAGCTGCCTCTCTTCAGTTCCGGACGGGAGAGTGACTTCATCATGCTGAAAAGGGGACTGGATAGTTTACTTGGTCCACACAGACACTTAACTGAAGATTATAAATACCAAGTATTACTTGATCATCTCAAACTGCCAAGTGCCTACCAAATGGCAAAGAGATACATACATGACTCCACACCATACACCAGTGCAATGGATGCTCTGCAGCAACGATATGGACAGCCAAGACAGCTGGTTCAGGGGGAATTAAAGACTATATTGAACTCTCCTCCCGTGAAACCTGGTGACGCAAAGGCTTTCGAAGATTTCTCCTCATCTGTAAACACACTGGTGGGGATGTTAAGTCGCATGGACGGTCCCGCTCAGTCTGAGCTGCGGTGCGGCTCCCACGTCGACACCCTCCTTGGTAAGCTGCCTGGCCACTACAGGGATAGCTTCGCCGAATTCTGTATTAAAAGAGGCATCATCCGCAGTGGGAGCGACCAGACATACACCTTACCTGACCTCGCTGAATGGCTGGATATGAAGGTTCAGGTGCTCCAGGTGTCCCGACGTGCAGCAGAATCCAACCCAGCTGAGTCCAGTCGTATCACACAGAGAGAGAGTAAAGCAGGTAAATCACAGTGGGTCAAACCAGCCTCTGTTTACTTCAGCAGCGACTCCACGACAATCAAGCATCAGCAGACCTCTCCACAGCGACAAAGGACCTACCTCCAGCCAGGCTCAAGGAAAGATCAGCCCACGGGTAAAAGGAGGGAGCGCTTTAAACCCTATTGTCCATATTGCACAACCACCCAGGATCATTACCTCAACGGCTGCCCTGAGTTCGAAAGAATTACTACTGAGGAGAAAGCCGCCTGGATTAAAGACAAAGGAAAATGTTGGAGATGTGGGCGTGGCCACTCACCAGATAGCTGCACCCTAAAGAAACTCTGCTCCACATGCAACAAACAACACCTGCTGATACTCCATGAAGTCGTGGCCCAAGACCCACAGCTAAACATTCTCACTGTCAGCGCCCCAACTAATGCAGTTTATCTGGATCATGCCAGCCACTCAGGACGCGTCATGTTGAAAGTGGTACCAGTGCTGCTCCGTCATGGCAAGAGAACACTAAACACACATGCAGTGTTAGATGACGGCTCCGAGCGTACTGTGATTCTGTCTGCTGCGGTCAAGCACCTTGGGTTGTGTGGAGAAGTGGAGTCACTTAAACTGAAGACCATCAGACAGGATGTGTTAAAGCTCCAGGGAATGGCAGTGTCATTTGAGGTGTCAGCTAACACACAGCCACGTACCTATCACTCCATCAACCAAGCATTCACTGCGACTGAACTCCAACTGGCTGAGCAGTCATGTCCAGGAGACAAACTGGTAAGAAAATACAACCACCTGAAAGGAGTCCCCCTGCACACATTCACCAAAGTTCAGCCAATGCTACTGATTGGATCTGACCACCCTCATCTAATAACTCCAATCCACCCAGTACGTGCAGGATCTCTTGGAGCACCAGTAGCAGTCTGCACCCGACTCGGCTGGGCAGTGCAGGGACCCACTAACTTTCTTCAACATCCAAACGGTGAGAGCTCTTTCCTTCACCTGTCAGTTGATACACCTTGCTCCGACCTACAAAGGGATGTTCAACGCCTGTGGCAGCTTGACATTTTGCCATATAAAAGCGAAAGAGAGGTGACGCGATCCAAGCAAGACCAAGCAGCCCTCACCATGCTGGATGAGAAGAGCACCACTGTAATAGTGGGTGGAGTCTCAAGATACGCAACACCCCTCCTTCGAAAGAGGAATGTAGCTCTGCCCTGCGCATCACCTGCTGCCGTGATGCCCCTCCTCCGCTCTACAGAACGCCGCCTGTTGACCAATCCGGAGCTTGCTAAAGTCTACAACCAAGAAATACACAAGCTAGTGGAGGCGGGATATGCTGAGAGGATCACCAGTGAGGAGGCCAGTCGTTCTACTGAATCCTGGTACATTCCGCACCACTTAGTACATCATAACGGAAAGGCAAGGGTGGTATTTAACTGCTCCTTCCGCTACCAAGAGAGTGCTCTGAACGATGACCTGCTACCAGGACCCTCTCTCGGGCCGTCGTTGGTGGGGGTTCTGCTCAGGTTTCGAGAACATGTGGTCGCTATCAGCGGAGACATAAAGGCTATGTTTCATCAAATCAGACTCCTTCCCGAAGACCGCCCACTTGTCCGCTTCCTCTGGCGCGACATGGACAGAGACAGACCACCTGACATTTATGAATGGCGTGTCTTGCCATTTGGCACAGTTTGCAGTCCGTGTTGTGCCATATACGCTGTGCAGCGTCACGTTCGAGATCACCAGAGTGGCAACGAGGACCTGCTGGACACGGTAATCACCTCGTTCTATGTGGATAACTGTCTGAAATCACTCCACTCACCACAGCAGGCAAAGGATCTTCTCGACCGCCTGAGAGCCCTCCTCGCTAAAGGTGGATTTGAGATCAGGCAGTGGGCATCCAACAGGACAGAGGTAATCTCTCACCTCCAGACTGAGGCGCGATCAACAACATCCGAGCTGTGGCTAACTGCTGAAGGAGCTGACCCGAGGGAGTCCACTCTCGGCCTGGTTTGGCATTGCATGACGGACACACTGGGTTATAAATGTAAGCCTGTATCATCCAAACAGCCCACCATGAGGAACGTGTACAGGGTGCTTGCCTCACAATACGACCCGCTCGGATACATAATTCCCTTCACTACCCGGGCCAAAGTCCTGGTCCAGGCTTTGTGGGCTACAGAGAGACAGTGGGACGAGCCTATTGCAGACGAGCTACTTCCGGTGTGGCAGGCATGGGAAGGTGAGCTCCCTCAGTTGTATAACATAGTTCTTCCCCGTTGTTATGTTCCAGAAGCCGCTGACAACGACTCATCAGTGAGGCAGATTCACATTTTTTGTGATGCCTCGGAGAAGGCGTACGGATCAGTCGCCTACCTGCGAGTGGAGGATCCAGAGGGACGCATCACCGTGTCGTTCATTATGGCCAGGTCGCGGGTTGCACCCAAGCGGCAACAGACGATGCCCAGACTGGAATTATGCGCCGCACTCACAGGAGCCCAGCTGGCTAAGGTTCTACAGACCGAACTGACTTTGTCCATCCAATCCGTGGTGCTGTGGTCTGACTCAACAACCGTACTGAGCTGGATACAGTCGGAGTCCAACCAGTACAAAGTATTCGTCGGTACAAGAGTTACTGAAATACTGGACCTCACCAAGCCCGGATCATGGAGATACGTTAACACTGACTTGAATCCGGCTGATGATATCACCCGCGGGAAGACCCTCCTCGAATTGTCCCAGCCAAACCGCTGGAGTCAGGGGCCTTCGTTTCTGTTCCAGTCTTCAGATCACTGGCCAGTGAACCCCTCAGTGCACACAGAGGAACCTGATGAGTTGAGAGCCCCAACCTTCTGTGGTCACATCTCTACTACCAGCAGCGATGAGCCTGATCCTGCTAAATACAATACATGGACTGAACTACTGCAGGCTACATATCAGTCCCTTCACGGGGCGGCTGCCCCAGCTATGTCTGCCGCCGACCACATCGAGATGGAGACTACTCTGCTGAGAAGGATACAATCCGATAGTTTCCCTGAAGAACTAAAGGCACTTAAACAGGGCAAACCAGTCCGTTCAGGCAGCCGTTTAAGTGCTCTCAGTCCCGAATACGATCAAGTATTAGGCCTCATTCGAGTTGGTGGTCGCCTACGCAAAGCAGAGAACCTGATTGAAGACTGCCTTCACCCTGTTGTCATCAGCCCTGATCATCTGATCACACAGCTCTTAGTGAAGGATTACGACCACCGTCTGCACCACGCTGGCCCTGAGAGAATCTTCGCAGAGATCCGAAGAAACTACTGGATCCTACGTGGTCGACAGGTAATTAAAAAACACCAGAAACACTGTGCAGAATGCTGTTTGTGGCGGAGCACCCCCGTGGCACCAAGGATGGCCGACCTGCCTGCTGCGCGGCTCCGGATCAACAAACCCCCATTCTGGTCCACCGGGGTCGACTGCTTCGGGCCCTATACAGTAAAGATCGGAAGAAGACATGAGAAACGGTGGGGCATAATATTTAAATGTCTTACCTCAAGATGCGTCCACCTTGATCTGTTGCCACACATGGACACAGACTCGTTCTTACTGGCCCTGCGTCGATTTATCTCAAGACGAGGCAAGCCATACGAGATCTTATGCGACAGAGGCACCAACTTCCGAGGGGGAGAGCGAGAGCTCAAAGAATCACTGGAAGATCTCGAACCTTCATTGAAGCAACAGTTGGCCGACCAAAGCATTACATTCAAATTCAATCCTCCTCTTTCACCCCATTTCGGTGGTGCGTGGGAGAGGGAGGTAAGGTCAGTGAAAGCCTCACTCCAAGTCGTGCTGCGGGATCAAGTCATATCAGAGGAGGTGTTGTCGACTGTCCTCGTGGAGGTAGAGGGTATACTTAACTCAAAGCCCCTGGGATACTCCTCTTCTGATCTGGCTGACCCCGATCCTGTAACGCCGAACTTGCTGCTGATGGGGCGGCACGACGCATCGCTTCCTCAAGCCGCATATGGTTCCAGTGAACTTCTAGGCCGCCGCCGTTGGAGGCATAGCCAGGTCTTGGCAGACCGGTTCTGGAGCCAATTCACCCGCCAATACCTACCTGACCTTCAGCGCCGCCAGAAGTGGAGGACCCCTACTGCTGGCCTCGCTGCTGACCAAGTGGTTATGGTAGTGGACCCCCAGCTTCCTAGGGCGCTCTGGCCCATAGGAAAGGTCACCAAAGTTCATCCCAGCGATGATGGGACTGTTCGTTCAGCGGACGTCAATATTAAAGGGACAGTCTACACTCGTCCGGTTACCAAGTTGGTACCGCTCCCCAAGATGCCAGAGGACACCAGTCACTCTTAACAACAGCAGGGACTTGTGCTTCTTCTACACATTCATGAATGAATGTGGGGGCGGCTGTTGTGAATTCCCTGCTGTGAGGAGTACACGTCACAGTAAGCTGCTTCACGCAGAGACTGATGGACTGTTTGCGCATGCGCAGTGTGTTCAATAAACTTCGGTGCAGTTACCTGGTTGAGTTACCTTCTGCCGAGCACCAGTGCTTTCCTTCATCTCTTTGTACTGTACAACAGTGTGCGTCGGTGATGATGTAAGTTACGTGATGAATGAATGTTGTTTATACTTCACGTGTGACGAGAGCTAATAATATTAGCAGGGTAATATGTTCGTTTGCTCGTTAGCTTAGCATTTAGCATGTCTTACCGAGCCCCATAGAATACGGACGGCCCGTCCGACATGTAACTCAGTTAATTATCATACATTTATTTTCTTCTGTGAATGTTTATTTAGCGGTGTAGCTGCCGTTCATTGAAGCTGCTATAACAGTGAGGCTAGTGTGCTAAATTGACCGGATCGGTAGCTGACGGGGCTGTTTCAGTCTAGCTTGGTCACGTGACCTGCCTGCTGCGCCAGGCCATTGTGTTGATTAATGATCCTACAGTGCCTCCTACTGGCGATTTGCAGTATGACACGTTACTCACGTCTGTTGTAATTTGTGTTATTCTATTACTAATGCCACTGTAGTTTAATTATTATTAATGCTACTGCAAAGTAAGTTAATTAATACTGTTTATTATTGTTGTCCTTTGCAGACATCACAAACCACACACACAACTACAAATGTACCCCAGTGTCATGTTCAATTGGATAGAGGTCAATAAATTCATCTAAAGGAGAGAAGTTGCTGCGTCTTCTCTGACCGGAGGATTAGGCCAGTATATACACAGCCAGCGTATCATCACCGAAGCTGTTCCGTTACAACTTTCTTTAGTCTCCATGTTTGTTGCTAAAAGCTCATTGCTGTTGTGTCTCTGCACTGCACAGAGATCACCTGTCAATCAAACATTGTGGGCGGGACTTTGACCTCTTGTCATTTCTTGTTGTGTTGATGTTTGAGTTTGTTGAGGTGGAGCTGGAGCCGTGGAGGAGATCACTGCTCATGATGATGTTTCTTTACCTAAACTCACATTTCTCCACATGAAAATAGAAACTTCTCTGAGCTCTAAATGTTTGTTGGATATTTGTGTTGATGTGCTTGTGTGTTGTTCTTGTTTGGGCCTTAACAGAGAATTGAGGTTTGTTCTCACTGTGGAAACTAAGAAATCTATAATCGCATTTACATTGATTTGTTTGTCAGATCAAATGTTGTTGTTGTTCAAATCCACTCACTGATCAGGTCTATGAGCTTTAATCAAAGTGTCAATATCATGATAATAATCAAGGAGGAGATAATTATTTTCTTTTCAGTATCTAGATTCAGGTTAAACAAATTGATTATGTAGATGAAGTGAATCTGTTTATGAAATAATCAAATAAAAGAGATTTTTCTTGAGGACAGATCAAATGTTTTCCTCTCTTTTCTTTCCTGGAACTAAAACGGAATAAAATGGTGAGCTCTGCCCCAACTGCCTACAGACCAGAAACACCGAGATCATTATTTTTCATCTGGCGCCATCATTTGGTCAAAATTCAAAACCTTTATGTTGGACGTTCTTGCTGATTGAGAGCTGTGTTGTTCGTATTACTTAACATCTTGTACAACAGGAAGTTAGTTTGTTTGAAGATGGAAGACGATCAGAGAAATATTATCCTTAGCAGTATGAATTCTTTGGTTTCCATAACTCAAATAAATAAGTTTAATGTGATTAATGTACGTTTTTCTGTAAAGTTTCATATTCAATAAAATATCAAATAATATTCTTCCTCTTGTTCTTTTTTTCCCCCTGCCCTGATCACTAAAAGTAGAAAACATATATTGTCTACAGCTACTAAGACACATAATGCTTACACTATATTTTCATTTCACATATGAATGAATTGCCCTGCTGCCATATTTTTTTCAAAAATATTTTTAAATTGACTGTTAATGTTAATCATATGTGTTTAAATACGTAACTGCTCTGTTGGACTATTTACAATCCCCTTGTTTACATGTCTACTGTTCTGAACATTGTAAATGTTGAAACGATCATGTGGCACCCAAAACTGCAAGGTAGAGTTGGTGTGAAAACTGGGGCCCTGAAACTACTGAAACTTTCAAAGGTAAATGTCTGCATATCCATACACTAAAACTCATATGAAGCACTGAGTTTTAAGCCCGGCAAGTTAAGTGGGAGTAATTTAAAAACTGATCAGAGAAACAAAATCAGATAGCTAAGTGTTTGCTGTGACCCTACTCTTTATAATAACACTGTTCTCCTACATGTAGTGCATCTACATTGTTCCACATACCTCAGTTGTTCTAGCATCTTGGGGAGCCTGCCTGACTTTGCTTGATACCCAGACTGACTCCATGATGTTATGACCAGGCCTCACACCATCTGCTTCAGGATGTTGGTTTCTTCTTTTCTCTGAAGATGGTTCTTCATGGATCTGGGTATAGACATGGTAAAGAGCTAAATATTCAAAGTATCTAACCCAAGGTTACAAGAATGCAAAACAGTCACACAATTCCTTTATCACATTTCAAGAAATTAAAGAGTTATTTCTTGTTAATTGACATGTTGAGGTATTTAGTAATAGAAGTTACCTTCACTTGATTTGCGTGCTGCTAGCTTCAAACATTAGCCGGGAAAACTGGTAGTTGAGTGATTAAGTGACAAAATAAAATAGGCTAGTTGAAACACAAGACAAATTGGATTTTGTCCACTTAGATGCATGCACGAACCCAAGAAAAACAAAACAGTACACTGTATGTTTAAATGTTTGTGATACTTTTGAATATTTCCAATGTTTCATCTTACCGTTAATCTGCCGTTTCCATCAGAACTATATTTTTCAGCCGTTACTACACTCAAGTATCACTCCGCACATCAGCGGTCAGAGCATAGACTGTAAAAAGAATGGACGTAGCATCCGTGACGTCACCCATTGGTTTTGGGGAGTCGTTTTTGTGACTCAAATATGGCGGCCTGAACAGCGCCATGTTGGATTGGCCGGCCGAGTTCCCGCCCACTGGCCTCGAAGCAGCTGTCCACGGAGCTGCTCGGACCTGTCACTCAACGTTTCCGCGCCCTAATTGGCCAGAATTTTAACCTAATAACATTAAAACGGTAGAGTTAAAAAAAAATTCACCCCCCTCAGAGTGTGTGCGGGGGTAGAAACTATCGATTGAGACGAAAAAACGTTCTGACACCAGGCTTTTAACATGTTTACTGAGGATGTAAAGTCGGCGATTTTAACATGGGGCTCTATGGGGAATGCTCCCTTCTGACACCAGCCCCCAGAGGAATTCGAGGGGATTGCAGTTTTTTGAACACGGAAGTGAGCTTCACTTCTCAGACCGACAACTGCCCCCTTGGGTCAGAGCGAAACGTAGCTTGTGCGTTGGAAATAGGTTAACTGCTAAAATAAAAAATGAAAAAGATTTTTAAAAAGTCGTCCCAACAGAAACAACTGATTAACGGTAAGATAAAGTGTGAGAACTTTAAAAAAAAAAAGTGTAGGCTACAGTCCAACTGCTGCTAGCTTTTTTCTGTGTTGATTATTAATGTCAGAAAACAACAACTATAGTTAGTCAAATTGAACATTTACTGTTATAAAACATTCCGCTTCCTCATGGCAGGTGAAGATGTAGAGTTCATATCTATTTTTAGAAACATCTTCAACCAAATATAGTACCGCAGTGATCTGCTCAAATTTTGACCGCAGTAAATTATGGTGAGACTTCCCACTCTGCCAGAGATATGGGGTTGACAGTTGTAAACAAACCCATGCAGGAGAGATTCATTTAGCTGTGAAAAGTCATTAAGTTGTTGTCATGTTTTTGTCAAACACAGAAAGTCCAACTTACTGTACGGTCTGTCAGGATGTCCTGGAGGAGAGGAGCCGTGCTCGTCAGGGAGCGGATGTTGAATAGTCTGACGTTGACGTTGTTGTGGTTCTATGGCGTGCGCTGATGTGAGCCAACCTAGCTAGGTGGATTTATTAGTATAAAGTCGTCGACATTAAAGCTCCGCCGGAATCCATGGTGGATACTTCCAACAAGGCAGTTGAGGGGGGCACATAGTCCACACAAACAGCCGAACTCCGAGCAGCAGCAGCCAGGTGAGGAGTTGCTCATTAACTGCAGGTCAGCATGTGAGTCTACAACAGTTTTCAGAGAGACAGTAGCAGCAGGTGTCAAAATACTGAATCCAATCCTGGACCAGGCTCCTTATCGGGACTGAAGAGAAAACAGTCCCAGCAGTAGCTCTTGCTTGGTTGCACTAATCCTGGTAAACTGGGTGAAGGTCAGCCTTTCTAGATAATTTCAAGTTTTTCCTGAACAATTGATACAGAACAACCTGTGTTGGAAGTGTAATTCTCAGGAAGGAACCTTCTTACACTTACTGTGGGAGTGCTCTTTAATTTTCCCTTTCTGGAAAAAAGTTACAGGAAAATTGGTCAGACTCGACCAGAATTTACTGACAGGGTTAAGCTGATGACGGATAATGCCTCCTATGAATTGATGATAGCAAGGTTAAAAGATAACAAAGTGAAATTTTACCAGGTCTGGGGTCATTTTCTGTATCATATAAGAGGGGAATAGGTACATGAATCCTATGAGGGGTTGACCACTTGTATATAGGTATATTATCATATACTTTTTTTTTCTTTTCTCGGTGACCATGGTGTTTAGTGCTGTGATTTTTTTCTCTCTCTCTCTTCTTTTCCCTTTTTCTGTATTTTGTTTAATATGGTGATGTTTGTGTTGAAGTCTGATGTCTTTTGTATGATGTTGGCATAACATATTGAATAAAAACTTAAATGACAAAAATACGTTTTTCCTGAACAGTTAATTTTGAAAACAGAGTTTCAATTAATCCATCAACCACACAGTCTTATTCACTAATTTCCATCATTTAATGGACATGTAAAAGTTACACACTACAGCTAAGTAGGATAAAAACATACAAACAAATAAATGAATAAAACAATACATTTGGATTGCAAACATTCTTTCAAGAATCTCCAGAATCACCAGAATCTCCAAGACAAGCAAAACTCTTATAGACCTCATCTTTACAAACAAACCTGACAGAGTGTCAAAAACATATAATTTGTTAACAGGTTTATCAGATCATAATATGATCCTGATAATTAGGAAACTTACTAAAAAACGTCTACAGAGACTTTCCTTCAAACAGAATCATAATTATGTGCCAACAGGAATCCCCAAACAAAAAGTCAATCAATTTGAACATGAATTAAAACATCTAAACTGGGATAATGTCCTGCAAACTAGTGATATAGACATATGTTGCGATATTCTCACAAACACTGTGGTAGATGTAATCCAAAAGTTCACTTGCCCCCTTAAGTTGAAGCATAAACCAACTCTGCCATGGATAAATAATGACATTTTTCAGTTGATGAAGAAGCGGGATCATGCATTAAAAATATCACTATCTACAAAATTACATACAGATACCCTTATCTATAAGGGGATACGAAATCGGGTTGTTACTGAATTAAGAAAGGCAAAAACGAATTATTTCATGCAACTAATAAATGACTCGGGTGGGAATAGCTCATATCTTTGGAGACATATTAATACACTCCTAAACCATAAACCAAAGCATCATAGAGAAATAAAGGAACTTAGTATTAAAGGAACGATTTCCACTAATATCAAGGAAATAGCTAATGAATTAAATACATACTTCATACAATCTGTAGATGAACTTACATCGAATTTTCAAAAAACTCCCAACAGAGATGAACTTAACTTAAATTCTCAACAATTTCAAATTTTTAACAACAATGGTCGGGCTTCTTGCTTTAACATCGAAGAAACTGACCGTACCAAAATTCAAAAAATTATAATGCAACTAAACAACTCAAAGGCAAAAGATACATTTGGGATCGATGTGTTATTTTTGAAAAAACATAGTGCTATTTTGATAAACCCATTACTCCATTTGATAAATTTGTCCATTAAAGAAGGGAAATTTCCACAAAGTTTTAAAATGGCTATTATTACCCCAATTTATAAATCTGGTGCATTAACTGAGGCCAGCAATTATAGACCGATATCAATTCTTCCAGCAATGTCAAAAGTACTTGAAAAGGTTATCGGTAATCAATTAATGACCTATCTTGAAAACAATCGGTTTTACCATTCTAAACAGTTTGGATTTCGCAAAAAATGTTCAACTGAGATGGCATTGTGCCATTTCAGTGAGAGAATAAAATGTTCCCTTGACAATGGAAATGTGGTTGGAGCAGTGTTTTTGGACTTAAAGAAAGCCTTTGACACTGTAAGTCATGAGATACTTATCAGTAAATTAAGACATGAATTTAACTTTTCTGCTCTTGCTGTTAGTTGGCTTAGCTCATATTTGACTTATCGACAACAGTGTGTTCGTTTACAGAATGTGAAAACATCTCCTCTGAACAGTAAGACTGGTCTGCCACAGGGATCAGTTTTAGGCCCTATTCTTTTTTGCTTATACATAAATGATTTACCTACCATTTGCACAGACACTGAATGTCAGATGTATGCTGATGACACAGTGTTTTATGTCTCAGCAAAGAATCCCTGTCAAGCCTCAGATATCTTAAACAGACAGATGGTTACTGTTTCAGAATGGCTACAAAGGAATCACTTAACACTTAATCACAAAAAAACTGTATCAATGTGCTTCTCAATAAGAAAGAAAGCCTTAGAGAAATTTCACATCACTATTGATAATAAAGAAATTGAAGTGGTAAATGAGTTTAAATATTTAGGTGTAACTCTAGATCCTCAACTTAAGTTTGAAGCACATATAAAGAAGCTGTCTAAAACTGTAAAAACTAGTCTGAATTGTTTCAGACTCATCAGGTCCTGTCTCTCTTTCAGGGCAGCTCATTTATACCTGCATGCTATGGTCCTTTCACATTTGTCCTACTGCATCACTGCTTGGGGCCAGGCCACTGACACAGCAACTAGACCTTTATTCTCACTCCACAAACAAGCTTTAAAAATATTAGATCAGAAGCCACAAAAGTGGCACTATTGTAAAATCATTGAGAAGTATAATTTGTTATCTTTTTCAAATTTTATAAAATTCTCTTTTCTGAAAGTTGTTTTTAAGTGTGTCAGTGGACTAGCCCCACAAGCGATGTCACAGATTTTTACTAAGTCAGACAACTGTGGGACAACGACAAGGAGCATGAGCAAGCAAAACTGTAAAATTCGAAGATGCAGGACAACATTCGGTCAATCATCCCTTTCAGTGCTGGGTACACACCTATGGAATTCTTTACCACCAGATATCAAATCCCAAACAGAATTAAAGATGTTTAGTGCTAAAGCTAAACATTGGCTTAAGCAGCAGCAGAAATGTGAACATTAACTTCTCTCAAGTCACTGTCAATACAGCATTCTACTAATGTTTAATGTATTTAATTTGTGCAATTTCTTAATGTAAATTTTGTAGCTGTGTTTATTTATTCATGATAACTATTCACTGTATTATTCACTGTATTTGTATTATTGCACTTATTGTAACGGTATTCAGTATCTTTTATCCTTCTTTAGCCTGACCAGGGACAAAGACTGCAAATTAGCTGAAGCTAGACGTCTTGTATGCATCGCATTTTTCATTCTTTGTGGCAATGTTGTATGTATCGTCCCTGCAAAATAAACATTAAAATAAAAAAATAAAATAGTTTGTGAGGCCTTCAGTGAATATCTTGAAAGCCCAGACTCTACATAGCCACTGCAACTAGATGCAAGATGGATGGATGGATGGAGTGAGCCTAAATAACAGAATCAACATTTGCAGTAGGCTACTATATCATAATCTGCTCTGTCATTTGTTCATTTTTTGTGAGAACTTCTTTGTTTACAATTCCTCCATCATCACATCAGCATCAACATCACCTGATAGGACAGTGACTGTCTGTATTGTCCTGTGTGAAGACACTGCCATCTTGTGGCTCTTAACTCTCATCAGGACCAGCTGACACCTGAGGCAGAAGCTCTTTCCTACCCACCTGGTTGTCCCTTTATTTCATTTTCCCTACTGCAGCTGTGGTGTGTGGAGTTTGGGCGGGGGGGGGGGGGGGGGGGGGTCTCTTGGCAGAGGCTGGGCGTTGGGTCTCAAGATGGCTGCTGGCTGCTCCACACCTGGAATGAATCATCTTCATCAGGAGCAGTATAAAGAGGCTGGCTTCCTGTGGGCTCACAGCCAGATTGTCACTGCTACGTGGATCCTGCTCCCATGCTGCTGACCATCCACATCTCCTGCCTCTCTGCTCCCGGGCCTGCCTGCTCCCCTGCCACACCATCTTACCTTCATTTTGCCCTCTGTCTCAATAAACTGGCTGTTTGACTCACACCCCCATCTGGTCATCTGCATTTGGGTCCAGAGCTTGAACGCACATAACAGCAGCTTAAGATATTATACTGACATTTATAATGATCAGTAAACAAATATAGTTATGATGCAACACAGTGAAATATCAAAATAGATCTATAACATCTAAAAGCTACACAGTCACAATTCTGCTGAATTAACTCATTGAGTGCCAACCACGTAATTTCTCGTTTTTCGTTCCCATGCGTTGAGTGCCAAAAACGAAATTTTTCGTTTTTTGCTTTTTTTTTAAATTATGAAAATAGACACTTTAATACACATTATATGTAAATTTGGGGACTCTACGACGAGGAGAACTGAAATAGATGACGATCAAAGTCACATGACAGCTCATGAACTGGAAGTTTTTTATCATAACTCAGCTTCTGCAAACGGAGTTCTGCATGTGGATGCAGCAGCTGCTCTGCTCTCACCTGCGCTGCTGCTCCAGCTGCTCCAGCTGCTCGGAGCAGAAACAGGAAGCTCTCAGCCGACTGTCCCGCCCGGTCTTCATCTGGAGCAACACCGTGTCCTCCCCAAAGTCCTCCCGCGGTAAAATCTGATGGTCTCTGGGCCAAAGCAGACCGACATCACCGACCCGTACCACAGAAGGACCGCGACCACCGGTGGGACCGGTGTTTCCGAGCCGCTGTGGCCGACAGACCCTCACGTTCCGCGGCGAGAGGCTGTGACACGGCGCGGTGCGTCTGTCATTGTCGTTTAGTGCCCCCCCCCCCCCCCCCCGATGGTGGTTTTGTGAATAGAACAACAATTATTGTATATATTTATCTTATACGAGCCCTTTGATCCAGAAATGCAAGCGTCGGAAGAGCGACAGACACAAACAGAGCACCTTTCATAAAAGACGCTCTATCTCCTTTTCTAGAAAAAAAGGAGGGATTTTGGTGAAAACCAGCCATGTTTAGCTTGACTTTTCTCAGGAACGGAGGCACGTAGAAACAAACGGTTTGTGGTCATTTGAAGCATAAAGTTAAACCTTTCAATTGAGCTACTGTATGTGTTGGTGGCAATAATATAGAATACACTATGGCTCTACATAAAAAGTCAAAAATGGTCTAAATTGCCGGTACACTTGACTAAAACTTTGGAAAGGAGCGCGGAACTCAATGAGTTAAGCTCCAGAAATGAAAAACACTTTATTAGTATTTTTGACAGTTTACAGTATTTTCACAAGGGGAATTGTTTTAATGTAACTGACTATAGGTTCACAATCAGTACATTTATTGCATATTTCTGGACTATGAGGAGTGTTGTGGAAATGTCCTTTAACTTGTGAGAGAGAAAATCATAAGTCCAGCAAATTGAGGTTTCACTTTAAGTACTTTATTTTATCTTGCCATGTTCATGACAGGACAACCAAGATGGCGCACGCTCTGCTGCGACAGCACTGACTGCACTCTCTGTTCTCTGTGTTTCAAACTTGCAAGAGGTGGACTGTCATACACACAAAAGTCTGTACGAGAGTGCACACTGAAATTTGGTCACATCAGGTTACATAGGCACAAGAGCAGGAAGGAGTCATGTGCTCCTCCTTGGAGGCGGCATCATACATTGTCCAATAACATTATTGCATTCTTGCAGAATAAGTTTGCATAGTACAAAGTTTGCACTTAGCACTCATGACATATCATTGGACTATTAGAAGATCAGCTCATATGTAAAGGCAGGAAGCTAGTGGTTGTCTTTAACTTAAGGTTTGTTGTGGTTTTTTCACACTTCAGCATGTTGATGTTTCGTTGACATCTCACTGTGGTTTTGGAAATGGAGACAGCTGCTTGCTTAAGCGTAATCATCATAAAATAACAGCAACCAAGTCGGACACCTGCATACTGCTCTATGCACAGCAGACAAGTGCAACTTGCGCTTTCTTTGAAGTTCACCTAAAGTTCATGAGCATACATCTTCAAAGTTCAATCAAGGGTCATAAACATAAAAAATTCCATTACATGAGTTAAAGGGTTGACCCTTTTATTACTGGCTCATAAATTTTTACTGAATGTTGTAAAGCACAGTAAACACACCTTGTCTCTGACAAAGTACAAAGTAGGAAAACATGAAACACCAACACCATTCACCCTGTCAATGTGTTTCCTTGTTCCCTCCCCTTCAGATCTACAGTTTGAAGATGGGTGGAACCAACATGTGGTGAAGAGGAGGAGCTGACAGGCCCCGTTCACTGCAGAGACACATGTTTAGATCAGAGCGCAAACTAGTTTCACTTCTGAGCAACAGAAACTCAGACAGTCGTCGTTGTCTGTGAGAGGTGAAATGGCGCAGAAAGGAGTTCATCTGGACTAGGAGACCTTCTCTTGTTCCATCTGTCTGGATCTACTGAAGGATCCAGTGGCTATTTCCTGTGGACACAGCTACTGCTTCAACTGTATTAAAACCCACTGGAATAAAGAGGATCGGAAGAAAATCTACAGCTGTCCTCAGTGTAGGAAGACCTTCATACCGAGACCTGACCTGGTGAAAAGCACCATGTTAACAGATTTAGTGGAGGAGCTGCAGAAGACTGGACTCCAAGCTGCTCCTGCTGATCACTGCTATGCTGGACCTGAAGATGTGGCCTGTGATGTCTGCACTGGGAGAAAACTCAAAGCTGTCAAGTCCTGTTTGACGTGTCCGGCCTCCTACTGTGAGAAACACCTGCAGCCTCACTATGAAGCAGCTCCATTAAAGAAACACAAGCTGGTGGAGCCCTCCAAGAAGCTCCAGGAGAACATCTGCTCTCGTCATGATGAGGTGATGAAGATTTTCTGCCGCACTGATCAGCAGTGTATTTGTCTTGTCTGCCTTCTGGAGGAACATAAAGGCCACGACACAGTCTCAGCTGCAGCAGAAAGGACTGAGAGGCAGAGAGAGCTGGAGCTGAGTCGACAAAAGATCCAGCAGAGAATCCAGGACAGAGAGAAAGATGTGAAGGTGCTTCAACAGGAGGTGGAGGCCATCAATGGCTCTGCTGATAAAGCAGTGGAGGACAGTGAGAAGATCTTCACTCAGCTGATCCGTCTCATGAAGAAAAGAAGCTCTGAGCTGAAGCAGCAGATCAGATCCCAGCAGGAAACTCAAGTGAGTGGAGTCAAAGAGCTTCAGAAGAAGCTGGAGCAGGAGATCACTGAGCTGAAGAGGAAAGACGCTGAGCTGAAGCTGCTGTCACACACAGAGGATCACACCCAGTTTCTACACAACTACCCCTCACTGTCAGCACTCAGTCCATCTACACACTCATCCAGCATCAATATCCGTCCTCTCAGATACTTTGAGGATGTGACAGCAGCTGTGTCAAAGCTCAGAGATAAACTACAGGACCTTCTGAGGGACAAATGGACAAACATCTCACTGACAGTGACTCGAGTGGATGTTTTACTGTCACCACCAGAGCCCAGGACCAGAGCTGACTTCTTAAGATATTCACAGAAAATCACACTGGATCCAAACACAACACACAGACGTCTGTTATTATCTGAGGGAAACAGGAAAGCAACATGGTGTAAAGATCAGTCTTATTCTAGTCACCCAGACAGATTCATTTACTGGCCTCAGGTCCTGAGTAGAGAGAGTCTGACTGGACGTTGTTACTGGGAGGTGGAGTGGAGAAGAGGAGGAGTTTATGTAGCAGTCGCATACAAGAATATCAGCAGAGCAGAGAGAGAAAGTTTGTTTGGATGTAATGACAAATCTTGGGCGCTAGTTTGTTTCAACAACAGATTCACATTTTATTTCAACAACATCTATACTCCAGTCTCAGGTCCTCAGTCCTCCAGAGTAGGAGTGTACCTGGATCACAGAGCAGGTATTCTGTCCTTCTACAGCATCTCTGAAACCATGACTCTCCTCCACAGAGTCCAGACCACATTCACTCAGCCTCTACATGCTGGAGTTTACGTTGGTCCTGGATCCACAGCAGAGTTGTGTAAACTCAAATAGACAAAGATCATTGAAGGAGCAGTTGGTTGTGGTTAAAATCTGTATTTTAGTTCATCACTTTCTTTAGTCTCCATGTTTGTTGCTAAAAGCTCATTGCTGTTGTGTCTCTGCACTGCACAGAGATCACCTGTCAATCAAACATTGTGGGCGGGACTTTGACCTCTTGTCATTTCTTGTTGTGTTGATGTTTGACTTTGTTGAGGTGGAGCTGGAGCCGTGGAGGAGATCACTGCTCATGATGATGTTTCTTTACCTAAACTCACATTTCTCCACATGAAAATAGAAACTTCTCTGAACTCTAAATGTTTGTTGGATATTTGTGTTGATGTGCTTGCATCTTGTTGTTTGGGCCTTAACAGAGAATTTAGGTTTGTTCTCACTGTGGAAACTAAGAAATCTATAATCGCATTTACATTGATTTGTTTGTCAGATCAAATGTTGTTGTTGTTCAAATCCACTCACTGATAAGGTTTATGAGCTTTAAATCAAGTGTAAATATGATAATAATCAAGGAGGGGATGATTATTTTCTTTTCCATGTCTAGATTCAGGTTGAACAAACTGATTATGTAGATGAAGTTAATCTGTTTATGAAATAATCAAATAAAGGAGATTTTCCTTCAGGACAGATCAAATGGTTTCCTCTCTTTTCTTTCCTGGATCTAAAACTGAATAAAATGGTGAGATCTGCCCCAACTGCCTACAGACCAGAAACACCGAGATCATTATTTTTCATCTGGCGCCATCATCTGGTCAAAATTCAAACTCTTTGTGTTGGACGTTCTTGCTGATTGAGAGCTGTGCTGTTTATATAACTTAACAACTTGTACAACAGGAAGTCAGTTTGTTTGAAGATGGAGGACGATGAGAGAAATATTATCCTTAGCAGGATGAATTGTTTGGTTAATTAAGTTTAATGTGGTCAATGTACTTTTTTCTGTAAAGTTTCATATTCAGTAAAATCTCAAATTATATTTACTCTTCCTCTTGTTCTTTTTTTTCCTGCCCTGATCACTAAAAGTAGAAAACATACACCAAACAGAGAGTTACTAAGACACTATATTTTCATTTCGTATATGAATTGTCCTCCTGCCATATTTTTTCCATATATATTTTTAAATTGACTGTTAATGTTAATTATATGTGTTTAAATACATAACTGCTCTGTTGGACTAGTTACAATCCCCTTGTTAACATGTCTACTGTTCTGAACATTTTACATGTTGAAACGATCATGTGGCACCCAAAACTGCAAAGTAGAGTTGGTGTGAAAACTGGGGCCCCGAAACTTTCAAAGATAAATGTCTGCATGTCCATACACTAAAACTCACATGAAGCATGGAGTTTTAAGCCAGGCATGTTAAGTGGGAGTTTAAATTACTAGTAACTAAAAGTAACATTGCGGAGTTTTTCGGCCTTAAAATAATGTTTCCAGACTCATTGCAATGGTAGAAAAATGGTTAATAGGATGAATGGTGCTGCCGCTACAGTCTGAGCCGGGTCGCGTCGGCTGAAACTGCACTATGTAACTTCCCTGCACGGGTACGAATCACCGCCCCCCCTCCTCCCCCCTCCCCTCTGCGTCGAGGGAGAGACGTGGTGGGTAAAAGCGAAACTTACGGTCCCCCATCCGGTCGTCATCGCCGTCCCCCGATCACCCGCCACACAGTCTCCTTGCAAACATGTGGGAAATACTGTCGTTTATTAATGGGAATAAACGCTGGATGCGCTGGCTGATAAGTTTCGTTATCGTTAAATTTCATTTTTCCCCCCAGATGATAGCGCTTCTCAACCAGATGGTGGAAGCACTGAGCTGAAACTCCGCAATGTTGCTTTAAAAATTGATCAGAGAAACTGAATCATATCAGTATTTGCTGTGACCCTACTCTTAAATAACACCTGTTCTCCTAAGTGTACATTGTTCCACATACCTCAGCTAAGTTGTTCCAGCATCTTGGGGAGCCTATCTGAATTTGCTTGATACCCAGACTGACTCAATAATGTTAGGACAGGACCAGGCCTCACACCATCTGCTTCAGGATGTCTGGCTCTTCTCTTCTCTGAAGATGGTTCTTCATGGATCTGGGTATAGACATGGTAAGGAGCTAAATATTCAAAGTACCTAACCCAAGGTTACAAGAATGCAAAACAGTTACACAATTCCTTTATCACATTTCAAGAAATTAAAGAGTTATTTCTTGTTATTTGACATGTTGAGGTATTTAGTAAGTTACCTTCACTTGATTTGCGCGCTGCTAGCTTCAAACATTAGCCGGGAAAACTGGTAGAGAAGTTGAGTGATAACGTGACAAAATATAGTTGAAACACAACACAAAATGTATTTTGTCCACTTAGATGCATTCACTAACCGGGAAAAAAAAGAACAGTACACTGTATGTTTAAATGTTTGTGATATTTTCAAATATTTCCAATGTTTCCTCTCTTACCGTTAATTTGCCGTTTCCATCAGAACTACATTTTTCAGCCGTTACTACACTCAAGTATCACTCCGCACATCAGCGGTCAGAGTGAAACGTAGCCTCACTTGTGCGTTGGAAGTAGGTAAACTGCTAAAATAAAAAATGAAAAAGATTTTTAAAAAGTAGTCCCAACAGAAACAACTGATTAACGGTAAGATAAAGTGTGAGGACTTAAAAAAAGTGTACAGTCCAACTGCTGCTAGCTTTTTTCTGTGGAGATTATTTATGTCAGAAAACAACAACTATAGTTAGTCAAATTGAACATTTACTGTTATAAAACATTCCACTTCCTCGTGGCAGGTGATGCTAAGATGTAGAGTTAATATTCATCTATTTTTAGAAACAGCTTCAACCAAATATAGTAGCGTAGTGCAGTGCTGTGATCTGCTCAAATTTTGACCGCAGTAAATGATGGCAAGACTTCCCCCTCTGCCAGAGATATGGGGTTGACAGTTGTAAACAAACCCATGCAGGAGAGATTCATTTAGCTGTGAAAAGTCATTAAGTTGTTCTCATGTTTGTGTCAAACACAGAAAGTCCAACTTACTGTACGGTCTGTCGGGATATCCTGGAGGAGAGGAGCCGAGCTCGTCAGAGAGCGGATGTTGAATAGTCCGACGCTGACGTTGTTGTGGTTCTACGGCGTGTGCACGGTGCACTGATGTGAGCCGGCCTAGCTAGGCTGACTAGCTAGGTTGTGGTGGATTTATTAGTTTAAAGTCGTCGACATTAAAGCTCCGCTGGAATCCATGGTGGATATATTTCCAACAAGGCAGTCGAGGGGGGGCACAAAGTCCACACAAACAGCCGATTCATCAGCTCAGTTGCCGGTGAAAGACCAGAGGAGAACTCCGAGCAGCAGCAGCAGCAGCAGCCAGGTGAGGAGGAACGGAGCCCAGCACAACAACAGGTAGGCTGAAGTCTCATCTTCTCATTTTACGCAACGGTCTCTCTTTGCTGTTGCTCATTCAACTGCAGGTCAGCATGTGAGTCTCCAACAGTTTTCAGAGAGACAGTAGAAGCAAGTGTCTAATCATTGAATCCAGTCCTGGACCAGGTTCCTTATCGGGACTGAAGAGGAAACAGTCCCAGCAGTAGCTCTTGCTTGGTTGCACTAATCCTGGTAAACTGTGTGAAGGTCGGCCTTCCTAGATAATTTCAAGTTTTTCCTGAACAGTTAATTATGAAAACAGAGTCAACCACACAGCCTTAATCACTAACTTCCACCATTTAATGAACATGTAAAGGTTACACACAACAGCAAGTAAAAACATACAAACAAACAAATTAACTCATTGAGTGCCAGACCTTTTATAAAATGGTCAGTGCCAGGTGCCAGCGTTTTGGGGCATTCTGAGTAATATGTCAAGACCCAGAGAGTATTTTGTACTATGACTCTGAAAACACCAAACAGCTCAAAGGAAAGAGGAGACTCTCTATTTAACTAGGGAAAAAACCATTTGTTTGTACCTTGTTCCATTCTTGATTTATCTTAAGTTGAATAGAGCCTGGTTGCACCAAAAAGACCACTTTTTTTCTAGAAAGCTGAGAAAAATGCATTTTTGTGAAAGAGAGTCTCTCAAGAAAAACAGTGATTTATCCGTTTTAATTTTGGCTTCAAAAATATGTAAGACATCTGAACATTTCATTTCACATGTCCTCCCCCCCCCCCAAAAAAAAGACTAAACAAAAACAAAACAACAACAACAACAACAACAACTAAAATACAACAGGTACGAGCGGTTGCTGCCCCCTCAGCCTCTCCTACGCCCCCCTCCTCCCCCCTCCCCTCCCCCCCCTCTCTGCCCCTCCCCTCCCCTCCCCTCCTTCTCCTCCTGCTGCATCGTCTCTGAAGTAGGGAGGGAGACGTCGTGGCGTCTTCAGCCTCTCTGCTGGACGCGGCCGCGGCAGCGACGCACCGCGCTGATCTCTCGGTTCGTCGTCACGTCGGTTAGACAGCAACTGGTGAAACTGACTCCGCGATCCGCTTCGGCATTTCGGTGCTGATCATCTATCAGTTTACCTTTCCTGCCTCCTCCGATCACTTCATGCTGGAGCTATGCTAACAGCACCATGGCTAAGCTTTCCTCCAGCTCCACGTTACACTTGTTCCAGGCTCTGCCCGTCGTTTTCCTCTAGAAATAGAAACTTTTCCCAACTTTTTTATCTCTGTACCGATCGCACTCGTCTTCTCCTTCCTCTTCACTTCCTGCTCTGATCTACAGTCTCCTTCGTTCTACACATCCCAGAAGCCCCAAAATTACTCACAGTGTTCGCGAGAGCGTCCCCATTTACCAGCCGCAGAAAACTGCATTTGACGTCTATGGACGTCAATGGCACTCAAGCGTTGGATTTTGATTGACGTCCATAGACGTCAATGGCACTCAATGAGTTAATGAAATAATATATTTTGCAAACATTCTTTCAATATTTTTTTTGGTGAGGCCTTCACTGAATACCTTGAAAGCCCAGAGGGTTCCCTCTGACTATAACCTGCAACTGCAACTAAACTATGCAAAAGTGGAAGAAGATGGATGGATGGATGGATGGACGGACGGATGGATGGAGTCTAAACAACAGAATCAACATTTGCAGTACTATATCGTAATCTGCTCCATCATTCGTTCATTTTTGTGAGAACTTCTTTGTTTACAAATCCTCCATCATCACATCACCATCAGCATCATCATCACCTGACAGGACAGTGACTGTCTGTATTGTCCTCTGTGAAGACACTGCCATCTTGTGGCTCTTAATTCTCATCAGGACCAGCTGACACATGAGGCTGAAGCTCTGTCCTGCCAACCTGTCCCTTTTATCTTTTGACATTAAGACAATAAGACAATATACTGACATTTATAACGTTCTGTAAACTAATGTAGTTAAGATTATAAATCTGCAATTTATGTGATTTGTGCAACACAGTGAACTATCAAAATAGATCTATAACATCTAGAAGTTACTCAGTCCTCTATAAAACACTGTATCACAATTCTGGTGAATTAAGCTCCAGAGCTGAAAAACACTTTATTAGTATTTTGACAGTTTATTTTCACAAGAGGAAAATTAATGTAACTGACTAGGTTTACATTCAGTAGATTTATTGCAAGTTTCTGCACTATGTTGAGTTCAATGGTCTGCTGAGACACCGTGCTCATGAAGATCCTCAGAGAGCAAACAATTGTAATTGAGAACAAACAATTACAAAATATTGGCTGAGCTCCAATAATCTTAATATTTCGACGAGCAATATAAAGCAGCATTAAATCTGAGGAATAAGGATGCCTAAGAAGAAAACAAACACATACAAAGACTGCCAAACGCCCGACTCGGCATCTGAGGAGGAAAACGTGGAAGGATTCACTCAAATTCTGAGAGAAATCAGAGAGTTCCGCCACGAAACAACTCGCAATTTCGAAGTGGTGAAGAAGGATATAAGCGAGATAAAGAAAAAAATCAAAGAGCTGGATAGTAGGATGGAAGAAGCGGAGTCCAGGATTGCTGCGAAGGAGGACCAGGAAATCATGTTGTCGAAGGTACTGATTCATACTCTACGTGTTCAGAAAGATTTGATGGAGGGCGGTGCGTGGCGCAGTGGGTAGAGCGGCCGCCCCATGTAGAGGCTACAGTCCTCGCCGCAGGCGTCCCCGGTTCGAATCCCGCGTCGGGCAGACCTTTCCTGCGTGTCATTCCCCCTCTCTCTGCCTCCCCATTTCCTGTCTATCTCTACTGTCATCACTATCAAATAAAGGCAAAAAAGCCGAAAAATATACTTTAAAAAAAAAAAAAAGAAAGATTTGATGGAAAGATGTGAAGATTCTGAGGGCCAATCGCGAAGAAAGAATCTGAGAATCTATGCAGTACCTGAAAAGTTAGAGGGAAGCGACATGACTGGGTTTGTGGAAAAAGTGTTACGCCACACGCTGAAAATTGAGGGGGAAATACCCATTGAAAGAGCGCACCGCTCTGGACAGCTGATTCAGCGCAATAACAACAAACCCAGGTCCATTCTAGTGCGCTTTCAAAGCTACAATATGAGGCAGAGGGTGCTCAGTGCCGCCTGGGCAAAGAAAGAGATTAAACTTGAAGATAACACCCGCATCTACTTTGACGAAGATTTCACTAACAAAGTGTTCCAGGAGAGAGCAAAGTACAGGGATGTCAGAAAGCAACTGAAGGAGAGAGGGATAAAGGCGCGTGTGCTTTTTCCAGCAAGGCTGAAGATAACAGAGGCTGGAGGAAAAGTGAGAGAGTTTCGCGACCCCCGACACGCAGCAGAGGGGCTCCGCGACTATGGAGTTGCCATGGAGATGACGCCCAGAGAGCCCGACTTGGAGTCCATGCTGAAGGCTTCCGGGTGGGAGACTGCGCCCAGCAGGAGAGCAAACCCGGCAAAGGAAATGCTGTCTGGGGTAAAGACATTATTGGATGCTATCAAAAAGCATGAAGACGGCGACGAAGAAGAGGAGGAAGAGGATGAAGAGGAGGCGCGAGGGAAAACGAAGAGGAGTCGAAGAGGAGACCACCAGAAAGTGACTCTATGAAAAAGGTATGGACAGATAGACAAAACAAAGACAAGGACAGTGGACTGGGGATTCCCTGTGTAAAAACAGTCACCATGAAATTTTGTTGTTTGTTTTGTTGCTGTATTTAGTTCTCTCGTCTTAAATGACAGAGTTCTTAGAGAATCGAACATTTACGGGATCTGACTGCAAAGTGTATGATTTTGAGTATCAGGTAGACCCGGAGAGTCACGTGTTTAATAATATTATTGACACTGTAAATATTATTCTGATGATGAGCTCAATGCCAAAATTGTAATGGACAATACATTTTCGTTAATTCATTTTAATTCAAGAAGCATGTATGCAAACTTTACTAAAATTAAAGAGTATCTGAATAAATTAAAAGGAAAATTTAAGGTGATTGCATTATCAGAGACATGGATAAAGAAAGAGAGAGGCACTGAGTTTCATCTTGATGGCTATGAGTTACACTACATAAATAGAGAAAATAAGATCGGAGGGGGAGTGGCTTTTTTTGTTGACAGAGACTTGAGTTGCAGAGTAATTCAAAATATGACAATTGTTAAAGAAAATCTAATGGAATGTATAACTGTGGAAATTGAGTTAGAAAAGAGCAGAAACATTGTGGTTACTTGTGTATACAGAACCCCAGGGTCAAATGTAGAAACTAGGGGTGTAACGGTACACAAAAGTCACGGTTCGGTACGTACCTCGGTTTGGGGGTCACGGTTCGGTACGGTTTCGGTACAACAGACACTAATTGAATGTAAAACTAAAATCTGTTTTGTGTTATAAAAGTAAAAAAAAAAAGAGAAAAAAAAGAATATAAAATAAAACAAGTGCATTCATGCCATTCATTAATTCTAGAGGGGAAAAAAACTTGCACTTGACAACTGTCAACTATTATTCGAATTATTAAATTATTATTATTAAAAAATATATTATTATATATAAAAAAAAAACAAAAAAACAACTAACATCAATGTTGGTTTACACAGTTAAATTAGACTAGATGCCAGTTACTTTGGTGATGTTTCTGGTCCTGTCTGTGTTCATAAAACAGAGGCAGCTACACGCACATCCCAAAAAAACTGAAGACTAGGTGCTGGACCAAGACACAGGTAAGGAAAAAAGGAGACCGCACACTAGTTAAAAGCTCCCGTGACAGTTTAATGTCACTCACACGTTTCAGGCGTCAGCCCTTCATCAGACATAGTGTGTGGTCTCCTTTTTTCCTTACCTGTCTGTGTTTATGTCATGTTAAAAGCTGCGGGATAGGTTGTTGCACACAACTTGTCTTCTTCCTTGCACCAGTGATTGACATATCGGGTTGAACATGCGCTACGCGTTTGATGCGTTTCTAGCGACGCAGCGCGCATCCGTGAAACATCGCCGACGGACTTTGTCCGGTGGACAAGTCACGAGCTGCTTTCTATGGTCGCGAGCCGTCGCCACCGCCGTTGTGTTTCATTGAGAAGCCACGGTGACATGAATGAAGCAGCAGCTCCTCTAACTTCACACCATGGATGTATTATATTGCTTCACACTCTCATCACTTCTCTTCTTCGTCTGCTATGACGGCTGCAGGCAGCTTCGAGGCTCATTACCGCCACCTGGATTCGAGTGAGGACTCGACTTTTTTTTTTTTTTTTTTTTTTTTAATATTCATTCAGACGTATTCGTCGTGTGACTGTGTGCACCGAACCGTGACCCCCGTACCGTGACGGCACGGGACGAATACATATACCGTTACACCCCTAGTAGAAACGTTTGTAGATAGTCTAGAAGAGATAATAAGTAGAGTGAATGAAAACAAGACATGTATGACCTGTGGATATGTGAACATTGATCTACTCTGTGCAGCAAAACATAAAGCAACATCAGATTTTTTGGACACTCTATTCAGTAGAGGTTTCCACCCCCTAATCACAAAGCCTAGTAGAATTACATCATCTAGTGCTACTCTGATTGACAATATATTTTTGAATGTCACAGAGAATAATATCACTTGTGGGTTAGTAATAAATGACATCAGTGATCATTTACCAGTGTTTGTAATATATGATTGTCACATAAAGAGTAAGGTAAAGGAAAACTGTTATAGATATGCAAGGGTAAGATCAGAGGAAGCAATACTTAAAGCTATGGTCTACGTTTTGAAAGTGGATGAGAAAAATTTGAAAAAAGCACCTCTCACACACTCCCGCCCCTCCCCTCTGAGCTCGTATGGCCCACCCCTCGGGACCTCCTCGCGACACGCCTCCCCCCCCTCCCCTCCCCTCACAGAGCAGAGCGGAGCAAGCAACAAGCCTGCTGCCTGCTGAAACCAAACGCGGCTTTGAATGCGGAGTAAAATGTCATATTCACAGTCACAACTTCCACAATAAAACCAAAGATTACCTGTTCAACATAAACTCAGCACCGCCGCTGCAGCAGCCTGACCGGGTCTCTCTGCACCGCGGCGCCACTGAGCTCCAGGCCCCGACTCTTCCTGCTCCTCTCCCCCAGACACAGGACCCTGTCCTGGGTCACCCAGCGCGAAGAGTCTCCCTGTAGCATGAGGCTGTGCTCGGCGCTAGCCCACTAATAGCACCAGCTGCCGGTGATGAGGCGGTGTGCCAGTACCGTCATCGCCGTCCCCGGCAATGGGACTGCGGCGGGCGACCGCTGGTACGAGCAGCGCCGCCATTAGCAACCATTAGCACAGCCTCATGCTACAGGGAGACTCCTCGCGCTGGGTGACCGGCCACAGGGTGCTGTGTCTGGGGGAGAGGAGCAGAAAGACCGGGGCCTGGAGCTCCGCAGCCAGCGGCGGAAATTACCGAGGGGGCCATTTGGCCCCCAATTTAGCCTAAAATGCCCCCAAAAATCATGCTCCAGGGGCCAAAATTGGCCCCAAGTTTTCGAAACAAATATATATATTTTTACATTATAATATGACATTAAACTAAATTTTTCATGTTCATTAATTTACCGTTGCCGCGTCTCATTATTCTCCTGATGGAATTTAACGAGATGAGTGAAGTGACAGCGCAGCGGTGCCGCCCCTCCCCCTCTCCCTACCACACAGGTTTTGTTCAGCAGGTGCAGTGCCGCTGCCGCAGTTGCTGTGCCGTGATGGACCGCTACTTAATCAGGCCGGCGGTGGCCGACAGAGAGTCGGTCCAGCAGGATCCTCCTCCGCAGGATCCTCCTCCGGCTTCACCAGATCCTCCCTCACCAGACCCCCCCTCACCAGATTCCCCGAAAGCCCCCGTGAAGAAGAGGTGCACCTTGCCATCCACTATCGCGCGATGGAAGCTGGACTGGCTGGGTGTAGAAGAGGTGGGGAAAAAAATCGTGATGTTCTGCAAAGCTTGCAGAGCATATCCACCAAAGGTCAAACAGACTATCGGACTGAAAGTAAACGATTTAATAGGGAGTGAACAAATAAAAAAATAGACAGCAAACCGTCATCAGACGACGAAACAACACCGACTCGCTTATGGTAAGTGACAACACGCTAACTTTTAAGACTTTACATCTTTCGTGTGGCACGTTAGCTAAGGTGTCGAGTTAGCTTAAAGCTAACGTCACCGTCTACATCCTGCAGCAATATGTGGCTCTCGGTGTTTGCAGTATGCTGCTGCAGGATTTAGACGGTGACGTTAGCTTAAAGCTAACAAACTCTACACTATGGTTAAGTTCCTGATGTAGAATGTGTATTATAGGGATCGCTGACGTTTATTATTCACGGACAAAAAATCGATCATAATCGGCGAGGGGGGTGGGGGCGGGGGTGTAGCCTACTCGGTGTCTCGGTTCTCGGCGGATGAAAGCAAGGCGGCTGGTTTATGCAGCCAGGCTCTTCTCAGAGCTCCTGTTCCGTTGTGATTATGAACTGTGCCTTTTGGGAGTCATCACTGCAAAGTTTAAAATTATTCCAGAGCTTGACTTCTTAGACATTTTTGACTAATTAGCCGATGAGAACCGGTGTCAACTACTTTGCATGCGCAGAAAAAAGGGAAAATAAGAAAAATAATCCATCACGGACTTCATGGTTGATTACCATGGCAACGATGAAGCTTCGATTTTTTAAAGAAAATTTTTTAGGGGGGTGGTAAGGCCTAGGTTTTCAGCTTCCTTTTATCTTTAATAGAGGGGGCTGCTGTTTTTCTATCATTCAACCAGTTTGATTTGAACATTTTTAGCCTTCTGACTAATATTTATAGCAACCCTAACTTTATATAACTAATTCTTTATATCTAGTTGTTTTATATTTAAGAGTGAATACACTACCATAGTAATTTTTGCTTTTCATGTGCTATTTTTTTAAGAAATAATTTAATTATAAATGAGAGGAAATTGAATTGCATTTACATACACTGATATATTGATTAATAACCCACTTTTATATTTTTGTTCACAGATGCTTGGTGCAATCAGTTAAAACACAAGGAGCCCATTGTAGATGCAGTGTGCCACATGAAGACAGAAGTTTTCAAGAAAATGGTTAAGCTTTTTGACATTTCATACCACATTGCTAAGCACGAGAAGCCCTTTGCATATTTCCCAGCTCTCATTAACCTTGAGAAGAGACATGGTGTGGAACTCGAAGACACATATAAAAACCCCAAACAGGCACAAGTCTTTACTCAGTACCTTGCTGAAGAAATACAGGACATGATGATTACCAGGCAAATTAGAGAATCAAGATACATCCTTGTGGATGGTAGCACTGACCGCTCAACTTTGGAGAAAGAGGTTGTGTACTGCAGATTTTTACATAACCATGTGCCTGTCATGAAATTTGTCGGAATTAAGGATACAGAGTGCACCACAGCTGACGGCATCCTGAAGTGTGTCAAGTCGCAGTGGACTTCCAAGGGATTGCCTGACTTTAAAGGACACCTTGTAGGATTTGGTGCGGATGGAGCCAGTGTTAATTTTGGGTGTCGGCAGAGGATCTACAAGAAGCTACAAAACGAGATGCCGTGGCTGATGGGAATTCACTGTGTGGCTCATCGTTTAGAACTTGCATGCAAAAATGCATTCCAGGGAACATACTTCAGTCAAGACATTGATGGTTTCTTGGCCTTCTACACAGCCTTTTATCGGGGTTCAGGTAAACGACTAAGGGAATTGGACCAGATGTCAGACATTCTTGAGCAAACACTTATGACACCTACAAGACTCGATGGGGTTAGATGGTTAGACCATCATAGAAGAGCAATTAAGGCACTTGAAGCCAATCTCCCTGCTGTGATTACCCATTTGAGTGACATTGGGAGCGACCAGCGCAAGGACATACAGAAATGCGATGCAGCAAAAGTGAGAGGCTGGCTTAGTAAAATTCACAGTCACAATTTTGTTCTACACATGGGATTGTACATTGATGTTTTGGCTGAGCTGTCACACCTCTCACTTACTTTCCAGAAGGATAACATTTCTTTTCCGGCAGCGGTGGAGGCAGTCAGTATCACAGGGCAGGTTTTGGAAGACATGGTGAAGCACGATGGACAGAAACTAAAAGCCATAAAGATGGCATGTGAGAAAGGTAACTACAGGGGCATTGAGCTCACAGGGCAATTCACTGAGGCTGAAAAAAAAAGAAAACGTCCAGAGAGGAGCTCATCAATGAATTAGTTGCCTGTCTGGATGAAAGATTTCAGTTAAAATCACACACAGTCCTTCAAGCAATGTTGAAGTTCGACACAAAGCTATGGTCTGAATCCAGTGATGATTTAGCTACATATGGCAATGAAGAAGTTGCACTCCTGCTGGAACACTTCAAGGAGGTTTTCATTTCCAATGGATGTGATACAGAGTGTGTAATGCCTGAATGGGCACGTCTAAAAAAAGTGATTAAAAGAAACTATACAGGTGTCACATGGGGAGACCTGTGGCCTCAGATCTCCCTAAATTGGTCTGAGCAGTTTCCTAACTTGCTTCATGTCATTGAGATCATTCAGGTCTTGCCAGTGTCAACATCGAAAGTTGAGAGAGCTTTCTCTCTTCTGAACAGAGTCAAGACAGACTGGAGAATTAACCTCAAAACAACCACAATAGAAAACCTCATGCACATCTCTCTAGAAGGACCACAAGAAGAGGATACTGTTGGAATTGTGGAAGCTGCAGTAAAGAACTGGTTCCAAAGTTCACAAAAGAAAAGGCACCCATCAACAAAACCATATGGTAAAAGGCCACAGTCCTTCACATCAACTGCTGCAGCTGCACCAGCAACAACAGAAATGGATAACATTGAATCTGAGTCTGATGAGTGAAATGTAGCCTTCATATTCATGACAAACAGAACTAAGCAGCTGTGTCCTCTTGTGAAAATATTACTTATGTTTATCATATGCAGGTTTAAGCACATCAGTTATGTTTAAGATGTACTGTTGTGAAAATGTTAATGTTTATGATACTGTATAGAGGACAAGCACTGTGGTTAAGTTTAACTTAGCTGTCTGTTACCGGTAAGTTTAAATGTCCTGTTGTAATAAAAAAAAAAGCCTTAATGTTTATGATATAAATCTAGTTGTGTCTTTAAATTTGAAAATTGATCCATTAGAATTGGAATAATAAAACTGACTTATGTGGAAAAAAACCTCCATGTAATGTGGGACATGCTGTGAAAGGAGGTCAGTGCAGAATGACTGCTCACTGGTTGATAGACTGATACTGCCTGATACATGTGAGAAGGGCGTTATATGAAATGTGAAGTCATTATGAGTTATTGTGTTTTATAAAATTCTCAAGACTTAGAAATTAACAATGATTTTATGTCAGACATGTATGTTGACAGGCATAATCATAACTATCATATATATTTAGCACATGTTCAGACATTGGGAGGGGGTAAAAGGCCACAGTCCTTCACATCAACTGCTGCAGCTGCACCAGCAACAACAGAAATGGATAACACTATATCTGAGTTCGATAGTGAAATGTAGCCTTCATGTTCATTACAAACGGGACTAAGCAGCTGTGTCCTCTTGTGAAAAATATGCCTCATGTTTATCATATACAGGTTTAAGCACATGAGTTTATGTTTAAAATGTACTGTTGTGAAATGTTAATGCTTATGATACTGTATAGAGGACAAGCACTGTTGTTAACTTTAACTTAGCTGTCTGTTACTGGTAAGTTAAAATGTCCTCTTGTAAAAAACAAACATGTGTTCTGCTATCCACAAATACAAATTTCTCATTTGTAACTTGTATTTTGGTTTTTACAAATAAATATGTGTTTGTAAATATATTGGGTATGTGTAAATGTATAGCTACTACTTCCACACTTCTCTCTAAAAGGGAAAAGGTAAGCTTTACATTTATTTGGGTTGGCAGGCGACAAAGTACAGTAGTGATGGCTTTGTGCATTTAAATCCCTTTTTTTTGTTTTTCTTTTAGATGGCCCTCAAACATTTTGAAAATGCCCCCACTTTTTGGACTGTGGGGGCCAAAATTGCCCCCAAAATATTTTCTTTCATACCCTGTCCGCAGCACCGCAGTGCAGAGACCCGCTCAGGCTGCGGCTGGAAGCAGCTGTGTGTCGGGGAGAGGAGGAAGACAACTTAGCTCAGCAGGGCCGCGGTGTGCAGGGTGCAGCACCCCGGTCAGACTGCAGCTGGAAGCAGCTGTGTGTCGGGGAGAGGATCAGGGAGACTCGACGCGGCACCGGTACCGGTAATAACGGCAGCAACACATTCTGTGCTTCTGTACTGTGTAGGGCCCGACCGATATGGATTTTTTGGGGCCGATGCCGATGCCGATTATTAGGGGGAAAAAAATCCGATAACCGATTAATCGGCCGATTATTTTTTTTTTTATAAAGTTTTACAATTTTATTAATTTAAGTAATATATCTACATATATTATATAATATATAAATTAGGGCTGCCAAATTTTCATTGGTCAATTGGTTGCAGGAAAAAACAACAACATTTGGAGTACTGTCTTGTCAAAATTAAGTCAAAATCAATGACTGAACTGTGAAAGGCTATAGGGCTTTTATTTTGAAGGGCCAGATACAGGAAGTCATGACACATGACACTTTTTTGTTGTTGTTGTTGTTTTTACACGGCACGGCGGTCTCTCTCTCTCTCTCTCTCTCTTTTTTTTTTGAAAAGCGACTTTTTCCAGTGTTGTTCCAGACGTTTCTGGTTTGTTGAACTCGACGTGGAAGCACGTATCACCGCTGTTTTCAATGTTTAGCGGGTGCTGCGCTGCCGCGAGCCCCGGTCCCACAGCGCAGTGTGTCACGGAGCAGAGACATGATTGTCCCGCTGCAGTCAGAGACCCGCACCGCCGCCCCCCAGTCTACACAGCCTGAGCTCAGTCACTCACCCTCCTCATCCACTGTGTTTATTGATAAACGGGCGTAGCTACTGCCGGTAATAAAACCCGACCGGCTTGTTGAATCTCGGACCCAACACGGCCGGAGTCACGAGCATTAATTAATTAATTCACAACCCGACCTCGGTGTTAAAAAAAAAAAAAAAAAGTTAAAAGAAAGCCAGCAGCAACACTGGTTTTGAGACAGTTAACAGTTAATCAAGTTGTTAATAAGCTGTGTGATGTGTGTGAGTGACAAGGCTATGGCGGAGCGTGTCCTGCTGCAGATCAGTCACTCTGCTGTGCTGTGAGGTGGTTAGTGGATGCAGTTGGATGCGCCCTCTACAGGATAAATAACCTAATGTCGGGGGATCTTTTCAAATGGGGGAACATTTTCAAAGTAAAACCAAGTCTTATTCCCAGCATTTTATTTCTGAAAATATCGGCGACAATCGGCGAGTTTTGGCCGATTACCGATTATTCTCAAACGGGCTATAATCGGCCGATTTAATCGGCTCGCCGATAAATCGGTCGGGCCCTAGTACTGTGCTTCTCTGAATCCTAGTGGGGCTTTTTTTCGGCAGACTGACCGGGGGTGGGGGGCAGCAGGCGCTGAATTGGTGGGTTTATATGTGTCTGTGGCTGAGCAGTTCAGAGCGGTTACAACTACTTGTAGTTTCTAAGCGGAGGGGGTGGGGACGAGGCGGGTCGAGGAGGAGCAGGAGAGACGACGGGATAGGATGGAGGGTGCGAGCCAGTGGGAGCCGGACGGGGCGCGCCGTGCCCATTGGTCAATTTCTATGCAGGCCCACGGCTGATAGACTGAATGGATTTTTTTGGTTCTTTTTGCTATTTATATTGTGTATATTGGACCACAGGACCATAATCGCTGTATAAACGATGTTAATAATAATTACCAATGCTCCAAATCGTAGACCATAGCTTTAAGTTTAGAAATGATTTGTTAAATGAGGAATGGAATGAGGTTTATACAGAGGGAGTAAACGATGCATATGATTATTTTTTAAAAAGAAAAACACACTGTATAGAGACTTTATTAAATTTAGAACAAACAATGCTGAAAATAAGTATAAGAGGTATAAAAATAAGTTAACAACAATAATGAGGCAGGCCAAAAGGGAGTATTATAATAAAATACTAAAAGAAAATGAAGATAATTTGAAAGGAACATGAAGGATCCTGAATGAGGTAATGAGGAACAAAACAGCTCCAACAGCTATGCCAAATTATTTTATTAATGAGAATCGAGAAATTAACGACATGAATCAAGTTGCCAATGAATTTAACTCATTTTTTGTAAATATTGGGCCAAATTTAGCTAACACAATCTCAACACAAAATCAACAATTCGAGAGAAAAGAAAAAATGGGAAGCAAGGTGCTACAGTCAATGTACCTAGGTGGGGTGAGTGAGAATGAAATAATATCGATTATAACCAAAACAAAGAGTAAGACATCAACAGACAGTGATGGGATAGACATGTGTATAGTGAAAAAAACTATTGATTGTATAATTAAACCTTTAAGTTACATATTTAATCTTTCTTTAAGTACAGGTGTTTTTCCAGAGAGGATGAAAACGGCAAAGGTTATTCCTTTATTTAAGTCAGACGATAAACATGAATTTAATAACTATAGACCAGTGTCAATGCTCTCACAATTTTCAAAAGTGCTTGAAAAACTGTTTGTACAGAAGTTAGACATATTTCTTGAAAAGAATCACTTGCTGAGTGAGAGTCAGTATGGGTTTCGAACCAACCGATCTACAGCAATGGCACTAATGAAAATAACGGAAGAAATAACAACGGCATTAGATAACAAAAAATATACAGTTGGGGTTTTTATTGATTTAAAAAAGGCGTTTGATACAATAAATCATGAAATTTTAATTTCTAAATTACATAATTATGGTGTGAGAGGAATTGCCTTGGACTGGTTAAGTAGTTATTTACAAAATAGAAAACAATATGTTCAGCTAGAGGGTTACAAATCAGAATGTATGAGGACTCTATGTGGAGTCCCACAAGGATCCGTTTTGGGACCTAAACTTTTTATTTTATATATTAATGATATTTGTGATGTTTCAAAGATTCTACAGTTTGTTTTGTTTGCTGATGATACTATTTTTTTTTGTTCTGGGGATGATTTGGGGATTATTGCAGAAAACATCACTAATGAAATGGTTAAACTTAAGAGATGGTTTGATGAAAACAAGCTTTTGTTAAATTTGAAAAAAACTAAATTTATGGTTTTTACAAATCGAAAAAAGGATGAAATTGAACTTTCATTTGCAGGAGAGAGTATTGAAAGTATGTATTTAGGTTTTTTGGGCGTTATCCTGGAGGACAAGTTGTCATGGAAAAACCACATAGCATATGTAAAAGCCAAGGTGGCAAAGAGTATCTATATTCTGAATAAGGTTAAGTTTGTCTTGGACACTAACACACTAAGAATTCTGTATTGTACATTTATTTTGCCATATTTTAATTATTGCGTGGAGGTGTGGGGCAACACTTATGTAAGTAACATCGCTCCTCTGATTCTGCTACAAAAAAGAGCAGTAAGAGTAATCCACAAGGCAGGTAATAGAGATCCCTCAAATTTTTTATTTCTGCAGGTTTGTTGAAAATGGCTGATATAATAGAACTACAGACCCTAAAAATTATGTTTAAAGCAAAGAACAGATCATTACCAGAACATTTACAAAGCTTGTTTAAACTGGAGGAAGGGGACAACAGACTGAAGCTTGATTTTAAACATACATTTGCAAGGTTAAGCTTAAAACAAATGTGTATTTCTGTTGCAGGTGTAAAAGTATGGCATTCACAAAGCAAGGAATTGAAAAGCTGTACAAGTATGTCTCAGTTTAAGAAAATGTTTAAAAAAAGAAAAGATAAGTATTTACAAAAAAGAAGGAGAAAGAGAAAAAGAAGGGAAAAAAAGAAAAAGATAGATAGACGAGTGGTGTTTACCGTTATTTTGTTTGTTTGTTTTTTTGTCATTACTATGTTTCATTATCTTTAATATTTTGAAACAGAGAATAATATTGGTGTTGAAGTAAGCCAATGAAATTTGTAACAACAGAGAGGGGCAGGTATTATACGTTTTTTCTTCATCCTGCTCCTTTTCATTCATGATGAAAATGTGTACACAATGTATATGTGCAACTATGTGAGAACCATGAATGAAATAAATCAAAATGAAATGAAATGGTCAATCCTTTTATAACTGGCTCATAATTTTTACTGCATGTTGTAAAGGACAGTAAACACAACCTGTCTCTGACAAAGTACAAAGTAGGAAAACATGAAACACTGTCACTCTTTTCCTGCTTCAACACTCATCAAGCTCCACCCTGTTCATGTGTTTCCTTGTTCCCTCCCCTTCAGATCTACAGTTTGAAGATGGGTGGAACCAACATGTGGTGAAGAGGAGGAGCTGACAGGCCCCGTTCCCTGCAGAGACACATGTTGTTTAGATCAGAGCTCAAACTAGTTTCACTTCTGAGCAACAGAAACTCAGACAGTCGTCGTCTGTGAGAGGTGAAATGGCGCAGAAAGGAGTTCATCTGGACCAGGAGACCTTCTCTTGTTCCATCTGTCTGGATCTACTGAAGGATCCAGTGGCTATTCCCTGTGGACACAGCTACTGCTTCAACTGTATTAAAACCCACTGGGATGGAGAGGATGGGAAGAAAATCTACAGCTGTCCTCAGTGTAGGAAGAACTTCACACCAAGACCTGACCTGGTGAAAAACACCATGTTAGCAGCTTTAGTGGAGGAGCTGAAGAAGACTGGACTCCAAGCTGCTCCTGCTGATCACTGCTATGCTGGACCTGAAGATGTGGCCTGTGATGTCTGCACTGGGAGAAAACTCAAAGCTGTCAAGTCCTGTCTGACATGTCTGGTCTCTTATTGTGAGAAACACCTGCAGCCTCATCATGATTCTTCTTCATTTAAAAAACACAAGCTGGTGGAGCCCTCTAAGAAGCTCCAGGAGAACATCTGCTCTCGTCATGATGAGGTAATGAAGATTTTCTGCCGCACTGATCAGCAGTGTATCTGTCTTGTCTGCCTTCTGGATGAACATAAAGGCCACGACACAGTCTCAGCTGCAGCAGAAAGGACTGAGAGGCAGAGAGAGCTGGAGCTTAGTCGACAAAAAATCCAGCAGAGAATCCAGGACCCAGAGAAAGATGTGAAGGTGCTTCAACAGGAGGTGGAGGCCATCAATGGCTCTGCTGATAAAGCAGTGGAGGACAGTGAGAAGATCTTCACTCAGCTGATCTGTCTCATGGAGAAAAGAAGCTCTGAGCTGAAGCAGCAGATCAGATCCCAGCAGGAAACTCAAGTGAGTGGAGTCAAAGAGCTTCAGAAGAAGCTGGAGCAGGAGATCACTGAGCTGAAGAGGAAAGACGCTGAGCTGAAGCTGCTGTCACACACAGAGGATCACACCCAGTTTCTACACAACTACCCCTCACTGTCAGCACTCAGTCCATCTACACACTCATCCAGCATCAATATCCGTCCTCTCAGACACTTTGAGGATGTGACAGCAGCTGTGTCAGAGCTCAGAGATCAACTACAGGACCTTCTGAGAGACACATGGACAAACATCTCACTGACAGTGACTGAAGTGGATGTTTTACTGTCACCACCAGAGCCCAGGACCAGAGCTGGATTCTTAAGATATTCACAGGAAATCACACTGGATCCAAACACAGCAAACAAACGTCTGTTATTATCTGAGGGAAACAGAAAAGTAAAATATATGGGTAGAGATAAGTCTTATTCTAGTCACCCAGACAGATTCACTTACTGGTCTCAGGTCCTGAGTAGAGAGAGTCTGACTGGACGTTGTTACTGGGAGGTGGAGAGGAGAGGAAGAGTTTATTTAGTAGTCGCATACAAGAATATCAGCAGAGCAGGGGATGAAAGTGGGTTTGGACGTAATGACAAATCTTGGGCTTTATTTTGCTCCAACAACAGTTTCACATTTAAGTTCAACAGAATCGAGACTCCAGTCTCAGGTCCTCAGTCCTCCAGAGTAGGAGTGTACCTGGATCACAGAGCAGGTATTCTGTCCTTCTACAGCGTCTCTGAAACCATGACTCTCCTCCACAGAGTCCAGACCACATTCACTCAGCCTCTACATGCTGGATTTTGGGTTGGTTGGTCTAATGGAGACACAGCAGAGTTGTGTAAACTCAAATAGACAAATATCATTGAAGGTGCAGTTAGTTAAAATCTGTATTTTAGTTCATCACTTTCTTTAGTCTCCATGTTTGTTGCTAAAAGCTCATTGCTGTTGTGTCTCTGCACTGCACAGAGATCACCTGTCAATCAAACATTGTGGGCGGGACTTTGACCTCTTGTCATTTCTTGTTGTGTTGATGTTTGAGTTTGTTGAGGTGGAGCTGGAGCCGTGGAGGAGATCACTGCTCATGATGATGTTTCTTTACCTAAACTCACATTTCTCCACATGAAAATAGAAACTTCTCTGAGCTCTAAATATGTGTTGGATATTTGTGTTGATGTGTTTGTGTGTTGTTGTTTGGGCCTTAACAGAGAAATCAGCAGACCTTCCTTTATCACTGAGGTTTGTTCTCACTGTGGAAACAAAGTAATCTAGAATGACATTTACATTGATGTGTTTGTCCGATCAAATGTTATTGTTGTTCAAATCCACTCACTAATCAGGTCTATGAGCTTTAATCAAAGTGTAAATGTCATGATGATAATCAATGAGATGATTATTTTATTTTCCATATCTAGATTCACTTCACTGAGATCATTATTTTTCCTCTGGCGCCATCATCTGGTCAAAATTCAAAACCTTTGAGTTGGACATTCCTGCTGTTTGAGTCTTGAGAGCTGTGTTGTTTATATAACTTCACAACAGGAACTCATTTTGTTAGAAGATGGAAGATGATCAGAGAAATATTATCCTATGAACTGGTACTTTACATGTTTTGTAACCCCATTTGTAGCTTTTGTAAAAATTCAAAATGTGACAATAACACATTCATTTTGTGACTGCACCATTTCAACAATTCTGTGGATAGAACTCAAAGTTTCATTATGACCAACATCTGTAATACATTTGTTCATTCAATTATGAGTATGTATTATTTGGTTTCCATTACTCAAATAATTTTTATAATAATAAAGTTTTATGTGATTTTATGTCTCCTCAGCGACAGCTAGTTTATGTGTGTGGGTGTGTGCAGGGCCGGCTTTAGCCATTTTGGTGCCCTAGGCGAGATTACTCTCAGGCGCCCCCCGAACAATGATCATAATGATCATAACGATAACATAGCAGTGTATCTCTATGTCCTCTCTGACCCTGAGATACACAACTTGCACATACAATCAGTAAAATTGCATTGAGTAAATAAATCCTGGGTGAAGACATGAAAAAATTTGTCTCTTCACAATCATGAGAACAAACTGTTGTGGTGCTTGAAATGGGTATACAAAAGTCTGGGCTTCACAAAAGCAGTGGAATATACTGTATGATATAAGGCGATAAGTGTAGAAAAAGATTTGTGAAATTGCTTTTTGAGCATAAATGTTAGGCCTAACTGTTATTCTCACCAAATGTCTCAAATGTGGGATAACAGAAGCTAAATATTGACTTCACGTTACATTTCAAACTTCATGAGATGTGTGTAGCCCTAAATGAGAAAATTTCTCCAAATATCAACTAAATGGACAAAAAACACAAAATTTACTATATTTAGCCTATACCCTATACGTGTTGTCACTGTGGTACTGTTTGAGAGGTAAAAAAAAAAAAAAAAAACCTAGTTTGAGAGCTCAGCAGGCTGATCTGAAGCTGTGGCCCACTGGCCCTGCTGTGTGAGCAGGCTGAAGTCTCAACTCTCTCTTCCTTTTTCATAATCTTCCTCATCAAATTAGTCAGAACTTTCAGCCTCTGAAGCACCGTCATCATCCTCACTGCTTCTCTCTCTCTCTCTCTCTCTCTCTCTCTCTCTCTCTCTCTCTCTCTCCCTCTGAACGACTCTGCTGTTTCGAAGCGCTTCACAGTTGGTGTTTTGATTGACAGGTCATCAAGAGAGTTTCCCGATAACAGTAGTTGAACCGCATTTCTACTGCGTAAATGACAGACACATGAAAAAATATATATATCGAGACGGTCGCGCAAACGTGCCGGCATTTGTGCCACACCTCTAATTACAGTAAAAATGTGGCGTTTCTAACAAGAAAATGGCGTGAGAGCATTCCTGCTGCAGACAGGTATCTGCCAATTTAGGAACATGTTTGTCATTGTTTATTTATTGTTTTGGGGGTTTTTTTCTACACAGAAAAGTGAGGGGGCGCCGGCGGACATAAATCATTACTATTATCATAATCCCCCCCCCCTTGACTGGGGCGCCCCTCCAGCAGTTGGCGCTCTAGGCGACCGCCTATATCGCCTATGCCAAGAGCCGGCCCTGGGTGTGTGAATGTTTGTGTGTGTGGGTATGTATGTCTGTCCGTATGTCTATGTATGTACGTGAGTGTGTACAGTATGTAATTATGTATCTGTGTGTGCATTTGTGGGGTTGGGAGGTTTGGGGTTTTCATAGTGTTTTTTGTATTGTTTTGTTTTGATCCTCTGTGAGGCACTTTGTGTTACTTAAATGTATGAAAAGTGCCATATAAATAAAGCTGATTTGATTTGATTTGATAATTGTACTTTATTCTGTAAAGTTTCATATTCAGTAAATACTCAAATAATATTCATTTTCTTATTCTTTTCTTTCCTGCCTTAGTCACTGAAAGTAGAATACATACATATATCCTTCACATACACCATGTACACAGAAAGCTACTAAGAAACATAATGCTGACTTGCACTATATTCTCATTTCGCATATAAATGTTATTGTCTTCCATATTATTTTTCCATATATATAGTATTTAAATTGACTGTTAATGTTAATTATATTTGTTGAAATAAGTCATTGCTCTTTTCAACTATTTACAGTGTTTACATGTATCCTGTACATTCTGAAAATGTTCAATGCTGCCAAAATCCTGTGTTACTCACAACTGCAAGGTGGCGTTGATGTGAAAACTGGGGCACTGAAACTACGGAAACTTTCAAATGTAAATGTTTACATGTCTATAAACACCAAAACTCTTTATTTAGTGTTGAGTTTTAACCCTGACAAGTCAATTGGGAGTATTTTCAAAAATTGATCAGAAAAATAAACTCAGATCAGTGTTTGCTGTGACCCTGCTCTTTAAAATAACACCTGTTCTCCTAAGTGAACCTCATGTACCTCAGGTAGGTTGCTCCAGCTAGCCTAGCCAGGTGGATATATTAGTTTGGAGTTGTCAACGTTAAAGCTCCATCGGGATCCATGGTGGATATATTTTAGTATTTAGTTAAAACACGAGACAAAATGCATTCTGGCCACGGCAATATTTGCTCACTGAAAAGAAAACAGTATAAATTTAATTACATTTTTGAATATTTCCGATGTTTCCTCTTACCGTTAATTAGCCGTTTCTGTTGGAACTACATTTTTCAGCCGTTACTACACTCAAGCATCACTCATCCGGTGTCAGAGCTAAACATATGATTACTAGTGAATAGGAATACGATGCATTAACAGCTATTTTGAATATTTCTGCTGGTTAGTCTATGCCGTGAATTATTTCCTTTCATTGGAACTACATTTTCCAGCCATTACTGGTGTAGTTTTCTCCAGGGGTGGCTATACCAAACTTCAAAATAAAACTTGACTATTATATTATATAGGGCCCATTCTAAGGCGTGTTCCCCACATTTCTGCACAATACAGCACTACTACGATTAACAACATTGTAAAAGTCCGACACCACACATTTAGACCTAGCTTATATCTCACCTCTGTACACTCTCAAGATCACCCAGCGTCCTCTCTGCTGCTGCTGCTGCTGAGATACACTGCCACTATGGTGGGTGGTGATGGTATAGTTCATTTGGGTTCAAGCTGCGTGGGGTTGATGGTGCTGCGCTTTAGCAGGTCTTTCGTGTAGTCCTTGTGGCATCTCTTTTGTCCGCCAGGGGCTCGCTTTGCAGCACTTAGTTGGCCATAGAGGACTTGGCGGGGCAGGCGCTGGTCAGGCATGCGGATGGTGTGTCCTATCCACCATAGGTGTCTTTTGGCAACGGCTGCGTCCATACAGATGGAGTTGGTGCTGTTCAGGATTTCAGTGTAGGGAGTGCGGTCTTCCCACGACAGACCAAGGATCTTCTGAAGGCAGCGGATGTGGAAGCCCTCCAGGTTTTTGATGTGCCGTCTGTATGGAGTCCATGTTTCTGCCCCATAGAGTAGGGTTGAAACACAGACTGCATGGTAGACGGCGACCTTGGCACTGACCTTCAGGTTACAGTTTTCAAATACTCTGTTGCGCAGGCGTCCGAAGGCTGATGAGGCTTTAGTGATGCGGGTGTGTATTTCGGTGTCAAGGCTGCAGTGTGGGGATAGTGTGATAGGTGAAGTGGTCGACTGTTTTGAGTGGGATTCCATTTAAGTGAAAGCACGGTGTAACATGGGGTTGGTGAGAAGCTTAGCCACGGATGCTAATAGCTCAGCTCCAGCACAAAATAAAGTTGAGAGGCCGGAGACGAAGTGGAGGGATTTCCGCACTGTACATTTATTCACAGAAACAGACCATACAAGCCAGGTCTCACGGCATAAACTATTACCCCCAGCAAAACAATAAATGGAGGACGAAGTAGTTTGTGACCTGTAGCCTTCACCTTTAACTGGTAGTGCACTGTTATACTCTGGCTGTTACATATTCCCCCCTGGTAATAACAAGGCTGTCCTCAGCCGTACACAGATGAAGAAGCAACCAAGCTACGCTTAACACCTTGTTATACATGAACTTGATGAAAAGTTAGCTGTTACACACAGAGAAAGACATAATGACTAGCCTACTGATATACATATCAATGAAAAGAGCTCACCATAAAACAGAGAAATACCCAGTAAACACATGAGGTGAATGAGTACAGCGTAATATCCCAATTCTATAGTTACTAGCAATGTCCTTTGTTTTTGTTTTTTTAAATGGTGGCCTATAAAACCTGAACCACACAGCAAAAATGAGGAGATTAAGATCTTATAAAGACCCTGCAAGGAAATTTGAACTTTAGCAAAACCTGTACCACCAAGGCAGGATACACAATGTAAACACAAGATATGCAAAAATATTACTACAACCCTGAACTGTAAAAATAGCATTGCATTTCAATTTTGTTATCAGTGTTTTGTGTTATCAGGGTTTGAGTCAGACACACTCATAGCTGAGCGGTCCTCAGAGTCACAGTCCATGACTGGCACTGGGCCAGAGTCAGCGTCACCATGTGAGTCAAAACGCATGTCTGCGGCAGGGAGGTCAGTCTGGCTGCCAGTCTGGGCGATGGGCTCATCGTCGTCCAGATCCCAAGTGTCATTTTGCTCACAGTGCGCCTGCCGGGGGAAACAGAGTCCCAAGTGTGGAAAGGTTGCAAGTTAACAACATGAAAGACTCCAGCATCCACACCGGTGTCCAGCCTTGTCAGTCTGTAGTTTACCTCTCCCAGCTTCTGACTAACACGGAGCGGGCCTGTGAACAGGGGTGCCAGTTTAGCTGTAAAGTTGGACTGTGCGTCAAACCTAGGATGCGTCTTAACCCTGACAAGGTCACAGCATAGGAGGCCTGACGGCATCTCAAGTCATAATAATGTTTCTGTCTGTCGTGACTGTGGTCAAGAGCTGCTCTGGCGTGGTTGTGAGCTTCCTGCAGAGAGGCCCTGAGTGTCTCTGGGTACGGCACACGAGGATCATCCACACCGTCACTGGACGGATTTGTTTTGAGGTCGAGCGGGGTGTCCAGCTCCCGACCATACAGCATCATGGAGGGGCTGAGGCCTGTGCTGTACGCAGAGCAAAGCAGATTTGTGACAGGTATTTATCCCACGCAGTGTGCTTGTCCCCAACATAGACACGTATGCCAGTTTTGAGTGTCCGGTTCACACATTCTGTCGTATTTGTTTGAGGGTGGTAGGCAGTGGTGAGCCTGTGCACAGATCCCAGAGTGGAAACAACATGTTCAAACAACTCACTGACAAAGGGCGAGCCTCTGTCGGAGACAGTCCTGGCGGCAAGGGCGGGCCTGGGCGGGCCATGCCCGCCCACGGAGTCAGCTGTGCCCCTCCTGGGCTGGAAGCTGTTCATTTTATTTGGGTTTTGGTTTTTACCTCGGAGTGGCCAACTCTCTATTAATCCTATCTTGGTTAGCGACGATGACCGCAGGTGCTCGTCCTGTAACTCTCTTATGCACACAGCCCAAAGCCTACTAGCCCATCATCACCGCAGCACTGACTGAATCTCTGAGGGCCTGCTCATCAAGCCTGTAACGGGCCGACCCGCGGTTGTTGGGAAAAAAAAAAAAAAAAAAAAGACTCATATTTTCCGTGCGTGATCGAACCAGCGTGTCCACACCTTACAGTCTATGGTCCACACCGGTCGAGTTGGACCATCCATGCTCACTTAGCCCAAAAGAACAGCTAGGCAGCCCAGTCCAGAGAGCAGCAAAGACAGCAGAGTAACAGGTGTGTCTGTGTGTGTGTGTGTGTGTGTGTGTGTGTGTGTGTGTGTGTGTGTGTGTGTGTGTGTGTGTCTGCTGTAAAAGATAGGCTAATTCTATAATCATAGAAGGCTGAAAATCTCAGGACATGTCAGCTCCAACTATTCAGCAGTGTAAAGCTAAAGCATGTGTGGGCCTTATGTCATATAGATATCTGACAGTAGCTCCAGCTATCAAGATAGAGATGAGAATAGGGCAGAAGTGTGGAAGAAGACAGTGGCCTGAAGAGCTCCATGGTGAAGCAGAGGAAGGATTGTCACTGGCCGGTCCAGGCCAAAATATTTCAAATGTGAGTTTTGTTTTTGCTCTCCAGCCACAGCTCCACACTAGACCAGTTCTGAGTTCAGTTTCATACACTTCAGCCATTCTTGCAATTACAATGATAGGAACCTCAGTCAGTAGGTAAATCTGCTTTAAAAAAAAAAAAACTGAAGCAATATTGTCATTTCCCTCTATTTTTCCTCAGAGTACAACCAGACTGCCTCAAATGTGTTAAAGGGGGGATCCATAATAACCATATTTATGGGGATTCATAATAATAAACTAAACTACACTACATTAGACAGTAAAATAGTTTGAAAAAGTGCCCCCCCTCTGAAAAAATGTAATGCCCCCCCTTTAATTTGTTTCTGCAGCCGGGTCTGGTCGGAGATCAGGTAGGTTGGGGCACCGTGTCTCGCAAACACCTCACTGACAAACTTTCCTGCTGCCACCTGTGCTGTTGCTTCCTTAACTGCACACACTTCGATCCACTTAGAGAAATAGTCAACAAAGACCAGCAAGTGGGCGTTACCGGATGCCGTCCGGGGCAATGGGCCGACGAAATCCACTCCTGTGTACTCCCAGGGCTTTTGGGGAGAGATGGGAACCATGAGACCAGCCGGTCTCCTCTGGCTTGGTTTAGTGAGCTGACAGACTGAGCAGGACATGACATATCGCTTGACATCCGCAGCCTTGCCAATGTCTTTGAAAAACCGAGATGACCTGCAGTGGGGTGGTCATGATAATAGTCAAGTCAAGTCAAGTCACAGTTTATTTATAAAGCACATTTAAAAACAACCTCAGTTGACCAAAGTGCTGTACAATTGCAAAAGCACAACACCGTTAATCACAAACACTACAACAAACAACAAATAATTAAAAACAACACAAGGGATAGTAGTCACTTTAAAACAAATCTAGATTAAAAAGAAAGAATAAAGAGAGAGAGAGGGAAAGAAAGAGAGAGAACCAAGATTACTCGCTTAGCTGGGAGTGAACGCCAAGGAGAAAAGATACGTTTTTGGGACTTCCTGTTCCGGCGGCATGGAGGCGACATGAACTGAACGCGTCTCCGTCGCTCCCTCTTCAAAGAAAAACTTTTTTCTGGACTGATTTAAGGCGTGATCATTGAGTGTGCTAACCGGGAATTCGAGAGACATTTTTTATAAGTGTAGAATGTCCGGGAAAGAGCGGAATTTACGAAGCAACTCTGTTACAAACTCACAAGCCACGGACCGCATGGAGCTCACTACGATAATACGTGAGGTAATTCGTGAGGAGTTTGGCATGGCGTTTGATCTAAAAATGCAGCCGATCAAGGAGTCAGTTGATCGTCTACATGAAATACTGAAAGATACATCTTCAAAGCTGCGAGAGGTGGAGGAAGCAGTCACAGACAATGACCGCCGTCTGACTGATATGGAGGTAAAATACGCCAGCCTACACGCAGAGAACGCCACATTGAGAGAGAAAATTCAACAAATTGAAGACCACAGCCGCAAGTTTAATATAAGGATCATGGGGATTCCTAGTGAAGCCGAAGCTGGTCAACCGACTGCGTTTGTGAACAACCTGTTGAGGAATATGTTTGGTGTTGACAAACTCGGGCAGCAGCCTGTTAACTTTGCGCACCGCACCGGACCCCAATCAGCTACCGGCGGCCCAAGATGCATGATTGCCCGGCTGTTTAGCCTGGAAACTAAAAGAACGATCATCAGACAAGCCGGAGAAGCAGCCGGGAACTTCAAATTTCAGGGGAAGAAACTACACATCTACCAGGATTTCTCGGCTGACCTGTTGAAGAAGAGAGCAGCGTTCAAGGACGTAAAAACTCGGCTGAGAGAAGCTGGAGTGAAGCATGGTATCCTGCACCCATGTAAGCTGATAATTACCCATCAGAAGACCACGACGACATTCACGGATGCTAAAGAGGCAATGACTTATTATGATCAGGTAATCAAACCATCTCTCCAAGACGCACAAGTGTGATCCCCCCCCCCCCCTCTCTCTCCCTCTCTCCCCCCTCTCTCTATCTCTCTCTATCTCTCCCTCCCTCTCCTCTCTTTTTTTTTTTGCTGGCTTGTTTGTTTTCTTTTAAACTCTATCATGAACCGGCAGAGCATTTTTTGTTTCTTTCATAAACTCCATCATGAACTTGAAGAGCAATCAGACTGTTGATGGTCCTTTGGCCTTATCAACACGTATGAACAGACAGAAAGAGGCTGGAATGCTCACTGAACATTCGACAAACTGGGCATAGCCTATGAGTTTTGACCCCCCCCCCCCTCCTGTTTTTTTTCTTTTCTCTCTCTCTCCTTTTTTTTTTCTTCCCCCACTTGGATTAATTTAAATTGTTTAACCTCGATTCTCAATGGACAACATTTAAAGGACAGTCAAATTTGATTATTGATTTTTGAAGAGGGAGCTGACTATACAACATGCAGCACCTCTATCTCCTTGTAGAGGGGGACATTTACAGGGAGCATCTAATGGGAGGGGGTGGGTGTGAGGGTTGGGTGTGTGATATGTGTTTTGTTTTGTATGTTATGTTTTGTGTTTTTGGTTTTGTGTTGCACCTCAGGTCCATACTCATTTGTGTTATGCTGTTCATTTGCCATGTCAAATTATAAGTTTTTAAGTTGGAATGTAAAAGGGCTGGGGAACTCCGTAAAAAAAAAGAAAATCTTGTCTTATTTAAAAGAAAATAAAGTAGATATAGCTTATTTACAAGAAACTCATCTTTTACCATACGTATGAGCAGCTTAAATCTAGGTGGTTTGTGAAAGTGTATCATTCCTCTTTTACATCCAACTCCAGAGGGGTGGCAATTCTGATTAGTCAGAATATACCCTTCTCCCCTGAAGAAATTAAAACTGACCCTCATGGTCGGTATATTTTTGTTAGAGGTTTCTTAGCTCAAGAAGAGGTTATTCTGTTGAATTCATATAGTCCTAATTACGATGATCCTAAATTTATTAACGATCTCTATCTTTTGCTGCTTCAGTATGATATTCCAGTATTCTGGGGAGGTGACTTTAATAGTATTTTGGATATAAAATTGGATAGATCTTCCCAGAGTAAATATACACTACCTAATATGTCAAAAGCTTTGGAAAATAGTACGAGAAATTTAGGAATTTATGAGGTTTGGAGAACTCTTCACCCAGATGAGTTAGCATTTTCTTTTTACTCCCATGTACACAAATCTTATTCGAGAATAGATTTTTTCTTTATTTCACTTAGCTATATCTCTAAAGTCACAAATTGCCTGTATCATGCAAGGATTCTTTCAGACCATTCAGCGTTGAGTTTTGAAATGAAATTTGAAAAATTATTGCCAAATCCCAAACCCTGGAGATTTAATGTTATGTTACTCTCAAAAGAGGAATTTACAATTTATATGAAGGCTCATTTAGAAATGTTTGTTGAGGTGCACCAAGATAGTGCAACATGCCCATTAACAATATGGGACACATTGAAGGCATATGTTAGAGGATGTGTAATTGCCTTTTCCTCATCTTTGAAAAAGAAAACAACGAATGAGCTGAAATGCATTGAACAAGACATCATTGCTTTGGAGAGGCAACATTATTTAACTAAGGACCCTAATTTATTAATGCATATAGATGATCTTAAATTGAAATATAATTCCATTAACACATACGCTTGCGAATTGGCATTGATGAAATCAAAGTTAACCTATCTTGAACAAGGGGAAATGGCAGGCAAACTATTAGCTAGACAAATAAAAAAGGAATCGGAAGACAGAACAATTGTTAAAATTAAAAACCAAGATGGGTCCATTATATTGGATCCTCTTCAAATTAACGATGTCTTTAAATCATATTATACTGAATTGTATACCTCTACATCGCAATCTGAGCCGGATGAGTGTAAATCCTTTTTGGATAATATTTCGTTACCTGTTTTGACACAATCTGACAAAGTTTAGAAAAAGATATATCCTCAGAAGAACTTCTGTCCGCCATGGCAACACTTCAAAAAGGCAAATCACCCGGGTTGGATGGCCTGCCAATTGAGTTTTATAGTCATTTTTCGAATTATTTATTGCCGCTTTTTCTTGCGATGATTAATGCCTGTTTTAAGACATGCTCTCTCCCTCAGTCTTTATGCTTGGCATCTATAACTCTTCTTTTGAAGAAAGATAAAAATCCTCTTGATTGTGCCTCTTATAGGCCAATTTCAGTTATTAATGTAGATTATAAAATTATTGCCAAGGTTTTAGCACTACGGCTTGAAAAGGTTTTACCTAGTATTATTCATTTAGATCAAACTGGGTTTGTTCAGGGTCGAACCTCTACTGACAATTTGCGTAGGTATTTTGATATTCTTTATCATACAAATGAAGTAAACTCTCAAAATGTTATTCTCTCTGTTGATGCTGAGAAAGCATTTGACAGAGTTGAATGGAAATATCTTTTGTCTGTGCTTAGAAGGTTTAATTTTGGTCCCAATTTCTGTCACTGGATATTAACTCTTTATAGTTCGCCTATGGCTGTTGTAAAAACCAACACCAACTATTCTAAGCCATTTCTGCTTTCAAGGGGCACCAGACAAGGCTGCCCGATGTCCCCTGCCTTGTTTGCCACCGCCATCGAGCCGTTAGCTGCAATGATTAGATCTCATGATCATATTAAAGGTATTATAATTGGGAGAGAGGAACACCTTATATCCTTGTATGCTGATGATATTTTGTTATATCTTCATGATCCTTCAAACTCCATGCCATTTATGTTATCTTTATTTGAAAAATTTGGGAGGTTATCAGGCTACAAGGTTAATTGGGATAAAACAGAGATAATGCCAATTTCTAATTTTGATTACACTTCATTGAGGAACCATCTTAACTGGAATTGGTCTAATAAATGCATTAAGTATTTGGGTATGTTCATTCCGAGAAATCCGGAAGACATCTTTAATCTGAACTATCTTCCATTAGTTAATAAAATAACAGAGGAATTAAAAAGAATAGGTCATCTTCCAATTTCTTTGGTAGGTAGAGTCAACATAATTAAAATGTCTGTGTTGCCTAAGTTTTTATATTTATTTCAAAATCTTCTGATTATTCCACCACAAGCCTTTTTTAAGAAAGTACAGAGTTTATTGTCTTCCTTCATATGGAACAATAAAACCCCACGAATTCGAATGTCAGTGTTACATCTACCATATGAGTCTGGTGGCCTGAAGCTTCCCAACTTTTATCATTATTTTTTGTCATCTCAGCTTATACAGCTTAAACAATGGTTTTTGAACACATCATGTTCTTGGAAAAGAATAGAATCTTTTGATGTCTACCCTTACAGTTTGAAACATTTACCATATATCAAGTTCAAAGATTTGGATAATATTACCAAGAATCCTGTTGTTTTAAACAGTCTCAGTATTTGGAAATTGTCTCATAAACTGTTAGGCTATACGACTTCTCTCTCTCCTTTTTCTCCAATTTGGAAGAACCCAAGTATTATATGTTGTATGGATGACACTTTTAAATCATGGTATGATAAAGGCATTCAAGAAATTTGTCATTTGTTTGATAATGGGACATTTCTCTCTTTTGCTCAGCTGCAACAGAGATATGGATTACCTCCTTCCCATTTGTTTAGATTCTTTCAATTAAGACATGCAGTAAATATTGAAAATGGCTCTCTTCAAGAACCCACACCGTCAGGAATTGATGTTGTATTAAACAATAAGAAGCAGGACAAGCAGAAAGGTATCTCTAAATTATATCATGTCTTTATTGATTGTTCTGTGGTAAATACAGATAACTTAAGACAAAAGTGGGAGCAAGATCTTCATATGGAAATTCAGAAGGAAGACTGGTCTTATGTTTGTAGGCAAGTTCATAAATGCTCTTACAATTTAAGGCACAAACTCGCTCTGTTTAAGATGATACACAGGATTTATTACACTCCAGAGAAACTACATAAAATGAACAGTGAGATGTCATTTCTCTGCTGGCGTTGTAAGAAACAAAAAGGTACTTTTTTTCATATGTTTTGGTCATGTGACTCACTTTATTTTTTTTGGAATTCTGTCATTCAGTTATTATCTCAGTGTTTATGTGTGTCCATTCCATTGTCATCTCGTTTGTGTCTTTTGGGAACTAATACATCTGATAAATGGAATAAACATCAGTGTAGGTACATAGACCTTGCCATGTTGGCAGCCAGGAAGTGTATAACCTTGAAGTGGAAGGCATCTGAACCCCCATCAACAGTCCATTGGTGGAATGAACTTTCAAGCTATCGTACTTTAGATAGTATATATTATAGGAGTAAAAACAGATCCTCAGATTTTTTAAAAATTTGGCAATCTCATATTGATTTTGATTTTGGAGTGTCTTGGGCCAATATAGGGCATAGTGGAGATGGTATGATCAGTGTGTAATGATATGTGTTATTGTTCTGTTGTATTGTGTGTGGGTAATCCCCACCTTTTTTGGTTTTTGATTTTATTTTAGTTATGTTTCGCTGCTGGTGCTTGTCTGTTTTGTTTTGTTGTCATTGTCTGTGTGTTTGGAGGGTATATGACTGGTTGTTGTTGTTTTTTTTGTTGTTTGTTTTGTTTGTTTTGTGAGGGAACCAGGCCCATTTGGGATTGATTGACTGTGATATGAAGTGCTGTATTACATGAGATTTGGTGATCTGAGTTCCTGCCCTGTGGTTGAAAATGAAAAAATATAATAAAAAAAAAGAAAAGATACGTTTTTAAAAGTGTTTTAAAATGTTCAACAGACTGTGCAGCTCTAACATGGAGAGGTAGGCTGTTCCACAGCTTAGGAGCCGCGACTGACCTGGGTACTGCCAGGAGCAGCTGGTTAGATGACCTAAGTGCCCTAGCAGTGGTGTGCAACTGTAAAAGCTCCGATAAATAAGGTGGTGCTAGACCATTCATACATTTAAAAGCAATTAATAAAATTTTAAACTGAATCCTAAAATTAATAGGCAGCCAGTGCAAAGATGCCAGGACTGGAGTAATGTGCTCGCGTTTTTTCTTTCCAGTCAGCAAGCGGGCAGCTGCGTTTTGAACGACCTGCAAGCGGCGCAGTGCTTTCTGGTCAAGGCCAACAAACAATGAATTACAATAATCTAAACGTGACGTAATAAAGGTGTGAATTAATCTCTCAAATACATTTCTTGGGAGATAAACCTTTGCTTTAGCCAACAGCCTTAGTTGGAAGAAGCTTGTCTTGACTATGGAGGATATCTGCTTGTCAAACCTAAAGTCGTTCTCTAAAATAACACCAAGGTTCCTTGCAAAAGGATGACAGTAAGACTTAAGGGAACCAATAGCACTGTCACATCCATCAAGCAAATTTTGTTGACCAAATAAAATGACTTCAGTTTTGTTTTTGTTCAAAGACAGAAAGTTAACTTCCATCCAAGTTTGGATATCTTTAAGGCAGTCTAGTAGAGCCTGAACAGAGGCTCGCCCATTTATCTTTAGGGGTAGATAGATTTGAACATCATCGGCAAAACAATGAAAAGAGATGTTGTACTTTCTAAATATGGATCCCAGAGGCAACATATATATCGAGAAAAGGAGGGGGCCCAAAACAGAACCTTGGGCACTCCACAATTTAGAGGGGAAGTGGCCGAAGAATGCTGGCCCAGCTGGACTGAGAAGCTCCGGTCTGAGAGGTAGGACTGAAACCACTTCAAAACAGTGCCCCTAATGCCCACACACTTGTTCAAACGTGACAGAAGAATTTTATGATCCACTGTATCAAAGGCAGCTGTCAGATCTAAAAGGACCAGGACAGCAGAGTTACCAGAGTCAGCTGTCAAAAGAAGATCATTAAAAAATTTTAAAAGCGCTGTTTCTGTGCTGTGACGTGACTTAAACCCAGACTGGAATTTCTCTGAAATATCATTTTGATCAATAAAAGACTGAAGCTGTTCATATACCACCTTCTCCAAGACCTTAGAAAGAAAAGGAAGCTTGGAGATGGGCCTAAAATTTGATAAAACTGTCTGGTCAAGGTTATGCTTTTTGATGAGGGGCTGGACCACAGCATGTTTTAAAGCAGCTGGAACACAGCCGGTCATCAGAGATAAATTCATCAGGTTCATAACACAGGGGCCAATAATATGGAAAACCTCCTTAAAGAGGCGGGGTGGGATGCTGTCAAGAGGACAGTAGGAAGGCCTGAGGTGCTTTACAATATCAGTTAAAGATGGGAGGGAGACATGCTCAAAATTTTCAAAGACAGCAGGGGATATAGGAGGGACAGCAGGATCTGATGCAGACGGCAAAAGAGAGGACCTAATATCAGAAATTTTATCAATAAAAAAATGTAAGAAATCTTCACACAGTTTAGATGAAGGAATAATAGCATTGTGATCACAGGGGTTCAAAAGATTATTCAGAGTACTAAATAGAAACTGAGGCTTGTGGCTGTTTGCTGACACAAGATTGGATAGAAACTGACTTTTAGCAAATTTGACAGATTTTTGATATTTGATCAGACACTCATTTAAGATTTCTAAGGAAACTTGTAGATGATCTTTCTTCCACTTTCTCTCGGCACGTCTGCATGTGCGTCTTAACGTGCGAGTAGTGTCATTAAGCCAAGGCTCTCCTACTCGCTTAGAACGTTTGCACCTAAAGGGAGCCACTGATTCTAATATGTCAATACAGGTACCATTAAACATGTCCAAGAGCTCATTAAGGGTGAGACCACAATCGTGAACCTGCAGTACAGAATCGCAAAAAGCAGCAGAAAATTCACAGGCAGTAGAAGGGTTAATAGTGCGCACACGGCGCTCCGTGGCGCACAGTTTAACCAGGGAATGAGGCAGTGTGATATTAAATAAAACAGCAAAGTGGTCAGAGATGTGTATGTCAACAATCTCAATGACATTTAACTCCAGACCGAATGACAATATAAGGTCCAGTGTATGTCTCTTTTCATGTGTTGGGTCTGATACAGACTGAGTAATATTAAAAGAGTCAATGAGGTTTAGAAAGTCTTGTACCAAGGGACGCGATTCGCAGCAGACGTGGATATTAAAATCCCCAACAATTAAAAATCGGTCATAGTTCACTGTTAGTCCTGCCACAAAGTCCGTGAAGTCGTTGATAAAATCCTTATTGAACCGAGGCGGACGGTAGACCACAGCGCACATGATGGGTGTAATGCAGTTTAAAACGAAAGTCTGCAGCTCAAAGCTGGAGAAGGAGATCGGCGGTGACAGACGACATTGGAAGCTGGATTTAAAAACAGATGCTACCCCCCCACCTCGGCCAGTGGATCGGGGGGAGCTGAAATACACACAATCCGGGGGGAGCAGTTCAGAGAACTGGATAGACTCACCGATCTGAATCCACGTCTCCGTCAGGAACATAAAATCCAATTCACGAGAGGTGAAAAAGTCATTCAGAATAAATGTCTTGTTTGCTAGCGATCTAGCATTCAAGAGAGCCAGGCTAACGGTCGTTTCCCCGCCGCCCTGGTTGGATGCACGGCGCAGCGGCCGAAGGTTCCTGAAATCCACACCGCCGTTGCGGACCCGGCGTCTTGGGGGGGGGACCTCCGCCAGCAGGTGAGGGTAGCCGGGGGCCGGGCACGGCGGCATCACAGGTTGAATCCAGCGAAGGTATACAGGTTGCCGGAGCCGCGCACGCGATCCTCTGAGAAGATGGCGAGGATCCGTCCAGCAGGTAGATTGCTTTAGGTTCTTGATTTTCACCAAGACACCTGCTCTCTTTCCGCGTTTACGGAGGCGCTTCCTCCGTGAAATAACAACCGGAGACCGCCATAGGTAGGCTGGTACCGCCGCCAGGGGAGGGGGGAGACCCGAGGTTTGATCGCCTAGATTAATTTCTGGCAGTGTGTTTCGACATGATCCGATGTCAAAAAGTACTTGTCGATCATATACCAGCAAGGCAGAGGAATCTTGGCACAGAGAGCAAAATAATACAGCAGCAAACAAATATAGTAGAGCCGGTAGACGGCAAGCCGCACACGCTGGCGCCATCTTAGACCGGAAATAATAGGAGAGCAAGGTGCCACGGATTGATGTGGGAGCATAAAGCTTCAGTTCTTTCAGAGGATGCAAACCACATCTGGCTTTCGGGTCAGAGTAGAAAAGCAGACTGTCATGAACAACAAACTGTGGGGGGCTGCTTTTGTCTGAGTCAGTGTGCGGATTCGCCTGCAGATCTCTGAGAAGCTGGCCAATGTCCGGGTCATCGTTCTGTAGCTGTTTCAAATGCGAGCGATCTGCCAAAAGCACAGGGGGCAAAGCGCGGAGGTCCAAACTGCCGATAACAGCGTACTCTGGCAACAGGTCTATGGGAGCGTCGTCAGTCAGGGGCAGGGGGTCGCGTCTGGCATGGGCGTCGCACCCGTGGGGGATGGGGGTGTTTCGACACCCCCACTTTTATAGCAAAATAATTTCATCCCCCCCCACATTTTCCAATGGTAAACCCGTGTGCCCACCCCTCGCTGTGCACCAGCATACAAAAATGGAGCGCACCTCAGCCTCAGCCTCCTTACGCTGCATGAATAGTCAGTGGTCGAATTGAACGGGCATTCACCCAATCACAGACCGTTCTCCGCAGTGATCAGCTCCGGTGACCTCGGCGCCGACTGTTTATCCCCGTATTAATTAAAACCAGACGCGGCCCGACACACGGGTGCTGAAGCCCAGACCAGCGCGGTCCAACTTTTAATTCTCGGTCCGGACTCCGAACCCGCGCGTCTGATTGGGTTGGTTGGACACGTCAATCGCTCTGGTCGGACCTCACCGCTGAGAACATGTGTGTGTGCGCGCGCCTGTTTGTTTGTGTGCGCGTGTGTGAGAGAGAGAATCAACACTACATTACCCCCCCCACACACACACTCTAGAGCAGACAGGAAAGTGTTTTTCAACCTTGGGATCAGGACCCCATGTGGGGTCGCCTGGAATTCAGATGGGGTCGCCTTAAATGTCTAGTAGGCCTAATTGAAAAAAAGAAATTACTGATAAAAATATTTTTTAAACTAATTGTCATTCTTTAAAAAAAAAAAAAAAAGATTAAAAACACCACACACAATCCTAAACAACTGTAAGAGAGAGAGAGATTTTTTGAAGTAATGATAGTTCATTTGTTTATGTTCTGTCTGTTCAGCAGGTGGTGGTGGGATTCATAATGGATTAGAATTAGAAGTGTATCTCTAAAAAACAGGATTTTTACACCTATTTTGAATTTTACTCGAACACAAATACAAATAGAAATACTTTCCCCCCCTCAACAAATACAAATACTGGATGCTTTGCACACCCCTAATTGCTAGTATTAGTGCATACTACTAAAATATTGATTGAGAATCGCATATAAGACCCAAGACACGTTAAATAATACTGATAGCAATATACAGCACTTAAACGCAACTTTTACTTGGTTGGCTGGTAAATTATCTGCCTGGCTGGTAAAAAAATTCACTTACCAGCCTAAAAAAGTTAGTTTTGGACCTTGATTGGAAGCTTACTCTTTTGGCGATCTAAGGTGGGCTCAGGGCAATTATATCTTTTCAAGTTTTCAATCCAGCCATGAAGTGCAGAGTTTTTTTCAGGAATGTCGTAGCATAGGTAAATCCACCATGATAACTCTGTGATAGTGATTAAAAATTGTATTTTGTGATTAAAACTGAAATTCAATTTCCGTTCTTTGGAACACCCCCACATTTAAAACCACTGCTCCACCCCTGGCGTCTGGCACAGTGTTGCGAGCGCCAGGTTTGTGCACTATTGAGAAGTCAAAGTCTTGGAGTCGTAGCGACCAGCGAGCTAGCCGGCCAGAGGGGTTCGGGCGGGACATGAGCCACCTGAGGCTGTTGTGGTCAGTGAAGATGGTTACATGGAGGCCCTCTACATAAAGTCTGAAATGTTCAAGAGCCCAAATTACAGCCAAACACTCTTTTTCTGGGGCGGAGTATGGCTTTTCGGCTTTGTGAAGAGAGCGACTTGCATAAGCCACAGCAATCTCTCGCCCGTCCGAGTCTTTCTGCATCAGTGCAGCACCGAGCCCAAGGTCACAGGCGTCAGTGTGAATGAAAAAAGGTCTTGTGAAGTCGGGGAATCTTAAGACGGGTGCAGATGTGACGCACTTTTTCAAAGTTTCCATGGATTCCTGACATTTGTCATCCCAGCGGAAGACAGCATCCTTCCTTGTGAGTGCATGGAGGGGCTCTGCATGGCGAGCATAGTTCGGGACAAACTGCCGGTAGTATCCGTTCAGTCCAAGGAACTGTCTGACATGTTTCACGGTGGATGGAGCCTAGAACTCTGTCACAGCTTTTATTTTGTCCTCATCAGGTTTTATGCCAGAGGGTGTGATGCGGTAGCCGAGGAACGTGAACTCACTCAGACAGAACTGACATTTCTTCAGCTTCAATGAGAGGCCAGCAGTTCTGAGTCTTTTGAGCACCTCTACCAGGTCCTTTAAGTGCTGCTCAAAGGTGAGGGAAGCAACAACAATATCATCTAAATACACAGCACATGTTTTGTAGATGAGGGTCGATTTACCCTCCACACGGAGGGTAAATCGCCTTCAATCGCAGCTGCAAGGCTCATAACTGGAACTAAGAAAAGGGATCATATCACCTCAATTTTATATTCCCTACATTGGTTACCAGTTAATGTTAGGATTCATTTTATTTTATTTCATTTTTTGTACATCACTGAGCTACTGGGACCCTCACATTCACTAAGGTCATCAGACCAGAAACTCTTGATGGTCCTCCTCCTCCGTTTTAAAACACGAGGTGACTGCTCTTTCCAGGCCTGTGCCCCCCACCTTTGGAATGCACTACCATTGACCTTACGCAGCATTGAGTCCACTGAAGATTTTTTTTTTTTTTTCAAGTATATTTTTTGGCTTTATGCCTTTATTTAATAGTACACAGTAGAGATAGACAGGAAAGGGGGAGAGAGGGGGAATGACATGCAGGAAAGGGCTGCCCGACACGGGATTTGAACCAGGGCCGGCTGCGGTGAGGACTGTAGCCTCTACATGGGGCGGCTACTTTACCCACTGCGCCACACATCTCCCCGAGTCCACTGAAGGTTTTAAGAGAGAACTTACCTATCTTTTTATACAGGCTTTCAACAGATGTCAATGTTATGGGGCCTCTGTAAAGTTACCTGTATTTGTGCCGTTATGTGTATTTTGTTGTGATCTCTGTATTTTATTGCATTTTATCCTTGTTGTAAAGCACTTTGTGATTTTATCTATGAAAAGTGCTATATAAATTAAATTTACTCACTTACTTACTTACTTACCAAAGTATAAAGAGATATGGGATGCTGGCATTCAAAGTCTGGCCAAAGTATTCTGTCAGAAAGCGGCTGGGGCGGTGCGTGGCACAGTGGGTAAAGCGGCCGCCCCATGTAGAGACTATACAGTCCTCACCGTTGACGGCCCCGGTTCGAATCCTGCATCGGGCAGCCCTTTCCTGCATGTCATTCCCCCTCTCTCTGCCTCCCCCTTTCCTGTCTATCTCTACTGTCATCACTATGAAATAAAGGCAAAAATCTGAAAAATATACTTTAAAAGAAAGACTGCAGCTGATCCAGTTGTTTTAAATGTAAAACCAGGGCCGTAGCCAGGATTTTTGAAATACCGAGGTCATAGTCGTGGTGCGCGGGGGGGTGGCGTCAGAAATTTTGGGCAATTTTATATTAAAAGGCTTCAATCTGGTGCACTTTGACAGACAAAAACTACACACATCATATTAGATTAATGCCATTTTTATGATATTATCATCACTAGTGATCATCCAGAGAAGACCCAACTTCACTGAATTCTGATGAGAACACACCATCCATTACAAACAGTAGACTAGCTCCTCACATTCGTAGCAGCCACAGAGTAGCAAAAATATTATATTATAAAGTTTAATTCCAGCTCGAAAAAAAAAAAGAGTCTGAAATGCAATGTGATGGTCCTGGTTGTTAACATAAAGATGAACAGGTTTCTAGGGTGAAGTGTGCACTCTTTTTTTTACCATAGCTATAGCCTACTATCTTTGGGTGACTTCCTTCTGGAGCGTCAGCTGTGTTCCTCACTTTGAAACAGGCCCAGGAAGTTTGTTTGCTTTTCCTTATAGTTACCACAAACATACATCTGACTGCTCCTTGTTGCAGCAAATTTTGGTTGTTGGTTTGTGTAGTATTTCACATTTCTATGCATATTTTTTATGAGTAAAATATTGGTGTCAAACTTCATTTCGGTTGTATGGTCTTCTTTGAATGGGAACATATGAAGAGGTCTAGGTGAAATCAAAATGAGCCAAAAACAGTTGTATTTGGATGGAGTGAATATTATGACACCGGCTATTAGTGAAATATAGCCTAATTAGTTTTCCAAAGGTCAAATTCCACCTGGACATACGTATCTCTGATAATAAAACAGCTGCAAAATTGCTCAGGTTCATTTTTTTTAGCATCTACTTTTACACAGTTAGCCTACACATTACTTATTAATTTGCCTGATATCCCATGATTCAAAGGTAGATTTTACTCTAATGTGATTTTTGTTAGTATTCTTACTAGGCAGAGATGAAAAATGTACATTTTCTACTGTATCCTACTCCAGACATGTCTGTAGTAATCTCACAGGTCTTAGCTTTCTTTAAATAAATAAAAAAGACTGAAATAAAACTAATGGTTGCCTAAACTTTACACCGTATGCTCTTTGTTAAATCTGTCCAAAATTTTTTAGAAAAAATTTCACAGTCTTTGTTTGTGAAATATTTGTGCTCGTGCACCACATATGCTCACATCTTGTGCATCTCCTGGGGGCTAAGCCCCCCCTGTCCTTAAAACTTAGTGACGCCCCTGTCTGTAAACATAAAATGTATCGTGTCACTGTGCTTTTCACATAAAGTTGATGGAAGAATGGACAGTGCAGATGCCCCCTCAGTATAGTATCTGCAGGAAAGAGGTCTCTGCTCTCCCCCACTTAGCTCTCAACTAGTGCATAGTGCAGGACACAGACAGTAAATGGCGCTGAATTGACGCTATTAAACAGCTGTTTTCTCCGCATACATGAGGTTCCGTCCCGAAATAATACAGCGCTTCAAGTGCACGTATGTACTGTACGAAACCTTTACAGTGTAACAACTGGTTGGAAAGAGCAGTTTATCTAGAGCCAACCGACTCACTCAGTAGCCTTCTCCTCCATGCACGCAGGCTCCGCGACGCGCTGTATCACTCGCTTTTTCCAAATGAATCGCCTTTTTTCCCGCGACCAGTAAACAAACACCAGCCTACGTGAGGGCGTCAATAAACAAGAGCATTATAGGCCTACCGGAATTGTTTGGACAAGAGAGGAGTCACTCAGTCACCTTCCATCTGTCCTCCCTAATACTTTACTTTTTTTTTTTTTTTTTTCATTCATTAGGCCGAAAAAAATACCGAGGTCATGACCTCGGTGTCCTCAATGGTAGCTACGGCCTTGTGTAAAACGTATTACATATTAAGAACTACAAAGAACTTTTGGATATGCAAAAGTCTCTTGTTTCTACTGATGTCTCTCTGTGACCTACAGTACAACAGCAAATGAGGCCATCATAGGAAGATAAGCTATTTCTTAATAGTATAACTCTTTACCTTTGGGTGACAGTGGTTGGGTCGGTCCACCGGAAAAAAAGATTTACGGCAGCTGGAGACAGCACGCACGAGCCAGATAAGCATCTTTATGACAAGCTCATGGGAAACGCAGTCTCCATTCCATTAAAACACTAACGCTTTCGTCCACCGGGGCTCCAAAATCAACACAAAATTAACGTTTTTCAAAGATGCTTTAAAGGATCCATAAGAAGTACAGTGTAAATGATGTGGTCTTCTGTGGCACACAAACAAGTAGTATATTAGTATATAACAGAAAGAAAAGTCATGTGGACCTCCTCACCAATAACGGTTTCAAATATACACATATGGTACAACAAACAAACACATAAAGCAATCAACAACTTCCATGGCCAGAAACAATATCCTGTAATGGCCATATGAGGGTGTTCCAAACCACACAATTATATTTAAACATGTGCTGTCCACGGAAGTTCAGCAGGGAAATGTTTTATTCTTTAAACTGACTATAATTTTACATTTAGTAGATTCATTTTAGATGTCTGTACTATGTTGTACTCTGTGCTACGGGTTTATCTTTCTTTAAGTGGGCCATGATTCTTACTGCATGTTGCTGCATGCACATACCCTGTCTAGCACATACAGTTGTTCACAAACATGCAGTAAAACCTGATAAACCTTACCTTTCTTCAAGATTCATCAAACTCCACCCTGTCGTCATATTTACTCATTCCCTCCCTTCACAGGTCTATAATTATGAGGAAGGGTGGAGACAAGTGAACTGCAGGAGATTATGAGTCTGACTCACTGCAGCAGGTGAAGCAGCAGGGATCAGTTTGTCTTCAGAGACAGAGACTGTTTCTGTTCAGAGAACGTGAAACTGTTGGGAGTTGAAATGGCGCAGCAAGGAAATCAGCTGGATCAAGAGATATTCTGCTGTTCCATCTGTCTGGATCTACTGAAGGATCCAGTGACGATTCCCTGTGGACACAACTACTGCTTCAACTGTATTAAAACCCACTGGGATGGAGAGGATCTAAAGAAAAAATACAGATGCCCTCAGTGTAGGAAGAAGTTCAAACCAAGACCTGACCTGGTGAAAAACACCATGTTAGCAGCTTTAGTGGAGGAGCTGAAGAAGACTGAACTCCAAGCTGCTCCTGCTGATCACTGCTATGCTGGACCTGAAGATGTGGCCTGTGATGTCTGCACTGGGAGAAAACTCAAAGCTGTCAAGTCCTGTCTGCAATGTTTGGTCTCTTATTGTGAGAAACACCTGCAGCTACATTATGATGTAGCTCAGTTAAAGAAACACAAGCTGGTGGAGCCCTCCAAGAAGCTCCAGGAGAACATCTGCTCTTGTCATGGTGAGATAATGAAGATGTTCTGCCGCACTGATCAGAAGTGTATCTGTAACCTCTGCCTTCTGGATGAACATACAGGCCACGACACAGCCTCAGCTGCAGCAGAAAGGACTGAGAGGCAGAGAGAGCTGGAGCTGAGTCGACAAAAAATCCAGCAGAGAATCCAGGACACAGAGAAAGATGTGAAGGTGCTTCAACAAGAGGTGGAGACCATCAATGGCTCTGCTGATAAAGCAGTGGAGGACAGTGAGAAGATCTTCACTCAGCTGATCCGTCTCATGAAGAAAAGAAGCTCTGAGCTGAAGCAGCAGATCAGATCCCAGCAGGAAACTCAAGTGAGTGGAGTCAAAGAGCTTCAGAAAAAGCTGGAGCAGGAGATCACTGAGCTGAAGAGGAAAGACGCTGAGCTGAAGCTGCTGTCACACACAGAGGATCACACCCAGTTTCTACACAACTACCCCTCACTGTCAGCACTCAGTCCATCTACACACTCATCCAGCATCAATATCCGTCCTCTCAGACACTTTGAGGATGTGACAGCAGCTGTGTCAGAGCTCAGAGATAAACTACAGGACCTTCTGAGAGACACATGGACAAACATCTCACTGACAGAGACTCAAGTGGATGTTTTACTGTCACCACCAGAGCCCAGGACCAGAGCTGACTTCTTAAGATATTCACAGGAAATCACACTGGATCCAAACACAGCAAACAAACGTCTGTTATTATCTGAGGGAAACAGAAAAGTAACAGCGATGAGTAAAGATCAGTCTTACTCTGATCACCCAGACAGATTCACTGACTGGTGTCAGGTCCTGAGTAGACAGAGTCTGACTGGACGTTGTTACTGGGAGGTGGAGAGGAGAGGAGAAAGAGTTTATTTAGCAGTCGCATACAAGAATATCAGCAGAGCGGGGGATAACAGTTTGTTTGGACGTAATGACAAATCTTGGGCTTTAGATTATTACAACAAAACTTTCACATTTTGGTTCAAAAACATCCAGACACCAGTCTCAGGTCCTCAGTCCTCCAGAGTAGGAGTGTACCTGGATCACAGTGCAGGTATTCTGTCCTTCTACAGCGTCTCTAAAACCATGACTCTCCTCCACAGAGTCCAGTCCACATTTACTCAGCCTCTACATGCTGGAGTTCGGCTTTACTGTTATGGAGCTACTGCAGAGTTGTGTAAACTCAAATAGACAAAAGATCATTGAAGGTGCAGTTGGTTAAAATCTGTGTTTTACTTCATCACTTTCTTTAGTCTGCATGTTTGATGCTAAAAGCTCATTGCTGTTGTGTCTCTGCATTGCACAGAGATCACCTGTCAATCAAACATTGTGGGCGGGACTTTGACCTCTTGTCATTTCTTGTTGTGTTGATGTTTGAGTTTGTTGAGGTGGAGCTGGAGCCGTGGAGGAGATCACTGCTCATGATGATGTTTCTTTACCTAAACTCACATTTGTCCACATGAAAATAGAAACTTCTCTGAGCTCTAAATATTTGTTGGATATTTGTGTTGATGTGCTTGTGTGCTTGTGTGTTGTTGTTTGGGCCTTAACAGAGAATTGAGGTTTGTTCTCACTGTGGAAACTAAGAAATCTATAATCGCATTTACATTGATTTGTTTGTCAGATCAAATGTTGTTGTTGTTGTTCAAATCCACTCACTGATAAGGTCTATGAGCTTTAATAAAAGTGTAAATATCATGATAATAATCAAGGAGGATATAATCATTTTCTTTTCAGTATCTAGATTCAGGTTAAATTGATTATGTAGATGAAGTGAATCTGTTTATGAAATAATCAAATAAAGGAGATTTTTCTTGAGAACAGATCAAATGTTTTCCTCTTCTTTCTTTCCTGGATCTAAAACTGAATAAAATGGTGAGATCTGCCCCAACTGCCTACAGACCAGAAACACTGAGATCATTATTTTTCATCTGGCGCCATCATCTGGTCAAAATTCAAACTCTTTCTGTTGGACGTTCTTGCTGATTGAGAGCTGTGCTGTAACTTAACAACTTGTACAACAGAAAGTCAGTTTGTTTGAAGATGAAAGACGATCAGAGAAATATTATCCTTAGGATTATGATTGTTTGGTTTCCATAACTCAAACAATTAAGTTTAATGTGATCAATTAACTTTTCTTCTGTCACTAAAAGTAAAAAATATATATCGTCTACATACACCAAACCGAGAGCTACTTAGACACATATTGCTGACTTACACTATATTTTCATTTCGCATATGAATGAATTGTCCTCCTGCCATTTTTCTCCATATATTTTTTAATTGACTGTTAATGTTAATTATATGTGTTCAAATAAGTTATTGCTTTGTTGGACTAGTTACAATCCTCTTGTTTACATGTCTACTGTCCTTAACATTTTAAATGTTGAAACGATCATGTGGCACCCAAAACTGCAAGGTGGAGTTGGTGTGAAAACTGGGGCCCTGAAACTACGGAAACTTTCAAAGGTAAATGTCTGCATATACACTAAAACTCATATGAAGCACTGACTTTTAAGCTCAGCATGTTACAGTAAGTGGGAGTCATTTAAAAATTGATCAGAGAAACTAAATCAGATCAGTGTTTGCTGTGACCCTACTCTTTACAATAACACCTGTTCTCCTAAGTGCAGCTACATTGTTCCACGTACCTCAGCTAAGTTGTTCCAGCATCTTGGGGAGCCTACCTGAATTTGCTTGATACCCAGACTGACTCCATGATGTTAGGACCAGGCCTCACACCATCTGCTTCAGGATGTCCGGTTCTTCTCCTCTGAAGATGGTTCTTCATGGATCTGGGTATAGACATGGTAAGGAGCTAAATATTCAAAGTATCTAACCCAAGCCCTGCTGAAAAATCCAGTAGAATACCATTAGAAAAAACCATTAGGAACCATTAGGTTCCTAATGGTTTAATGGGAATTGGAACCTCCATTAGGAACCATTAGGAAAACCATTAGGAACCATTAGGATATAAAACCATTAGGAACCATTAGGATATAAAACCATTAGGAAATAAACCATTAGGAACCATTAGGATATAAAACCATTAGAAACCTACTGGTCCCATTAGAATGTAATACCATTAGAAAGCTACTGGTTCCATTAGGAGCGAAAACCATTAGAAAACTGGTCCCATTAGGATCTAAAACTATTAGAACAATGTTGAGAAACCTACTCCTGCAACAGAAATTATAGCAGAGTCCTAACACTGGGCACCAGAGACATGTCTATACATATGTGTAATTGTGTATGTATTCGGATATTTTCCCCTCCGAACTGGGAACAGGACATATGGGGCGTGACAACTTGATGCAGTTTGTGATTTTAATTACATCTTTTCAGAACATGAACCATCAAACCATCATGAAGCAAGTAAAAACCTTAAAACATATTGAACATAAACAGACAAACATGGGAGAGAGACAGGGACACGGGAAGTGGGGTGTAGACAGCAGGACCCCCACTAAAAAAACCACCCAGCATCCCTGGAGGGAGATGAAGTCAAGGGTCTGCAGGGATAGCAGTTTACTCCAAGTGCTGAGAGTCTTTTGGTTTTCCCTGGAAAGGAATAGAAAAAGACAAAAATATTCATATTTTAGTCAAAGTCTGACTTTCAAGAAAAAGGAATTTCAAGAACATTTCAAGACTTAAAGGGGGAGTTTTTGCTCCAGTACAAAGCGAGGGACTGCAGGTCCAAATCTTGTTGAATATAATTCAAGCTGCAAAACTGAGTTATGTTGTATTTTTATGTGCCATGACAAATAAACATTCTAGTCTCAGGGGTGCAAACTCATCAGGGGTAAAAAAGGTGAGAAGATACCGACCCCCAAACAAAACAAAACAACTTTAAAGGTGAATTTACAGTCAATTTTAGCATGAGACTAGGGTCCAGATTTACTCAGGTTAGCATAGCTTTTGCTCCTGTTAAACCTGCACAATCTGTCTCTCTGTGTTTGGTTTTGAAACATGTGAAGGGGGAAACATTTATTTATTGATGTAAATGTGTTTTCTGTAGGCTACGTAGGCTATGCTCCGAGGCAGCGCTGCTCTTTCTGTCCAATAACACACATGAAGCTTAAAAATGCCATAGGTTACATAAAACATATTAAGCGGCAATATGTATTTAAAAGATGTTCAAGCAAACAGTTCGGTTCACGGTTTTGTGGTCATGGTTTTCAGTTCGGTTTCTTATACTTTGGTCGTTGGGAAAATCAATCGTGTCTTGTATATTCAGGTTAAAACTGAAAGAATGAGGCAGTCTGACATCTGATACATCATTGTGACAGTCTGAGGTTAAAAGTAAGATTCTGGCTGCAAGAGAGGAGACATCGATAGTTCCAACATGTTTTAATTTATTGGGCAAAGAAAGTTATCTAACAAATGCTAAGAACAATTAGATATTCACTGAAATATATAACCAGTCCCTCCAGGAATTCGCGATGTTGCGATCGCAACAATTAACGCAAATTCAGCCAATCCCCGCAATTTTTTGCGATCTTGCAATTTTGTACAATCACCGCAACTTTTCCGCAAATTGGACCAATTGTCGGTGCTTTCCGCGAGTTACACCGCAGAGAGTGTGAGTCTGGACGGAGCGATGGTTGAAAGTGAGTCCACGGAGGAACAGCGTGGCTGGGCTGATGCAGAGCGATAGATATAACGTTATATCTATCGCTCTGGGCTGACGGCAAGAAACTTGATACAACGTGCACAAAGTGATAAGTAAAGGAACACAAGCTGAGTTGAACGTGTTGAGTGTGTGAGTTGTCCTGGTTGACCACCCGAGGCTGTGTCAACCCCGCAGCACTCGCCGAGGGGGAATCCAGTGAGTGCGCCACTGCAGGGCCGGAGCGGAGCAGCCGGCGGCCAGGTGCCCCTCCCCCCATCCTAAGGCCCTGGCCCTGGACTTGAGTAGCCACCCTCCCCTTTTTATTCAAAGACTGGACTGTTTTAATAAAACAGTTTTTTTACCACGATTTTTAAACAGACATTTTAATTAAAAGTAAAACAACTTTCAACTCTATATAATTTTCCTGTGCCTTTCTTAACAAGTGGAAAATTGCTGGTATAACATGACATCACATTAATTTGTGACATTTCAAAATTTTCAATTTTCCTTTGATTTTTAATTATTCAGAACAAAACTGCAACTTTTTTTTGCAACTTTCGCTGTCCCCCGCAATTTAATCGCAACAAAAGCGCTTAAAACATCGCAACATTCACCGCAATTTTTTCAAAATGTGGCCGCAAATTCAGGCATTTTAGGCCGCAACAATCACAAAAAAAGCCCGCGAAATCCTGGAGGGACTGTATAACCTATATTTATTAATTGTGGTTCTTACAAAAATTATATCTTATAAAATATAAAAGCTAAAAGGTCTCTTAAAGCTCTGCCCCTTTAATTAGTGCATACTAAATAATTTAACTTTAGCCTACTACTACAACCACATTATTTACCAGCAACATAAAGTGAAACAGAGGCAGAGGTGTCCTGCCACAGTCAGTCAACCTCCTCCTCCTCCTCCTCTTCCTCCTGCTGCTGCACAGGTCACGCTGCAGCCTAATAAATGCTAAACGCGCTAATCGCTAATTGGTCGCGATTCTTCTTCTTGTTTACCCATAGCACCCATGCTACAGGGCAGATTCATTCTTAGCACAGGCATGTTTTGATGTAGCACGTGCAACATATAAGTCGCGTTAGTTTGTATGAAAAGTGAAGCTTCAGGTGTATATTGCTGGACAGAAGAGCAGCGCTGCCACCACTTGTTTTCATCCAGATAAGGTGCACGCGCCTTAAAGAGACAGGGGCATTGCCTCGCCTCGCCGCGATTTTCGCCGAAAGACAAGTTTGCACCCCTGTAGTCTGCATCCCAACTATCACTTTAAGATACGTTTTCACTTACCATAGTTGGTGTCCTTAGTGTCTGGGTGCATCTTCCAGTACTGGCTATGCTAGACCTTCACGTAAGCCTCAATGGAGAATGGGTCCTCGCCACGAACGCTTGATGCCTTATGAGAGTTTTGAGAGAGAGAGGGGGGGGGGGGTTAGAAATACACATCTGACTTGTCTGATGTGCACCACTGACTTTGGACATGTTTCTCTGGCTGGTTCTTGCAGGTTCTAACTTTTGAATTTAAAGCTTCCTTAAAAACATATAAACATAACTCAGGAAAGCTCTGAAAGCATCATACACATGCTCACCTTGATGTGACTGGCTCCTTGAGATTGTTGATGAATTAACTGAATTTGATCTGCTTTTTTCAATGATCCTTTAAATGGGCACCATGGTGTCTGCGAGGCCTCACTCAACTGTTACACCATCCACATCATTATCTGAAAAAAGTAAACAGAGGGAAATGAAATAGCTGCACACTTGACAAGGAAAGCAGTCAAGATAAACTCAGATAATTTAACTTAACTAGGGAGATATTTCTAGCTTGTCCCTAACCCAAAGCATGTCTTAGCTGTGATAAATAAAATTCAATAACATTCAGTGTTTCCTCCATCATATAGATCAACAGTTTGAGAAGCTATAGCCCATGTCAAAAATAATAACACAGTTCAACATTGGACGATCTAACTGTTAGGCTAACCTCCAGCTGATACAGAGAACACTCATCTGGCGCTGATCAGCCGTTGCAGCGCAGGTGTGTTTTATAACAGCAAAAAAAATAATAAAAATAAAAAAGTTTATGTTTTTACCTCAACGGTTAAGGAGCATTGGTTATCGGTCATAAAAAAAAGTGCAGCTAAGTTAACTACTTCACTCTCTCTCTCACACACACACACACACACACAGTCCACAAAGCTGTCTCGCGCGCTGCTGCTATAACCGTTAGATAACGGACTTTTTTTTAAAATAGAGCCCATAACGTTAGCCCATTTTACATTAACGTTAGCTGACCATGGCTAGACTTTTAGCACGAATTGACAAACTGAGAGCAGGAAAAACTTTTAAAAAGGCGAGCTACATACACTGCCTCACTGTCTAACAAAGTTATATTGGGTAACGTTAGTATGAGCAACGTTAGCGAGCGAGCTGCAGGCCCGTTTTGTGTTGCCAGGCATGCTAATGTTAATGCTAATGCTAACGCTAACGTTTTGTCAACGGACATGACACTCGTTTAAATTTAAGCTTAGTACCGGTACCTCTGAATCTCTGGGCTTCCTCTCCGGTCACCACGCCTGTATCACGCATCCTTTTTCATAGTTCTTCCGTCAAAAGGACAGGGAGCCGTTGCTCTGGTTCCTTCTCCTCCAGCCGTTGTCGAAGTGCGAAAATCCACGGAGATCGTTAGGTTTTCAACTGCCTAATCCAACAGCCAATCACAGTGACGCTGCATGTTCGATGCACCAATCAAAAGTCGAGCTGGTAAAAGTCCCCCAGCAACAGGCTAGCAACAGGCAGAGAGCAACCCCCCTCCCTCTCCTCTCTCTCCCCTTCCTCCCCCCCACTCTCCCCTATAAATTCACATTTATCTGCGTTTTGCCTGTCAGGTCGCAGATAGTTTAATTTACTCGTATTTGACCACGTGTGTGTTGATTTAAATTTTCGTATAGTCAGTATTGAATCAAAAATACAAAATTGACTGGATAATTGTATCAACTTTGCTTCATATTTGCTCAGAAAAATATTTTATATCTAAGTTAAAATCTAACTTGAATAAATAAAGATAGCTGTAAACCTTCAGATTTAAGAGTAAAATAAATCAATAATTAAATTTTATTGTATTGTGTCACCCTGTAGTGACCACTAGACCACTGTAACCATTAGACTGGTATAGAAACACTTGTAGGAACCACTAGACTCCTGTTGGAAACCATTAGACTCCCGTAGGAACCATTAGACTCCTGTTGGAAACCATTAGACTCCGTAGGAACCACTAGTAGGGACCAGTAGGACATAATAGAATCCCATTAGAAAAACAAACCGAACCATTAGGAAAACATAAGTAACCATTACAAACCATTACAAACCATCAGGAACCATTAGAAACCCATAGAATATTCCTAATGGTTTCTCAGATTTTTTTCAGCAGGGAGGTTACAAGAATGCAAACTATCACACAATTCCTTTATCACATTTCAAGAAATTAAAGAGTTATTTCTTGTTAACTGACATGTTGAGGTATTTAGTAATAGAAGTTACCTTCACTTGATTCGCACGATGCTAGCTTCAAACATTAGCCGGGAAAACTGGTAGAGAAGTAGAGTGATGAAGTGACAAAATAAAGTAGTTGAAACACAAGACAAATAATTGGATTTTGTCAACTTAGATGCACTAACTAAAAAACAAAACAGTACACTGTATTTAAATATTTGTGATATTTTTCAATATTTCCAACATTTCCTACATTTTTCAGCCGTTACTCAAATATCACTCCTCACATCCGCAGTCAGAGCGAAACGTAGCCTCACTTGTGCGTTGGAAGTAGGTAAACTGCTAAAATAAAAAATGAAAAATATTTTTAAAAAGTAGTCCCAACAGAAACAACTGATTAACGGTAAGTGTGAGAACTTAAAAAATGTACAGTCCAACTGATGCTAGCTTTTTTCTGTGGAGATTATTCATGTCAGAAAACATAGTTCGTCAAATTGAACATTTACTGTTATAAAACATTTCACTTCCTTGTGGCAGGTGATGCTAAGATGTAGAGTTCATATTAATTTATTTTTTGAAACATCTTCAACCAAATATAGTACTGCAGTGCCAGTGATCTGCTCAAATTTTGACCGCAGTAAATGATGGCAAGACTTCCCACTCTGCCAGAGATATGGGGTTGACAGTTGTAAACAAACCCATGCAGGAGAGATTCATTTAGCTGTGAAAAGTCATTAAGTTGTTCTCATGTTTGTGTCAAACACAGAAAGTCCAACTTATGGCGCATTTCCACTAGCACGGCTCGGCTCGATACGGCTCGGCACGGCACGGCTCGGCTCGGTTTGGTTGTGTTTCCATTACAACTGAGTATCACTAGTGCCGCCGTGACGTCATTTACACGGCGCCGAGCAACGCTCTAAACTCTGTAAATATATAACTTTAGCAACATTTGAAACATTTTCAGGCGAGAAAGTAGTCGTTTAGATCCCCAACGTGTTGAAAAACTGACAAAATACCAGCTGTTTACAATTTTGTTTCAACGAAGTCGGCGTTACTAAAGCTAGCCGTAGTGAGCAACGCACTTCCGGTTATTTTCACAAAATAAAACACCTGTTGCCTTTTATCATAAGGAAAGCCATTACGATAGAACTGGTGCTTTTACTTTGTAAACAGGAAGTGAACCTACCCTCGCTGTAGCTAGCTTTAAACCGCCGTTTTGACTGCTCTCGTCCCCATAACGGCATTTAATTTTCAATATGCCTTACCGGAGAGTCTTGCCAGCTCCGAGATCGGCCTGGTTCATTGTAAAACATTTATTTATTGATGTAAATGTGGTGTTTTCTGTGCGTACAGAACCCAAGGCAGTGCTGCTCTTCTTTCTAACCACAAACAAACTGCTGCTACAGCCACAATTGTTAGATTTAATCAATGAGACCAACATTTAAGAGTTTAACCAGCCGGTGGTAAACCTCTAAAAAGCCATCGGGGAAGTTAATTAGCGGTCTGTTCTCCTCGGGGTGACGGTGGTAGGCTGGCCGGCGGAGCACGTCAGGAGCCGGGCTGCTGCCTCTGTGATGTCGCGGTCGCTGCTCGGACCTGGAGCTTCACTTCTCCGAAAAACATCGGGGCAAACTTCTAAACAGCCGTCGTTTGGATAAACTAACCGCACATGGGGATCTAAACAGTTACTTTCTCGCATGAAAAAATATTAAAACTTAATAAAGTCACGTAATAACAGAGCCAGTCTAAATATTAGAAATTCTCTGGTAATAACAGGCTTCAGGCTTCAGCAGGAACATTTCTGTTGTCGGTCGTCGAGTGGTTATGACGCTTCCAGTGACGACACTCATCGGCCAATCAGTGGAAGGCAGTCGGCTGACGTCACGTTTTAGTAACGCTTCGGCTCGCTTGGAACCAGGGCTGAGGTGATACCAAAACTGTACCCGGTTGCAGGTACTGCGTGCTAGTGGAAACACGCAATAGCGCGCCGAGCCGTGCCGTACCGAGCCGAACCGTGCTAGTGGAAATGCGCCATTACTGTACGGTCTGTCGGGATATCCTGGAGGAGAGGAGCCGAGCTCGTCAGAGAGCGGATGTTGAATAGTCCGACGCTGACGTTGTTGTGGTTGTGCGGTGTGCGCTGATGTGAGCCGACCTAGCTAGGCTGACTAGCTAGGTTGAGGTGGATTCATTAGTTTAAAGTCGTCAACATTAAAGCTCCGCCGGAATCCACTGTGGATATATTTCCAACAAGGCAGTCGAGGGGGGCACATAGTCCACACAAACAGCCGATTCATCAGCTCAGTTGCCGGTGAAAGACCAGAGGAGAACTCCGAGCAGCAGCAGCAGGTAGGCTGAAGTCTCATCTTCTCATTTTACACAGCAGTCTCTCTTCGCTGTTGCTCATTCAACTGCAGGTCAGCATGTGAGTCTCCAACAGTTTTCAGAGAGACAGTAGCCTAGCAGCAGGTGTAAAGTTATTGAATCCAGTCCTGGACCAGGCCCCTTATCGGGACTGAAGAGAAAACAGTCCCAGCAGTAGGCTAGTTCTTGCCTGGTTGCACCTGGTTGTAAACTGTGTGATGGTTGAACTTCCTGGATAATTTCAAGTTTTTCCTAAACAGTTAATTTTGAAAACAGAGTTTCAATTAATCCATCAACCACACAGTCTTGATCAGTCATTTCCACCATTTAATGGAGGTGACGTGTAAAAGTTACACACTACAGCTGAGTAAAAAACATACAAATAAATGAAAGAAACAATATATTTGGATTGCAAACACCCTTTCAATATTTTTTGTGAGGCCTTCACTGAATACCTTGAAAGTCCGGAGGGTTCCCTCTGACTATAACCTGCCACTGCAACAATACTATGCAAAAGTGGAAGAAGATGGATGGATGGATGGATGGAGGGAGGGATGGAGGGAGGGATGGAGTCTAAACAACAGAATCAACATTTGCTGTAGTCTACTATATCATAATCTGCTCCATCATTCGTTCATTTTTGTGAGAACTTCTTTGTTTACAAATCCTCCATCATCACATCACATCACATCACCACCAGCATCATCACATCAGCATCAACATCACCTGACAGGACCATGACTGTCTGTATTGTCCTCTGTGAAGACACTGCCATCTTGTGGCTCTTAACTCTCATCAGGACCAGCTGACACCTGAGGCTGAAGCTCTGTCCTACCCACCTGATTGTCTTCTCTTTATTTCATTTTTGACAGTGCAACTTAAGATAATATAGCCTACTGACATTTATAATAATCTGTTAACATATATAGTTAAGATTATGCAAATTATGCAGTTTATGCGAGTCTGTGCAACATAGTGAAGTATCAAAATAGATTGATTGATTGATTGATTGATATCTTTATTTCGATCATGTAAACGACAGTGTAAAAAAAAAAAAAATAAGTAAGATAAAATAATAATATAATAAGTGAACAGAGAAAAATGTATACACAACATCTCATAAGCAACGCAGTTTACATGAGCGAAAAGGAGTAGGAAGAAGTATAAACTTATCTAATCCTACCCCTATAACATCTAGAAGTTACACAGTCCTGTATAAAACACAGTATCACAATTCTGGTGAATTAAGCTCCAGAACTGAAAAACACTTTATCGGTATTTTGACATCTTATTTTCACAAGAGGAATTGTTTTAATGTAATGTAACTGACTATAGGTTTACAATCAGTAGATTTATTGAAGATTTCTGGGCTTTGTTGAGTTCAAGGGTCGATCCTTTTATTACTGGCTGATAATTTTTATATTACTGCATGTTGTAAAGGACAGTAAACACACCCTGTCTCTGACAAAGTACAAAGTAGGAAAACCTGAAACACCGTCACTCTTGTCCTGCTTCAACACTCATCAAGCTCCACCCTGTTCATGTGTTTCCTTGTTCCCTCCCCTTCAGATCTACAGATTGAAGATGGGTGGAACCAACATGTGGTGAAGAGGAGGAGCTGACAGGCCCCGTTCACTGCAGAGACACATGTTGTTTAGATCAGAGCTCAAACTAGTTTCACTTCTGAGCAACAGAAACTCAGACAGTCGTCGTCTGTGAGGTGAAATGGCGCAGAAAGGAGTTCATCTGGACCAGGAGACCTTCTCTTGTTCCATCTGTCTGGATCTACTGAAGGATCCAGTGGCTATTCCCTGTGGACACAGCTACTGCTTCAACTGTATTAAAACCCACTGGGATGGAGAGGATGGGAAGAAAATCTACAGCTGTCCTCAGTGTAGGAAGAACTTCACACCAAGACCTGACCTGGTGAAAAACACCATGTTAGCAGCCTTAGTGGAGGAGCTGAAGAAGACTGGACTCCAAGCTGCTCCTGCTGATCACTGCTATGCTGGACCTGAAGATGTGGCCTGTGATTTCTGCACTGGGAGAAAACTCAAAGCTGTCAAGTCCTGTCTGCAATGTCTGGTCTCTTATTGTGAGAAACACCTGCAACCTCATTATGATGTAGCTCCATTAAAGAAACACAAGCTGGTGGAGCCCTCCAAGAAGCTCCAGGAGAACATCTGCTCTCGTCATGATGAGGTGATGAAGATGTTCTGCCGCACTGATCAGCAGTGTATCTGTTATCTCTGCTCTGTGGATGAACACAAAGGCCACGACACAGTCTCAGCTGCAGCAGAAAGGACTGAGAGGCAGAGAGAGCTGGAGCTGAGTCGACAAAACATCCAGCAGAGAATCCAGGACACAGAGAAAGATGTGAAGGTGCTTCAACAGGAGGTGGAGGCCATCAATGGCTCTGCTGATAAAGCAGTGGAGGACAGTGAGAAGATCTTCACTCAGCTGATCCGTCTCATGGAGAAAAGAAGCTCTGAGCTGAAGCAGCAGATCAGATCCCAGCAGGAAACTCAAGTGAGTGGAGTCAAAGAGCTTCAGAAGAAGCTGGAGCAGGAGATCACTGAGCTGAAGAGGAAAGACGCTGAGCTGAAGCTGCTGTCACACACAGAGGATCACACCCAGTTTCTACACAACTACCCCTCACTGTCAGCACTCAGTCCATCTACACACTCATCCAGCATCAATATCCGTCCTCTCAGACACTTTGAGGATGTGACAGCAGCTGTGTCAGAGCTCAGAGATAAACTACAGGACCTTCTGAGAGACACATGGACAAACATCTCACTGACAGAGACTGAAGTGGATGTTTTACTGTCACCACCAGAGCCCAGGACCAGAGCTGACTTCTTAAGATATTCACAGGAAATCACACTGGATCCAAACACAGCAAACAAACGTCTGTTATTATCTGAGGGAAACAGAAAAGCAACACGAGGTGAAGATCAGTCTTATTCTAGTCACCCAGACAGATTCACTGAATATTCTCAGGTCCTGAGTAGAGAGAGTCTGACTGGACGTTGTTACTGGGAGGTGGAGAGGAGAGGAGGAAGAGTTGATGTAGCAGTCGCATACAAGAATATCAGCAGAGAAAGTTGGTTTGGAAATAGCAACAAATCTTGGGTGTTACGTTGTGACAACAACAGTTTCACATTTTGGTTCAACAACATCAAGACTCCAGTCCCAGGTCCTCGGTCCTCCAGAATAGGAGTGTACCTGGATCACAGAGCAGGTATTCTGTCCTTCTACAGCGTCTCTGAAACCATGACTCTCCTCCACAGAGTCCAGACCACATTCACTCACCCTCTACATGTTGGATTTTATATTCACTATGTTGGATCCACAGCAGAGTTGTGTAAACTCAAATAGTCAAAGATCATTGAAGGTGCAGTTAGTTAAAATCTGTATTTTAGTTCATCACTTTCTTCAGTCTCCATGTTTGTTGCTAAAAGCTCATTGCTGTTGTGTCTCTGCACTGCACAGAGATCACCTGTCAATCAAACATTGTGGGCGGGACTTTGACCTCTTGTCATTTCTTGTTGTGTTGATGTTTGAGTTTGTTGAGGTGGAGCTGGAGCCGTGGAGGAGATCACTGCTCATGATGATGTTTCTTTACCTAAACTCACATTTCTCCTCATGAAAATAGAAACTTCTCTGAGCTCTAAATGTTTGTTGGATATTTGTGTTGATGTGTTTGTGTGTTGTTGTTTGGGCCTCAACAGAGAAATCATCAGACCTTCCTTTATCACTGAGGTTCGTTCTCACTGTGGAAACAAAGTAATCTAGAATGATATTTACATTGATGTGTTTGTCAGATCAAATCAATTCACTGATAAGGTCCATGAGCTTTAATCAAAGTGTAAATATCATGATAATAATCAATGAGAAGATGATTCAGGGGTGCAAACTCATCAGGGGTAAAAAAGGTGACAAGATACCGACCCTCTAGGGGGGTCCGGGGGCATGCTCCCCCGGGAAAATTTTTTTAAAAACCAACTTTAAAGGTGAATTTACAGTCAATTTTAGCATGAGACTAGGGTCCAGATTTACTCAGGTTTGCACAGCTTTCGCTCCTGTTAAACCTGCACAATCTGTCTCTCTGTGTTTGGTTTTGAAATATGTGAAGAGGGTCTTCAGCCTTTGCAGGTTTAGCATGAGCAAAAGCTGTGCAAAACCTAGAGAATCTGTCCCTTGATGAACCTTGCAAACCTTGCCTTCAAACTAAATAAAATTTAATACAGACTGATTGGTTCATTGTGAAACATTTATTTATTGATGTAAATGTGTTTTCTGTACGTAGGCTATGCTCCAAGGCAGCGCTGCTTTCTGTCCAATAACACACATGAAGCTTAAAAATGCCATAGGCTACATAAAACATATTAAGCGGCAATATGTATTTAAAAGATGTTCAAGCAAACGGTTCGGTTCATGGTTTTGTGGTCATGGTTTTCGGTTCGGTTTCGTATACTTTGATCGTTGGGAAAATCAATCATGTCTTGTATATGCAAAAAATATATCTTATAAAATATAAAAGCTAAAATGTCTCTTAAAGCTCTGCCCCTTTAATTAGTGCATACTAAATAATTTAACTTTAGCCTACTACTTTTACAACCACATTATTTACCAGCAACATAAAGTGAAACAGAGGCAGAGGTGTCACTGCCACAGTCAGTCAACCTCCTCCTCCTCCTCCTCCTCTTCCTCCTGCTGCTGCTGCTCAGGTCGCGCTGCAGCGCTAATAAAAGCTAAACGCGCTAATCGCTAATTGGCCGCGATCGCGATCATCACACACACGCGGTCCCATACAGCACCTATACAACGCTGCTGGCGCATCTTCTAGCTCCGACTCTTTCACTCGCCATGCTCAAAAAGTCGCGTTAGTTAGTCTGTATTAAAAGTGAAGCTTCAGGTGTGTATTGCTGGACAGAAGAGGAGCGCTGCCACCACTCGTTGTCATCCAGATAAGCTGCATGCGCCTTAAAGAGACAGGTGCATTGGCTCGGCTCGGCTCGCCTTGCCTCGCCTCGCCGGACCCCCCCCCCCCTCTCAATTTTTTTTTTTTTTGCGGATTTACACGAATCACACAAATGACCAATTTGGGATCCAAAACGGCGAATTTCGCCGAAAGGTGACAAGTTTGCACCCCTGATGATTATTTTATTTTCCATATCTAGATTCATGTTGAACAAACTGATTATGTAGATGAAGTGAATCTGTTTATGAAATAATCAAATAAAGCAGATTTTCCTTGAGGACAGATCAAATGTTTTCCTCTCTTTTCTTTCCTGGATCTAAAATTTGAATAAAATGAGGAGAGATGTACCAACTGACTCTCAGTACAGACAAGAAACACCCGACTGAGATCATTATTTTTCATCTGGCGCCATCATCTGGTCAAGATTCAAAACGTTTGTTGGATGTTCCTGCTGTTTGAGAGCTGTGTTGTTTGTATACATAACTTAACAACATTTTGTCCGAAGATGGAAGATGATGAGAGAAATGTTATCCTATGAATGAGAACTTATGTTTTGTAAACATTTAACCCCATTTGAACTTAATGTTTCATTTTGTCCAACCAGGGGCAGACCTAGGTTCATGGGAGATCCGAGGCTTAGCCCAGAGGGAGGAAAGACAAAGATCTGCCTTTTTTTTTGTCTTTGTTGCTGACTGTGATAGGCCTACTGGAAATTTCAACATATCAACTTTAGACAAAAGCATTGTCCTGAAGGATCCACTCAAATAAAAATGATATGGCAGTGCATGTAATCCTGAATGACATCAGCCTCCCTACCCACAGCATTACGCTTTAAAAAAAAAAAGGAAAGAATCTGAATTTAAACTCAATTTGTCTGACTTACATTTACACAACTCACAAAAAGTTAGGGATATTTGATAAGAATATCCCTATAAAAAAGTTGTTACAGTGATATTCTATCATGAGGCCTTTTAAGTAGAAGGATGCAATGGTCATTTCTTTATCTCAAACAAAAGCTAACAACAGTGGTGGCTATAGCACAACAAAAATTTCAATGCCTCAATAACTTTGTGTTTTCTTGGTCTCATGATGTCAACATTTGAACATGGTGGAGAGGAGAGGGAGAGAGAAGAGGACTGTATACAAACTGTCATTGAACCAGAACATTTAGTGGTTACGCTGTATCGCCTCAATCCCATTCAAGTCGCATTTTTACAGCGTGCGCTGCGATCCGTCTTCTGTCCATGAAGAATCTATTATAATAGGCCTGGCTACATCCATGCTCCGGTCCCGAGCGGGCTCCGGACACAGAGCAGAGACCCAGGTCTGACAATGGAAAGCTATCCCTCTCTGAAGCAGAGGACGAGGCCAGCTTCACTCCCGTCAGTCTTCACAGACAGTCCACACAAGTTTTTTTTTTTTTTTTTTGACCCGGCTTGTATTTAGGGCCGGTCTTTTTTTGTTCGTGTAATGATTGAATACAGACCATTATTTGATTAAATGCGGTAAAAGTAACTTCAAATCACATACTCACTTATAACGACGTCCATGAGGCTACACTTCAGGTGCGGTCAGCGGAGGGAGACTGACATAAACCGTGTTGAGTTTTTTTTTTGCCCCTACTGTAAAACATTCGGGGCTTGAGCCCAAGTAGCCATCCCCTAACCCCGCCCCTGTGTCCAACATCTGTAATATTGTATTACTTTAATTGAATTTGAGTATGTATTGTTTGGTTCCCATTACTCAAATAAATGTACTTTTTTCTGTAAAGTTGCATATTCAATAAATTCTCAAATAAAATCCTTTTTTTTTTTTTTTTTCTTTCCTTAGTCGCTGTAAGTAGAAAAGATACACTCCTCACAGAAAGATATAGGGATATTATGAAATCTCAGAATGCACCTCAAATGCACTATAACCTTTACAGGTGAACTTAATTGGACCCTTGTCCAACTGTTCAATGTTTCAGTCCTTAACAGGCTGTTCTATAACAAGGTGATTAACCACAAACATCACAACAACGACGAGTGTCTGATCCATGAATCCACCACTAAATGTTCTGCTTCAGTGACAGTTTGTATTGAAACAGTCATCTTCATCCTGCTGTTTACATTCTGGCATCACTAGACCAAGACCACACCAATTCATCAAGGAGCATGTGGAGGCTTTGGTCACATGACACCTTAATTGACACATTGACATGTTTTGTTGTGGTGTACCCACCACTGTTGTTTGCTTTTGTTTCAATACATTGTTGAAGATGAGGAAATTATAATTTCATACTTCTACTTTCATGATATAACATCACTGTAACACAAAGTTTGAACATTTTCCATTAGTTTCACCCAAAAGTCGAATATCTATAACATTTTATGAGTAGTGTGTATCCCCACACATACACACATTGCTGGCCTACACTATTATAATATTTTACACCCTGAACTGGACCCCCTCCAGCCTCTGGCTGGGTCTAGAAATTCTGTCCATAAAAATAATGAACAGAACCGGTGACAAAGGGCAGCCCTGCCAGAGTCCATCATGCACCGGGAATAGGTCTGACTTACTGCCGGCAATGCGAACCAAGCTCCTGCTCTGGTCGTACAGGGACCGTACAGCCCTCAGCAGAGAGCCTCCGACCCCATACTCCCAAAGCACCTCCCACAGAATACCACGAGGGAGATGGTCGAATGCCTTCTCCAGGTCCACAAAACACACGTGGACTGGTTTGGCAAACTCCCATGAACCCTTGAGCGCCCTGCGGAGGGTGTAGAGCTGGTCCAGTGTTCTGCAATCATGACGAAAACCACATTGTTCCTCCTGAATCCGAGGTTCGGCTATCGGTCAAATTCTCCTTCCCAGTATCCTGGAATAAACTTTCCCAGGGAAACTGAAGAGTGTGATCCCCAATAGTAGGAACACACCCTACGGTCGCCCTTTTTGAATAGAGGGGCCACCATCCTGTCTTTCAGTCCAGAGGCACTGTCCCCAACCGCCACACAATGCTAGCGTGTCAGCTGCGACAGCCCTACAACATCCAGAGACATGAGGTACTCAGAGCGGATCTCATCCACCCCCGGTGCCTTACCACTGAGGAGCTTCTGAACTACCCCAGTGACTTCTGCTTGGATGATGGATGAATCAACCTCTGGGTCCTCAGCCTATCTGCTTCCTCTAAGGAAGGTGTGATAGTGGGATTGAGGAGATCCTCGAAGTATTCCTTCCACCGCCCAGTCCCCAGTCGAGGTCAACAGCTCCCCACTTCCACTGTAAACAGTGATGGTGGAGCACATTCCCACTCCTGAGGTGCTGGATGGTTTGCCAGAATTTCTGAGGACTACCATGGATTCCCATGGAGTTTTTGCCGGAGCTTCCGCACGCTTGGCCTGCTGGTACCTGTCAGCTTCCTCAGGAGTCCTCAGAGTCAAGCAGACTTAACAGGACTCCTTCTTCAGCTTGATGGCATCCTTACTTCCGGTGTCCACCACTGGGTTCAGGGATTGCCGCCACAGCAGGCAGCAGAGACCTTATGGCCACAGTTTCGAACAGCCGTGTCAACAACGTAAGTGGATAACATGGTCCACTTGTCTCCAGCTTCCCTCGGGATCTGGTCGAAGGTGGGAGTTCTGCAAGACGTTCCCAACAGACCCTCACAATATGTTTGGGTCCACCAAGTCTTTCCAATAACAATATTATAATTATAATATTTTCATGTTAAATAAAGACAGTGAATCCTCAACAGTGCCTAAATCTTTATTTTTCAGTAAGCTACATTTTTTTCTCCAAATTAGACAGTTTTACATCATGACACAAGAGTAACTTAAATTATCTATAGCTGACATGTACGCTTGATTCCAGTCTCCATGGAAGAAAAGACCCCCCCTCAAAAAACAAAAAAAAAACATCACAAAAGAGGAAAAAGAAAACCAAAAAGCCCTCTTGAACGCAACCTCCATTCCACATCTGTTAAAGGTGTTGTTAGGCAAAAAATTATCTGTCCAAACCCCAACAACAGTGGAGTCATCGATTGTCCACAGCGGTTAGCGTAGCACGGTACAAGTGTTAATGAGTTAAACCACAGTGAGCTGATAAAGAGATCGAGTCTTGATCCAGTCAGTTGGTGTGCATTCATTATTAGAACTTGAAACAAATAAACAAAAACAACCACAAGAGCGTCCATTTTGATGACAAGATGCAACCCTTGAGGAACAAAAACAAAAACAGAACAATGGCACTGTCAGAACAGGCGAACAGGAAGGAGGAGACCGAGAGCTGAGGCGACTGACGGGCTGATATGAAGTGTGGAGCTCCGTAAAGGAGGAGGAGGAGGAGAAGCCACAGCTGAGCGTTTCGTGTTGATGCCGGCGAGACAGGAGAGGCGTGCAGAACTTGCGGCCATCTTGAAAAACAAACACCGCCAAAAACAAAAAGAGAGATCCCCTTGAGAAGCGGTACCGTCCAGGTGCGAGGTACCGAAGCTTCAGATAAGAGAGAGAGTAAGTCACCTTTTGCATCGGTCTGGATTTGTGGGTGGTACGTTTGTTTGTTTATTTATTTATTCCACACATGCACACATTCACAGTTCAGGGATGCTCAAGTTTTGCAAAGTCAGCGTCCGTGTCTTTTTTTTTTTTTCTTTTGTTTTGTTTGTTTGTTTTCCCGCCAAAGTTGCAACGCACAGAAACCGCTCCTACAGTCAGTGGTGTCACATTGTAGTTTTTTCTCCAGATGTGAGAAGAAGTCTGTGATGGACTTTCAGTTCCCTGAAAATCACACCTTAAAATAAAAAACTAAAACACACAAACACAAGAACTTAAAAGCCCGATATCGCAAAGCGCTCAGCTATGTACAGGTCAAACTGCCCAGTCAAGACAAAAAAAACAACAGTTGTATAATGGCACAGTTATTGGTTTTCTTTGCCACGTCAAAATGCAGTCCACATGTGATCAAATGGTTTAAACAGACATGTTACTGTAATGTATGTGCCAGAAAAGTAGCTCTGAAGCACATTGAAAAAAAAAGAGATCAACAAAACCTCTGTGATTCCAGTTGAGCCTCTGCTTCTGTCCCCAGCTCCAATAAATCTAAACAATACCAACAAACAAAACAAAACAAAAAAAGTCCAAAAGGAAAATGATTTGTACATTTATTTCTCAGGGGAGGGAAGTTGATGAACTTGAACAAGAAACCTCAAACAGATCAGTGGGAACAAAGTTAACAAGACAAATGGAGCTGATCCAATGTCTCGTCTGGTACCGACACCGACACTCAGGTGGGAAACTTTTTAAAATTTCTTAAATGTATTTCCCCAATACGCGTCTTTCCTGTTTTTTTTCTTCTTGTTTTGCATAAACACAAATGTCAGAGGCCCAGGATTCGCCGATCGTTTCCCACCGAGAGCGTCGTGTGCCGGACGAACCCCGACTGTGCTTCGCGTTGGTTTCGTCCCACGTCGGATCGAAGCTGCGACGTGTCCGTCAGCCGCCGCTCTCTTCAGCCGCCAACAAAGGAAGAAGTTGTGATGCAGAAAAGCCGAAGTCCTGATTTTCTGTTTTTCACATCCACTGACTTTGTTTTTTTTCCTTTCGTCCATACTTTCACACAAACTGTCCAAACTGTCACATCATCAGACATCGGTCCACAAACAGAACCAAAGACACCAGCAGGGGATTTGGTTTCAGCTACAAAGAACCTACAACCACCCCCCACCACCCAACTCTAAATTTATTATCATTCAAAAAAACTTCCCATCAACCCCGGCCACAGATACGCTGTCAATGCTGCACAAGGAAAACACCTCGGCCTGGAACTCCCAAGACCTTCAGGTAAAAATGATCTACAGCAAAAAAAAAAAAAAAAAACAACCTGTCGAGCCTCCGACATGTGGTCATGTTTTTATTTTTAAGTTAAAAAATATCATCTTGTTCCATGAATTCGTGGAAGGAACAAGTAGAAACAGCTTCAAATATTCACCCAAGAAGAACTTGTTTGGTTAAATCGTGCAGAAACAGATTAATGACTTTAAGATGAGGCTGCAGAACATTTCGACAGAACTTCTCACACCGAGCTTCAGGGGTTTGTGTTGCTGTCATGCTATCGCCGTTTCCACCTGCTTCAAGCCTGTAATGCTGAGCTAACACCATCCTTCAAATATGGACAGAAGAATAAACAAAAAAAAACCCAAAGTGAGTGGAGGTGAGACTTCGGCTTCTAACGTCCGACCCGGTCTGGTTGTGGCGTTGACGCAGTTTGATTTAAACACTGTGGAACAACTGATGGGATGGTTCTGATGGATGTAGAGTATTAGTGTCATGGTCTACATTTCTACACTGAGACTGACATGTAGTGCTTCTTTCGTCTTCTTGCATAATAGTTTCTGTATTCAAACTTTTTCTTGATCCCAGTGTCGTCAGGAGAAACAGATGATGATGTCATGTTTGATCATTTCCTGTATCGTTAACAGCTGTTAAGAGGCGGCGGCGGCGGCGGCTGGAGGAGGAGGAGGACGACGCGCTGCTTTGTACAGTTTATTAATTAATGAAGATGCTGCCAGTTCCACAGGCTGATGTGTGCACGGGGGAGGGTGGGGGGGCGGGGCCACACACCTGTACAGCCAGGTGTGAGCGGCCAGGCGGGAAAAATGGAATGAAAGACAAACAAACAATACAAAAAAAACAAGAAGTACAATCAGACGACCCGCCCACGCTTCAGAGTGGAGCAGGATTCAAACTCCCAACGCACACCCAAACTAAAAAAAAATACAAAAACAAAAAAAGTTAAAGAAAAAAAAAAATTTCCAAAAGCACAACATTAATTTTTTTTTTTTTTATATCCTACATCCAGCTCGATAGCGACATTAATAGTTCAACAAGATCAATATATTTTTTATAATCATTTTAAGGTACCTCTTATATTTTTCTGAGTATTTACAACTGTACAAGCAAAGCACACACTTCAAAGTGCACAGATTTAATACAGTATTGACTAGTTTTGCATTTACAAGGTTTATATTTTTCCCCAAAGAAAAAACAAAACAAAAAACAACCTGAAACTATTAAACGAGAAACAAAAAAGAACAAAATGATTCTTTTTTTCGTACATTTTACAAAAACAAAACAAAAAAGCAAAAAGAAAGACGACGCTGCTGCAGACCTCTCTCTCTCTCTCTTTCTCTCTCTCTCAGTAAGACTTGTGACGTCTATCACGACTCAATATTTCCCACATTTTCACGCTTCGTTAACATTTTGGGGATTTTTTTTGTTGAAAAGAAATAAACTATGCTCGTCTTGTATAAAAGTTAAGGCAAAGTCATTTTTCAAGTTTAAATAAAATTCAAGTTTCTCAAACACTGGATGGAAATTTTCTCTCTTTTTTTCTTTTCTTTGTTTGTATTTTTTTTTTTATGTTTTGCGTATATATAGAGACCTCAACTTGCATCTCTATTATTATTAATATTATTATTATTATGATGATGATCATTTTTTTTAGTTTTTCTTCTCCCTAAAAAGAAAACTTAACGATATTTCTCATGGAATAATAATAATAAACAGCACTGGTTCATAACGAAGTGGATATGGTGCATTTTCAACTTTTTTCACCATTTCCACTGATGAGAAAAATAAAAAAAAAATAAGGAAAAATAATAAATCGACCCATCCAAGTGCATCTCAGTCCTTCAAAACAAAACAGAGATTTTTTTTTTTTTTTTCTTTCAGCAAACTCCAAATCAAAAGCAGCTTTGAGTGGGAGTACAGGCTTTTCAATGAAGCGTTCCCTTCTCCAGATGGGCTCCTGTTTTCTCTCGTTAGTGGGATTACCCAGAATGCTTCGTGTTGCAGGAAGACAATGGCGAGACGTTCGAGGTCCCACGTCGCAAAGGTTTGCCCCCACCCTCGCCCCCGCCCCCAGGCAGACGCTGTGTGTAGTACAGTGGTTTATTTTGTATCTTAAATGGTTTTGCATCTGAGGAGACGACGAACCCGAGCGCACGGAGGGAAACTTCTCAAACGTTTCTAAAACTTGAATCTTTTTTTCTTTTTCTTTTTTTTTTTTACATAGATAGCTCAGCTGATTTTTATATTTAATACAGTAAAAACATCCCAGACTCGGTTCGGTTCAGTTGGTTTTCTGTCCCCGAGTGGCTGCTACAGTAAACAGACGTAAACCAAGTCGCTCCCTCCCACAGCTCTCGTCCAAAATCACCGCTTCCCAACACGTATTTCTCTCTTTCCCACAGACCTGAACGTCGTCTCTAAACGTCGACCTCTCCATCCTGGAGCCAAAAAGGTCGTTTTGCTTCACTCTGTGCTTTAAATATTTTTTTTATTTTTTTATTTAACCTCCTGTTAAACGGCTGCAGGAGATCAGGAGTGAAGCGGCAGAGAGAGCGAGCGTTGAGCCGTGAGCTTTGGTTCGTCCTCCCTCTGAACTCAGGAACGAAAATCAACGGCAAACTCGAAGGAGGAGAGAAAAAACCACCCAGAGGAAAAGAAAAGAAAACATACTAAACACAATTAGTGGTGAAGACTCGATGCAGAGGAAGAAGAAGAAGAAGAAGAGGAGGGTTAGGCTCTCGTCTCTTCGAGGTTTAAACTTCTACAGGATGTTTGGTTCATCTCCGTCTCCGACACGACCTTCTGCGTTCACCATCGTTCACCTTCACAACAACAACTCTCATCTTCCATCATCATCATCATCATCACTTTCCATCCAAACAAACAAACTAACAACCCGCTCCTTCAGCCGAACCCTCGCTGACAACACGACCTCGACAGGCCTCGATCCGAACCAACGCCGGCAGCAGAAATAAGACGTTAGCATCATTAGCATCTGTGAAACAACCAAAACAGGAAGCTGTCGCAGGCTCCTCTGCTTTTATTTGCTCCTGGATTATAAAAAAAATACAACACACAAAAAAAAAAAAAAAAAAAACTGTGTTTCATTCCTTTAACTTTCAGGACCAGTTCCCTTTTTGCTTCATCTCATGACATTTTGACTTGGAAGTCTGAGAAAACAGTGCAAACTAAAGTTTCTGCAGATGTGTGAATCAAGTATTCCTACGTACAGTATCATCATCGTCGTCGTCGTCGTCGTCGTCGACGACGTCGTCTGAGCTGCAGCAACAGATTCCAGGATTTGACGTCTAGCACCGGATCTAAGAGAAAGAGCTGGAGACGAGCCGCTGAACAAACACGAACACTAACTCTCCACTCCCCCTTTTTTTTTTATATTCTTAATTTTTTGGTGAGTTTCAGGCAGGAGCGAGTCGACCTCCTCCTCCTCCTCCTCCTCACAGTTCATCACCCGTCACAGTGGTTTATACAGACGAGTTTCCTGCAGCTAGTGTTCACTTCCTCCTCTTCAGTATGTGCCCGCTGATACGTTTTTATTCCACAGTTTTTTTCAAAAGAGGAAACGAGGAGAGATAAGATAAGAGAGCGTTTGCTTTGCTTTTTTCCCCCCGCCCAAAATATATATATTTATATTTTATATATCTATATAAATGCAATGCCAACTTGATTTCTCCACACCGACACACTGAGATCGAGCCGCTCACTCCTTTCAGCCAACAACAATAACAAATACATTTCTAGGCCTCGACTCCATAATTTTATCTTGAAGCTTTGGAGTTTTGGTAGCGGACGTCCGAATGCCCCTCCCCCCCTCCTCTCCTCTCCTCCCCCCCTCCCCCTTCTGTGTGGCGCTTAAAAACACAGCGGCTGTTTTCGACATTTAAGCTAATAACGACATAACCTAGCTGGTTAGCGGAGTTAGCAAACGTTAAAACGAAGGCAAACGGCAGAGGGAAGCGACGGGACCGACGAAAAACAAACAAACAAACCTCGAATTTGGAGGAAAAATTAGAAAAAAAATGAAATGATTCGAAAAAACAATTGATGTAAACGAAAAACCTTGTCATGATGAGATTTAGACGTCAAGTTGCATACGGATGTGAATATGTAATTAGAAAACACATATCTGCTGATTATGAGCCTTAATTAAGCTTCATAAAAAGGTGCAACGAACAAACAACCCCCCCCCCCCTCCCCCCGAGTCTGTTGTACGCACTATTTCCCATCATCCTCTGGGGGCGGCTTCCAACAACGACAATGACAATGACGACGACAACAGCAACAACAACGATAACAACACACAATGCCCTGCTGCTCCGCACACCAGACGACTTGAATCCCACGACGCCGTTTTTGGACAGAATGAATGAATGAAACGTGAGCGTGTTGTTGCCGAGACGACACGACACGACGCGACACCACCACGGCGTAAGTTAATTAATGCAAAGGAGAAATAAAACTGAAACTTTAAAATAAAATAAAATAAAATAAAATAAAAAGGAAACAAATAAATAGAATAAAAAGAATGAATGAAACGGTGCTCTACATGCACAGTAAAGTGCTTTTTGTCTGCAAGCCCTGATCAAGAGAAGAAGGCGTCCTCTACGCTCGTGTGTGACCGGTGATCGGGGACAGAGGGATCGAGTAGCCCTGACTTAGATTTCCTTTTTTGTTTTTTTGTTTTTAAACGCATCTCTGGAGCGGAGTGGGGAGGGGGAGGGCCTGGAGGACTCAGGTAGGGAGGAGGGGGGAGGAAGGAGGAGGATTTCCCTACTGTGGGGACTTGGGCGGGGTGTGGTGGTGGTGGTGGGGGCCGTCTCTGCTCTGGGGTTTCCCTGCGTGCGGCGGCGGCGAGGCCCAGCGCCCGGCCGGCCTTCGGGCCTCCCGGGGGGGTCGGCCCGGGGCGACGGCCGCCGAGCCGGGTTTGGAGGAAGAGGAGGAGGAAGAGATGGTGGAGGAAGAGGAGGAAGAGGAAGAGGAGGGGGGGTATGTCTCTCTGGCTTTGGCCTCCGCCGGCGGGGCGGGGGAGGCGTCGGGGCACTTCCTGTCGTCGCCGGCGGCGGCAGCGGCTGGCTTGGCTTCCTTGGGGGTCAGCGGCGGCGGGGGCTGTGACGAGTTCACCCGCTGACAGATCTCAGCGTAGGAGGGTTTCCTCAGCTCCTGGTGACGGCAAACAACAACAAACAACGCATGAGTGTTTTCTCATCTACATTATTTCTTGGGCTGGTGCAAAATTAACTAATATCACACAAGAGGGAGTGCCTACGACGAATCACACTGTGCTGATATACAGTACAACAGCACGACCTCGAGTGTGATATTGCTTTTATACAACAGTGCTACGAGCGCATTTTAGAACAGTAATAAACTACAAGAGATTATGATCTGTTTGTTTATTTAATCATTTATTTGGCTCCGCCAACAGAAATAGTTCCGCAACTGGAAGGGAGACAAGGCTGTTGCCAGGCAACACATAAACATTTCATACTAGCTTGCTACTAGCTACAAGCTTTTCCACTGAGCTGCTTCCAGTGCTGGTTCTGGTTCGGAGCCCGTGTCTGATCAGCACCGGAGCAACAGGACCAGCGTGAAGACATACAGAGACGTTATCGATACCGTATTACATTTGTTTATCTGCTGTGTAATCAATATAAACACAGTTGAAGCTAAGTAGCTGAGCTACGTGGCTAACAACAGCTAACGCTAATATCAAAACACATCGCCGTCAAAACGTAGTTGCTGCCGCAGCAATTTTTTTTTTCAGCCGGGTTTAGGCTGACAGGGATGCAAACGGGTCAAATACAAATTATTACTATTAAAATAAACTGAATAAATAAAGACATGGGATGTTTCATTCAGTGTGTAATGGACATATATAATGTGTTGAATTGAACACATTCTACATCGCGGAGGCAACGTCTTTCCACTTAAGGCTTCCTTCACCTCTGAAACGGGGCAGAGCTCCGTGGGAAACACCTGCCTGACACAGCAACGTAGGGAACCGTGCATGTCCGCGGCGCACAGCTCCACGGACATGCACGGGGGAAAAAACGGCGTCGCCGTCGCACCGAATTCACGCGACTACGCGCCGCTTTGGGTAACGAGCGCGCATGTCGCGCGTCTACATTGGAGGTGAATAGGTAGGCTGTTATCAGTGTAATCAGAGACCATGAATGAGTTCGCCTCAGTTTCACGTGATTGTCACTGTCAGCCTGCTAGAAAAACATTTTACTGAGACCCCCCCCCCTCAAAACAAAAACTCTTCGGATCTGAACGATTCACACAAGTCACCTAATTGGTCATGGAAAAAGCGAGTTGCGCTTTCCTGCGCGCTGTTTGCATCCCTGGGCTGAGAATTATCGCCAATTGACCCTTTGTTGGCCTTCTGATTGGTCTGCTGTTCCACCAATCAGAGCGCTTCTCCCCATGTCACATGTTGCACAACATTCTAAGGTTGGACAACCCTGGAATGAAACCCTATGAAACAAGATAGGTAGACAGCAACTTTTTTGGCAAAAACTACTTAATAATTTTTCAATATGGTTAAAATGTGCCTGGGGTTCCTGCAATAGCAACTCACGATATCTGGAACGTATTCCTGGAGTCATTTTTATCCCATTCCCCAAACCTAAGACATCAATAAACATAGGCTACTTGGCCCATGTGTACTGTATAACATATTACTTTAACCTTCTGTTAGTTGAGCTTACTAATAGGGTTTGGGGGTGGTCCACTAGGGGGAGCTCTAGGCATAGGTCAGGGGTTAACTGCAAAGTTTTGTTTGTTGTTGTTGTGTGCAGTCCTCATGAGAAGTGAGCCTGTTTTTCCCTGGCTGTACTGAAGTGCTATTGAAGCTCATTCATCCTCCAGTCCACTCTCTGGTCGTGTTCATAGACAGAGAACATCTATACCTTCATAATTATCTAGCAAACGTAACATTACCGCTGCTAATGTCTTTTGAACTTTGTGAAGTTTTACGAGGAGAAACGGGAGATCGGCGGAGATTAAGCGTTAGCTTGTAGCTAACGTTAGCTACTAGCTAGTGAGTGACCAAAACAATGATTTTTCCCCATTTTTCGGAAAAGTCAGGTAATGCCCGTTCAATCGCTATTGAGCCACGTCTGTCCTCTATCATGGACACTATTTTTCTGATGTATAAGTTAATTAAAATTTTCCTTACAAGCAATTTAAATCTGCCTAATTTTCAATGGTTTCCAATGGGAGTTAACCCTTCCGTGGCCATTGTTTGTCCAACCTAGCAACAGTAACCGTGGGGGGCGGGGCCTTGACAAAGGGTCAATTAGACGGACCAGGTCAGGTCTTAATGTTCAGGTCCGTTTGTAACTGTAGCAGCAGCAGAGAGATGGGGCAGCTCCTGTATGGGGAGCGTGACTCTGACTTAGCTCCTGTCCAGCTGAACAGCAGAGTGATCATGTCTGTAAAAAGTCCCAGTGCTGTTATACTGTATATCAGCACTCATGGAACGTCTCTTGTCCAATCAAATTACTCGGTGGGAACCGGTCGGAACTAACTGTTGTATAATGTTATTTATTATACTGTGTGTAATTTTTGTACTTTTGTGTGCTCCTACTGTTGTGAAACAAATTACCCCACTGGGACCAAATAAAGGCATTGATGGATTGAACGTATGTTATCTGATGATGGTGATATACAGTATTATAATATACTAATACACTGCCTGAGCAAAAAAAAGTGACACACTAGCTGAGGAGTCTGAAGTGCAACTCTCAGATAAAATAAAAACAATTTTCTCCTCTCAGTTGCTGCCTGTCTGTTTTTAAAATACATTTTTTCCCCAGGAGACGTCTGTGATCAATACGAGATGCTGCAGAATTAAAACACGACTCATTTAGCCAGTTTTTTTTGTTCACGCTGAGATCGACTGATCTGTGATTGAGACGTTGAAGATGTGAAGTGTTAGAAACAGAGAGAGAGAGAGAAGGAAGAAGAGAGCAGGGATCAATACTGACCGTGGCAGCGCCGTTGACCTGCACCGACTTGCTGGCGGTGGACAGAGTGCCGGGGACTCGCTCCACTGAAAGCTGCACCTCCTTCGGCTTCACCTCCACCACCTTCACCTCCCTGAAACGCACACACAAGACACACACAAGACACACAGTGTTAGGAATCAACGACGCAGCAACAGAGAAGACTGAGATTCACTCTGGTTTCCATGTAACAAGTTGTGAAGATGTGAATATAATGGAGCTTTGACACCTACTTTCATTTTGAATGTATAATAAATTGTGTCCAAGTAAATTTCCGTCAGTCTGATAAATAGTAATACATAGAAATGTTGTGACAGTTTGTATAAATTACATTCATCCTTTATTTCCACACTGCCCAGCCCATCTATGATGAGATATATCATAATAATATCATGATAAGATTAGTGATGGGGCAGTTCAATAATACTTTGTATTCTCCAATGTTAGATATATCATGGAATTTGCTTGGACACAAACCAGTAGCTTTGTAGCAGCTGTAGACTTTCCAGTTAAATTGTGGGAATCCGATTTGTGTTTTTTTTGTTTTGTAGGGTTAGGGTTAGGTCGACTGAGGGAATGTAGAGGAAATGGATTTATAATATCGACCGATATAATTACAATACAATGTTTTCATGCATCTTATATAACTTTATGCACTTTTTCAACTCTTCTTTTATTTTTAAATTATAACTAATAGACTTCTGTAAACTCAAAATCTAAACCTAAGAAACTCTTGTGGATCAGAAGTTTCATCTCAGATTCAGCGTGCAGCTTCACACTTACGCTGTAGAGGCGGCGTTGGTGCCGGTGGCGGCGGCAGCGGAGCTGTGCGGCGGGCCGGGGGCCGGGGTCAGTGTCGGGGCCGAGGTCGGGGCGGGGGCCGTCGGAGAGGGCTGGAAGCTCGGAGGCATCGGAGAGGAGGAGGACCGGAGAGGCTCCTTAGGGCCGGCCGGAGAGAGAGAGAGAGCTGCTCCTCCTCCTCCTCCTCCTGCTGCTGCTGCTGCTGCTGAGCCGGAGTCAGCACTTACATTCTGTGGTGAACACACACAGAGACACACACACAGAGACACACACACACACACACACACATACAGGAAGTGAAGCATTAAATCAAATCTTGTTAGAACTGGGAGAGTTTCCATCACACACGTCGATGTTGAGGTGAAACTTCCTATAACATATGCGTACGGATCAGTATCAGTTAAAGTGAAATTCCGGCGTAAGTGTAAACCATGGTCAAACACACCGTAACACCGAGTTAGACCCCCCCTCGAGAGATCAATTTGCCCGACCGCTACATTCACGAGATCCACCAACTTCAGCAAATACCGCAATATCGCCACACACGGCGCTGTCCGGATCCACTGTCTGACCGCAACCAAAACGCCACCATTTGCCCAAAATAATGCTCAGAACTGCACCAAATGTCATCAATAGTACACACAGGGTCCCAGCACGTAGTACGAGTTGTCAAACATCTGCTAGCTTTGCCTGTTTTCTTTAGCAAGGAGATGCAACTCAACTCACCTACTTCTCCTCCGGGAGCCGCTCGTTGGTGAGGAAGCCCTGACGAGTCGATCACCGAGTGCACCGGAGTTCCGCAGCTCAATCAACAATTACCTCATGGAAATACAATCAGAGTTTTTTTTTTTTTTATCTTGCATATCACTTTATAACTATTATTATCGAGTGCTGGCCACGATATAGGCGCAAATGAGCATTTTTAAGAGCTGCGGAACTCCGGTGCACTCGGTGATCGACTCGTCAGGGCTTCCTCACGAACGAGCGGCTCCCGGAGGAGAAGTAGGTGAGTTGAGTTGCATCTCCTTGCTAAAGAAAACAGGCAAAGCTAGCAGATGTTTGACAACTCGTACTACGTGCTGGGACCCTGTGTGTACTATTGATGACATTTGGTGCAGTTCTGAGCATTATTTTGGGCAAATGGTGGCGTTTTGGTTGCGGTCAGACAGTGGATCCGGACAGCGCCGTGTGTGGCGATATTGCGGTATTTGCTGAAGTTGGTGGATCTCGTGAATGTAGCGGTCGGGCAAATTGATCTCTCGAGGGGGGGTCTAACTCGGTGTTACGGTGTGTTTGACCATGGTTTACACTTACGCCGGAATTTCACTTTAAAGCTGCAGTGACCGTTTGTCACTGAGCAGTGATGGGAGCAACGTCATCAATAAAATAAATTAACGGTACTTTTTTCAGTAACAAGTAATCAATAAAGTTACGGTTTCTGTGTTACCGTTACTGACAATAAAATGCACCGTTACTTCGACTCATTGGAGCGGCTTTCAGCATCAACATGTCAGAAAAAAAGACGTTAAATAAACAGTCCAAGTAATCTGACATATTTGAGCTTTTTTTTTTGTATAAGAGTAGTGCAATAGTTACTTTTCCTGGTAATTAGTTACTTGCATAATGTGGTAACTCAGTTACTAACTCAATGAAATTGGATAGAAAACTGTATTTATCCCCGTAGTGAGATTCAGGTGTGTGAAACAGTAACAGCTAAAAACGAGAGGCAGAAGACAGTCATTTACAAAGATTATTAGTTAAAGAAAGGGTTAATTAAGTTTATAAATAAGTAAATAAATAAATAGATAAATAGATAAAAGTACAGCACGAGAGGCACAACCGGATATTTCTAAAAGTAATAAAAGTGCCAAGTCGTCACCAAGTCAAGCCAGTTACTTTCTGGGTTAAGTAACGAGCAACTATAACTAGTTACTTTTTAAAAGTAACGCGCCCAACACTGAACGTTACTTCACTGTCTCATATGCAAATTAGCACACGTGTGTTGAAGCCTTTAACCAATCAGACGCCGTGAAATAAAGGTTTCAGTTTCGGTTTGAAAATTGGTCGTTGGACTAAAAACGTTGCGCTTGTGTTGACGCCTCTGACCTTTGACCTCTGAGCTTCTGTTGGTCACACTCATTGACATGGAAAATACGAACAAAAACAAACAAAAAAAAACCTGTTTCCGTACCCGTTCCTTGGCGTTTCCGACGACGACGCTGCTGGCCAGCCGGTTGTCGAACACGTCGTCGGTCTTGAGCTGGCCGGCCGCCCCGGGCAGTGGCGGGAAGCTGGAGAGGCCGAGCTCGAAGCTCGGAGACGGGGGTTTGGGAGGGGGAGGCGGCGACTGAGGCGTCACTCTCTGTGTGACGGCAACACACACACACACACACACACATAACAGAGTCAGAACAAAACACACACACACACACACACACACAGTCTCTAAACTAATTTCAGGGGTGCAAACTCATCAGGGATAAAAAAGGTGACAAGATACCGACCCCCTAGGGGGATCTGGGGGCATGCTCCCTCAGGAATTAAAAAAAAAAACAAAAAAAAAACTTTAAAGGTGAATTTACAGTCAATTTTAGCCTGAGACTAGGGTCCAGATTTGCTCAGGTTTACACTTTAAACAACTAATTTTTATGTAACGGGCGTGACATATTTACTAGGGGTAAGTTATCTAACAAATGCTGAGAACAATTAGATATTCACTGAAATATATAACCTATATTTATAAATTGTGGTTCTTACAAAAATTATATCTTATAAAATATAAAAGCTAAAATGTCTCTTAAAGCTCTGCCCCTTTAATTAGTGCATACTAAATAATTTAACTTTAGCCTACTACTTTACCACATTATTTACCAGCAACATAAAGTGAAACAGAGGCAGAGGAGTCCTGCCACAGTCAGTCAACCTCCTCCTCCTCCTGCTGCTGCACAGGTCGCGCTGCAGCGCTAATAAATGCTAAACGCGCTAATCGCTAATTGGTCGCGATCGCGATCATCACACACACGCGGTCCCATACAGCACCTATACAGCGTTGCTGGCGCATCTTCTAGCATGCTCACAAAAACGTTTCCACAAGTGCCCAGCTGAAACACTGCTCTGCTTCTTCTTCTTGTTTACCTATAGCAGCCATGCTACAGGGCAGATTATTTCTTAGCACAGGCATGTTTAGATGTCGCACTGTAGGGCCCTGGGTTTCCCGCTGGCTGGTTAAACTCTTTATAAGAGATTAATGTTGGTCTCATTGATTAAACCTAACAACTGTGGCAGTCGCGTTAGTTAGTTTGTATGAAAAGTGAAGCTTCAGGTGTGTGTTGCTGCAGCGCTGCCACCACTTGTTTTCATCCAGATAAGGTGCACGCGCCTTAAAGAGACAGGTGCATTGCCTCGCCTCGCCACATGCCTCGCCACATACTCCCCCCCCTCAAATTTTTTTTTTATTGCGGATTTACATGAATCACACAAATGACCCATTTGGGATCCAAAAGGACCGAAAGGTGACAAGTTTGCACCCCTGTAATTTACATGAATCTACACTAAAGATAAAAATGTTTCGACGTCACAGACAAACACAAAGAAACATAAACACACTTACTGTAAACTTTTCGTCCCTCTTTTTCCTAGAAGCAGAAACATTTTTCCTTTAAGAAAGAGAACATCTCAATTTACAAACATCCACTCGGCCTGAAACAACGAGCTCAGCCGACGACACACACACACACTCTGCTCTACATTCACCAGCAGGTAAAAGAAAAACATCCACATCATTAAAACAACGGCCTCAGGATAAAAAAAAAAAAAAAAAGAAAAAAAAAAAGAACAATCTCTTCTCTGCAGATGGTTTGTTGTAAAAACAAAAATTACCTCAAAGGAAGAAAGAAACAAAACAAACAAAACAAAACAGCTGCAGCTTTAAAATGTTGAATTAATCTGATTAACAAAAACAACAAGCTCAGGAACTGTTGTATTTCCAGTCGGGCTCAAACTCCTCCAGCGTTTTAGAAACAGCAGGAATCAACGGAGCATGAAAAGAGGAAGTGATGTTTTTCAAATTAAAACGCAGCCTGAAGCAGAAAACCTGATTAAAGGGATAGTTCAACATTTTTGGCAAATTGGCCCATTGCCATAATCGCTATAATCAGTTTGTTACCTTTAATTGTCATGGGATTTCTTGGTTTCCCTCATCAAACTCATCAAATACACAATCCAACAACTCCAAAACGCTCTGGTGGACAAGTTGTGACCTGCACATTCACCACACTATGAGATGATAACACAACGTTACCAGACAGAGTTGTTTTAGAGGTAAATGCAGAGACTGCTTGATGAAAAACTGTCCCTGAAGGCAACGCACATCAGCGGTTTTGCATGTATTTCCCTCTAAAACAACTCTGTCTGGTAACGTTCTGTTATTATCTCATAGCGTGGTGAATGTGCAGGTCACAACTTGTCCACCAGAGCGTTGTGGAGTTGTTGGATTGTGTATTTGATGAGTTTGATGAGGGAAACCAAGAAATCCCATGAGCCTCCGTAGTGTAGCTCTGAGCAGCTCACGGCTCTGCTCCGCCGTTCTAAAAATAGCTTGCACCGACAAATAAAGGTAACGAACCTACTGCTAAAACTATAGGGATTATGGCAATGGGCCAATTCGCCAAAATGTTGAACTATCCCTTTAACACTGAAGGTGTTATTTGTTTTCTTTCAGCTTTTTTCTCTCCTCAGATTTACAATAAAAGTGAATAAATAAACGCTGATCTGGGTTCAGCAGTCGTACCTTCCTCGCCCGACGCCCAGCGAGTAGTCGGTGGTGGCGGGCTCGGTCACGCGGCCCGTGCCGACCGTGTCCCGGCGGGGGAAGGCGGCGGTGGAGGGCAGCCGGGTGCGCGGCTGGCTGGTGGGGAGTCGTGTGGGCGGGCTGCTGCGGACGCCGTTGAGCCTCTCGCTGGGGAAGCTGGGGAAGAGACCGGGGCTGTCGAGGAGCCCCGTGCTGCGGTCCGCCGTGGGGAGCGTCGGCCTCAGGTGAGGTTTACTGTGATTCCTGACGCACCGGAAACAGGAAACAGGAAACAGGAAACAAGCGTTAAAAGACCTCCAATGTTCGTTTGGCCCTGTCCCATTATGTTATTACATTATATACAGCGGGGGAAATAAGTATTGAAAACGTCAACATTTTTCTCAGAAAATATATTTCTAATAGAGCTATTGACATGGAATCATGAAATGCATCATGCAATGCTTCTTGTCTGACACCTTGGTGGTGAGAAACCTTTTTAAAAAGGCATCAATCAGGACTAAACCAGCAGATATTACTTTGCACTGATAGGAGACAGGATTACATTCTAAATACTGACAAACTCCAGCTGCTTTCTTGGCTTTCCATACCTTTTTGCCCCTCCTTTTCTTCATGTGTTCAATGCTTATTCCCTGTGTCATTTCACTTTATTACACATGACTTAATTTATGGACATTGATGTTTGGATTTCTTTGTATGTGTGCATTACTTGGGTTGATGCCGACATCTGGTGAAAATTTCATGTCAATAGCTCTATTAGAAATATATTTTCTGAGAAAAATGTTGACGTGTTCAATACTTATTTTCCCCGCTGTATATTTTACTTATTCTATTTATCGTTTTGTCCACATCCTGACTGTGCACCTTCATTTTGTTGTACATTCATGTATAATGATAATAAAGTATGTTAAATTTAAAATCTTAAATTATTGGCGTGTGTTCAGTGTAAAAGTGTATCCCATTTCTCCAATGACCAAAAGCGCAGTGCGTAAAGTTCAATAAAATAAATATGATTTTCTATCTCATAATTATGACTTTTTAATCTCATGTTTTATATTATTTTATCTCATGTGCTTGAATTTCAATTTTGTTGTCTTTATTCAGGCTAAGTTTACTGTTCTCATCATCTCATCATTTTGACCTTTTATTACATAATTATGGCTTTTCTCTATTGATTATAACGTTTTATGTGAATATTTTTCATCACACTCTGTTTAATCCTGTGTTTTCTGTTCTTTCCTTTTACTTACAGGGTTGGACTTCCACAAATATGATTTAAATCTTGCATATAGAGACACTTTTGGAGTAGATAAGACATCTAAGCAGACCTGATAGACTCTCATCACAGCTCTATTGACAAGAAGATGCCGACCTTCAAACACGTCATGTAATTTAACTCACTCTAATATTCTAACTTTGAATAGATTTTATTATGAATATGAACATTATTGGCCACTTAATACGTTGCTTGCACCCTATAAGCAAATGTACGTTCCACCAGCAAAACGTCACCAAAGTGTGTGCGTCACCAAGCGCACTTAGCCAAGTGTTGAGAGACACCCACCTGTTCCTGGGCGAGTAGTGTCTGACCGTGAGCTGCGACGTCGCTGGTTTGAAACTGTGTGACGTGGTGAATCCGTTGATGAACTGGTTGTTGTGAAACGGGGCGACCTGGGAAACAGGAAACAGATTCAGGATCAGCTGCTGCACAATCAGGAAACTACAAGGGACTTACGGTTGGTCAAATTATTTTGAAAATCTGTTCACAGGAAACACTTTTCCTGTTTGCCACCTAAAGTTTTAGGGTCAACCCTTTACCTACTGCGATAGCACCGGCGCTATGTTTGCTATGTGCGGAGCATCGTTACCTTGACTCCATCATAGTTTGGTCCAATCAGAGAAATTGTTTTGCTTTCCGTCTATATATCACAGTATTGCTCGCAATTTCATTTTGAAGGGAAGGAGGACGGACGGAGCCAAAATGGAGAAGTGAAAGATTCAGAGCAGAAGAGACACGGTTTGATCCTGTGGTGTTTTTGAGAAAAATAGTAAATGAGAGAGTGTGTGCTATTCTCCAGTAGCAGCCCTGCCTTGTATTTGCTTCACCTACCAAACTGACCCGACTTATATTCAGGGATGCAAACGGGTCAGGACCAAAAAAGAGAGGAATTGTCTGGCGTGGGGGGGGGGGGGTGCTCACCATTAACAAATGATTACATTGCAATATCATGGAAAAGTCAATTTCCAGTAGTTCAACCCCAACCAAGTATTGAGTGCATATAGATGGACATAGTTTTCAGAAGGCCAACATTTCTATATTAAAAATGCTTAAAAAAAATCCTTTGCAATATTTCAATTTTGGAGATACTGAATTTTAGGTCTTCACTGAATGTTAGCCATAATTATTACTATTAAAATAAACTGAATAAATAAAGACATGGGATGTTTCATTCAGTGTGTAATGGACATATAGGCCTTTATAATGTGTTAGTTTCACTTTAATTGAACACATTCTACATCGCGGAGGCGACGTCTTTCCTTCACCTCTGAAACGGGGCAGAGCTCCGTGGAAACACCTGCCTGACACAGCAACGTAGGGAACCGTGCATGTCCGCGGCGCACAGCTCCACGGACATGCACGGGGGGAAAAAACGGTGTCGCCGCCGCACCGACTGCACGCGGATACGCGCCGCTTTGGGTAACGAGCGCGCACGTCGCGCGTCTACATCGGAGGTGAATAGGTCGGCTGTTATCAGTATAATCAGAGACAACCATGAATGAGTTTACCTCAGTTTCACGTGATTGTCACTGTCAGCCTGTTAGAAAAACATTTTACTGACCCCAGCTGAGACGCTGAGACCCCCCCCCCCCCAAAAACAAAAACTCTTCGGATCTGAACGATTCACACAAGTCACCTAATTGGTCATGAAAAAAGCGAGTTTCGCTTTTCGGCGCACTGTTTGCATCCCTGTATATTAGAGACAGGCGTCTATATGGGACAGGCTTCTGCGCAGCAAAGATAGAAATCCTCTCCACTGGTTCTGTTGTTACTGTTTATTCTTACCGTTTCTTCTAAATATAAATCAGTGCTCCGGTCACAGACTGTATAAAGGCCGAGAGTTAACGCTCGTGAGCCCAGCAGCGTCGGGTCGGACCGGGCTGGGTCTTTGAGAACTTTAGCATGAATGAAGTAGCTTAGAAAGTGCTCAAACAGGCGATCGTGGACTTTTGAGAGGTTTTGTTCATTCACAAGAACTTGTAGAAAATAGAAACGGCTTCTATTTGAGACTCTGCTTTTATTTGCTCAAACCCGGAGACCGGCGTCCGTTTGAGACTCGACTTTTATTTTAAAATTCACGTAAGTCTGGTTTTGCGCTTCTTCGCCTGTGAATAGAGTTCATTTTTGCACTGTTTTTTTTTTTTTAAACCCAGAGCCGTAGACTCAGAGAAAATGACTAAGATTGAACTTCAACATGTACAAGTTCCAATATCAAATGTCAAATCAAAGCTTCATGTGCATTAACAGTATTTTTCTTCACTAAACCCCTAAAAAGATCAAGTTTGTTGTTGTGTTTTTCTTCATTTAAACTGCTAATACTTCCACACCATGTGTAATAATCATTTATTACACGATTCAAGCTGAAGTTCTCCTGTAAAAAATAACAAAAATATGTCCAGATGTTCACATTTTAGTCTCAGTAGGTCAAAAGAGTATAAATTAAAGGAGTATTTACAGGAGAGGCTCGTCTCACCAGCGTGGGGTCGATGAAGCTGTGTGTGGCCGACCAGGCCTGCGGCGTGATGAGGCTGTATAGGGGGAACTGCTGCTGCGGGCTGTAAACCGGCGGGATGTAGTAGGACGTGTAGCGCTGCTGGGCGTACGGGTTCACCTCCACGGGCCGGTAACCGTTCTTTGGCATGAAAGTGTTGATAGCGATTGCCTTCGCCTTTATCCTCGCCTGGTGGAGGAGAAGAAGGGAATTTAAACACAGACAGAAACATGGTGGGTTTTATCCATCTATTATTAGTAAAAGTGTCACTGTGAGAGGTTTTTAACTTATAGAGGAGTTTACTTCTGTGCAAAAACATGAATAATATGTGAATAAATGTGAAAACATGGATTAAACTGAGTAAGAAAACAAAAAGTAGAGAAATATAATAAACATATTTAAATGGTAGAGGAAGTTTTTTACTTTTAGCAGTTTGATAAACATCCACTTTAATATCTACACCTGATTATCAATACTAAATCACTGACTGACGGAGGTTCGTCGATGTTTGGAGCTGAATTAAAACATTTAAGTTTGTGCAAACGAAGGAAGGACTAAAAATAAAATCTTTAAAAGCAGCTGCTCACGTTTCTCCTCTGTGGAGTTAATGTTTTTTTTTTTTAATACATTAATGGATCGACTCCAAAGTGTGATGTCATGTCTCCTCTTAAAACAAACGTCTGAGATTTACAGGCTCTTTACCGCAGAAACCTGGACGCTCATTAATTATTCATGAGGTTTTGTAGAAGAGATTCTCTGATTTAAGAGTTTTTGTTGAAGAACTGATGAACCAGGAAGTTAAACTTTGACACGATGTTGTTGTGTTTTTCGGTCAGTGTGTGTGTGTGTGTGTGTGTGTGTGTGTGTGTGTGTGTGTGTGTGTGTGTGTGCGCGTGTGTCTATGTCCACTCACCTTTATGGGCTTCCCTTGGAAGGTCTTCACCTCCTCACGCAGATACTGATATGCCTACATCAGACAGGGGGAGGAGACAGAGCAGCAGATTTTAGTATTTAACTTTAATCATTAGTCTGTTTTCTACATGTTTCACACATTCACCGATGTATCTGGATTATTTAAAGCAGAGGTTGTCAAAGTTTTTCACATGAAAGTCACAGGGAAATAAAAATAAACTGTTTGTCTGAGGATCAAACTTTGGGAGCCACTGATTTAGTTTGTTAATAATAAGAAACTCTGGAAACTCTCTCCCAGTTTTTATTTGACTTTGATAGACCACGTAAACTGGAGATATAATAGATTAAGTCATTAATTAATTAAAGAGTATAGTACAAAAAACATTTCCCCAGGGGACGTGATGGGAGGGTCAGACGTTGACTTTCTTTATATTCAGAACAAAGTGGTGAAATCAGCTGCTGAATATACTGTTTCAATTCAGATTTGATTATTTCTGTGTATTTTTGGGCCTAATGTGTTAAAGTAGGTTAAAGTGAAAAAATAATGATCAGATCAAATAGATGAAGTTGTCCTGGGAAAAAAAAATCTAAAATATATTTAGAAATGGTCAAACGAGGCTCAGAAAGAACAGTTTGAGGTCTGATACAACGTGTCAGAGAGTAAGAGCGTGGTTGTTGTTACCTGCTGTGCGTCTGCTTCTGATTCAAAGGTGATGAACCAGTTGTCGTTGTAGGCAAATTCACAGTTGATGAACTTGGGTAAGTTTTCCCCTTTGAAAAGAGCCTCCACCTCCTGCAGCCACACACAAACACATTATGGATCAGTGTGACTCAAAAAAACAAAAAAACATGTTGCTGACATGTTTTATCCACATTAAAGCTGTTTTTAACGGTGATTGTGTCGTTGTGTTGTGTAATTGAACCGACCTCGATGGGCGTGCTCTCAGGAACCTCTCTGAGGATCACGATGCAGCGGTTCTGATTGGGTCGCACCTTCTCCCCCTTCTCGTCCACCTGGACCAATGGCAGAGCTGCAGGAAGATGGATTATAATAAACCAATCAATAAAACAAGATATAAATAAAAAACAGAAATCACTTCATCACTTTAACTCCTTCAGCTACAAACAGTGAGTGAGCGTCAACTTTAAAAACGCGAGAAACAGGCAAAAACATTGTCTTTTGATGCACTGATCCAATTTTGAGATTATGGCTATTCTACTTCCTTATCATGTCTTCTTTCAGAATAGTGGAAGGAAATGGTAGAAAATCCACATTAAGGTTTTTTTTTTTTTGTATTGTACTTCATTTTGTCTCTTTCATCTGTAGATTTCTCCTAAATTCACCAAAAGTTAGTCTGACCCATGTCATGTCAGGTAACATTGTAAAGCTCTCTCTCTCTCTCCTGAACAATGATCTGGGCTCCAAAAAAAAGAAAATTGTAATTTCCTCTCAAAATGAGTTTTTCCTCAGACTCCGAACTAGAAATCTCCACTTCAGCAGCACCTACAGACACCAAACCTTCCAGTTTTATTCCTGTCTATATTCTGAAGGTCTTTACAGAGGGGATTGTTGATATATCACTCACAGCCTGATTTATACAACATTTTATTCCTAAAAATGTGGCGAAACTAGATTTTATTAGGGCTGGTGACAGTATTTTCTTATTTACAGAGTGGTGAAAAGAGATATCCAGAATCCCCTGACTCTAATATGTGTCAACAAAATAAAATAAAACACAAATTTTGAAAGTTGTTCTATCCAATGTTGGATGATGTTATGATGCCATGTAAAGCCCTTTGAGACAAATTGTTTGTAAAAACCGGCTATACAAATAAGATTGCCTTGCCATGCCAATGTTCAGATTTCTGTTCTGGAAATGTAATGCAAATTAGGGTAACCCTTTAATTTATAGGCCACTAATTACGTAATAATGTCAAGAAATAACCTAGAAATAACGGTCAATTTCATAGTTATGTTATGTTTTTCAGAAAGGCAAAACCAAGTCCTTGTAATTGACCGATATTTCTGGGCTATTTCTACGCAATCAATTAGTTAGTTAGTTTTGGCTATATTCCTCGACATCACTATGAAGTTGACCGTTATTTCTTGGCGATTTCTAGACATTGTGACGCAATTACTTGTTATTTCTATACTATTTCTTGACATTATCACGTAATTAGCGGCCTGTAAATTAAAGGATTACTCAAAATAAGCACATATTTAATTAGATATTGCCTCATTTCCATATTTAAACCGTAAATTTGACAAAACTTGTAACACGAAAATTAATTGTTTTAATGTAAATGATAAACTTGGGAAGTTTCATGGTGATATCTGTTAGTTTAAATCTTTTACCCTATTCACCTGTAATGTCTCACCTTAAACAGCTTATCACTGTTTTACAGCGTCTCGTCCAATTTCATATTTTAAAATCTCGACACTTCACACGTCACTGAGCCGTAAACTTACGAGTGCAGCTTGAGGCGAGATAGGATTAATCTAAGGAGGCAGTAAATTAAAAGTGTGTGTATAAATCAGAGAGAGAAAGCGGGTTGAGGTTGAGAGGCTGGATGCACTTTAACAACCTCTCCTGGGAAATCAACCTCCAGACTCCCAACGTCGTCTGTAGGTTTCGTTTCGTTTTCCGTCTCGTCTTGTCTCACTCACATCGTAAAATGTCCACGATCAGCTCCACGTCGGTGCTGAGCTTCTTGACGTGGTCCAGGTTGGCCACCGTCACGATTGGCACGTACTGGTCGCTGTCCATCTGGGAGATGAGGTACATGTCACTGGCCAGATTCTCCCTAGAGAGACACAAGGAAGAAGAAGAAGAGGAGGAGGAGGAGGAGGAGAAAAGAAGAGGAGGAGTAGGTCAGTGACACAATGGAAATCAGTTTGTTTCTACGACAACATGTTTTTCCCTCAGTGACGAAGTCGCCGCCCGCCGGTGGTTTGTTGGTTTTACTGCTGCTACTGTGGGTTTGACTGTAAAAATAAAAACTTCACTCTATGACTCTGACATTTGCACGTTGATAAACAAGAGGACGAAAAAAGAAAAAAGAAAAGAGAGAGAGAAAGTCAAATGTTGTTAAGGCCTCGATCCCCCCCCAAAAAAAAAAACAAAAACCAGCAGCAGCTCAAACCACCACAGAGGCATTTGACAGCATGAAATAAGGCTTTCATTCAGACCACGCCTGACGCCCACAGAGAGAGAGAGAGAGAGAGAGAGAGAAATGGCAGCACAATCCTCTGATTACTGACGGATCTATTATCTTATACACAACTACAGTAACTTATTATTGGTCACATCGACTGTTTGGGAAACAAAATATCATAACAGGCTTTCTTCACCATTTTCAAAACCTCTAATAAAATTGGTTATAAAATTAAAAATGAAAGTAATGGCAAACAAACACTGCATATCTCCAAAATCAGGCAGGTTTCCAGGATGCCAAGTAGCCTACTCATTTTAATGTAACAATTACCGATGAGAACCGGTGTCAAAAAGGGGAAAAGGAGGGGGGAAAAAATCGATCACGGATTTTCATGATCGATTACCATGGCAACGAACGAAGCTTCGAAGCTTCGAATTGTTTGGGTCAGCCCTAGACTCGACTCTACTTGTTTTAATTTAAACTAGAAAAAGAAAGCATTTACAGCAGAAAATGCATGAGAATACTGATGCACCAACATGGCTGAAGCAACAAGTGAGAATAGATTAAAAACACATACATCATAGACGCTGGGAAACACAAATAACATCTATGAGTGGATAAGTGAAAAAATAAAGAGAGAAGTCAAAGTAGTAAAAGTTCAAATATTGACTTTTTCCACCAGCACGACTCGACTCTACTCGTTTTAATTTAAACTATTTAAATGGAAAGAAGAAGGAGTTGGGTAAAAACAAGAGCAGCTGGAGCTAAAATAAGATAAAATTAGGGATTTAAATTGTCCTGATCATAAGAATGAGATGAGCTTTAGATCAGTCTTGCATGTTTAAGTCTGAGTTTCTTTGTTTCTCCTGAACATTAATGTGTTTAATGCATTCACCATCACACAACAAAGAAAAAAACGAACAGTGGCTGATGAAACCTCTGTAATGAACTAGGTGAGTAATTAGTTGACTCGTCTCTATAGTTAATTATGTCTTCAGGATAAAAAGCTCACAGACTTGAAGTGATGAAGTGACTGGTCTGAATTCAGCATCGTCTCCTCACAGATATATATTAAAAAAACAGACGTAATGAAATCAACTGAAGCGTCTCAAGTCCCATTTTGGGTCGACGGCTGCTGACACAGTGAAGAACGGACAGAAGTGCAGCTCGGTGCCGCTGACGACGAGGACGAGGACGAGCGGGGGATCGATGGTGAGGAGATTCCCGTGAGTCATCGATAAAGAGCTTTTCTCCTCTGCTCTTTAACGATCACTTAGCAGCGGTCGTTCTTCTTCTTCTTCTTCTTCTTCTTGTTGCTGCGGCTCAGTTTAAGTGCTTTTCTCCATTAACAAGTGTGAAACTGCTGCTGAGCAACGGGAGGAAGAAGACGAGGCCGAGATATCAGCTCGTTGTTGTTGTCGATGATGTTGATGGAAAAGAAAATCAAGACAGAAGAAACCGTTCCTTCCCATCTCTGTCATTATCAGAGGCCAAATATTTAACTCAAGTAAGAGTATTGTTACTTTAGAATAATATTACTCAAGCGAAAGTAAAAAAGTAGCCAAATATCCAAATATTTATTCGAGTAAGAGTAAGAAAGCAATTGGTGAAAAAAACTAACCTCCGATTAATTTGTTTAATAATCAGAGCGTAAATGTGATCAAAAATATAAAACAGGAGTGAACAAATTCAGATATCACTTAACAACTAAGTGATTGAATGAAATCTTTACAAAGTAACATCAATTGGGGCAAATTCAGCCACAATAACTTACGTATACTTTCATACATCTACTTCAGTAGCACTTGGCACTTTTTACACTTTATTTATATACAGACACAGATCTCTGGCCTTTTTTAGAAGTTGTATGTCCTTGTCCTTCTTTTAATCGCAGGCTCGAGCCTTGTTAAAGTGTTTTTCGTTGTGTCTTGTATGTCCTTGTGTTTTCCCACTTAACCTGGAACAACGGCACAAAAGTTCCTATGTGTGTATGCACAAATGGCAAATAAAGTTTTTGACTTTGACTCGATACAGAGGTTAATGAACTGTCCATTAACTCTCTCTCTCGTGTGTGTGTGTGTGTGTGTGTCATTATCGTGACACACCAGCAGCCTCTTCACATCTCTTGCTAACTGCAACGTGTTTCCCTCAAATTTGAGATTGAGCGAGCGACCTGTGCCTCTGTTTACGGCGGAGATGTTGTGGGCGGTCATGTGACTGTCTGGCTACATTTGATTGGTGAAACGCAGTCATGTGACAGAGCCTCTGTTGGAAGTAGCTCCGACCGTCAGAACATAAACAAACGGATCGAGCATTGGATCGATAAAAATTAGTAGTGCAAAGTTTTACTAAATAACTAGTAAAAGTTTGAGAGTATGCTGCATTAAAACTGAATGAATGAATTAATTTTTATTTTCGAACATGTATAAAAAAATATGTGACTATTTGTACATACAAAATAAAGAAGAAAAAAAAATAGAGCCAAGACATAACAAAACACAGCATATTGTGTCTTACATGTACAGTTTATCTGAAGTTACTCAGATAAATGTAATGGAGTAAATGTAATGTGTTACTACCCACCTCTAGTCATTATTGAAAAAGCTTTTCTTTTCATTTTTCTTTTTCTTTCTACTGCTTCTACCAGTGAATCTGATGTGAAACCTGGACTCACCTGGACAGACAAAACTCCAGGGTTTTCTTCAGGTGCTCCCTCAGGCCTTCCTGCGGGTTCTCAGGCTGAGGATCAGAGCCTAGACACACACACAAAATAAAAATAACATTAAAACCATCTTTGTAAAACTAAAGAGCGAGTGAATGTGAGATCAAAACATCACTCAGACCGATGACATGTAAAAAAAAACAAAAAAAAAAAGCTGAAAACGAAGCAGGATGTGGGAGGGACGGAGATGCCGAGCAGCAAAACATCACAATTACTTAAAATAAATAAATAAATAAATAAACAAACAAGTATGAGAAAAAAGAAAAAGAAGCAGCAGCAGCAGCAGCAGCTTGGTTTATATTGATAATGTTTTGTTTGTTAGTCCCAGACTGAGCTCCAGACTCAACAGCATCAGGTCCAGACTGAGCCGACGACGACGACGCTGGAAATAAAAATCCTGAGGCTTTAACAAGAAAACAAATATCTGACTCAGCAGATCATCGACGTCTTCGAGGCTGGTAACCGACAGCGACAGGGCTTTTTTTTTTTCTTTCTACGATTAATGCACCTATTTTATATTGTTTTTATTTTGACAGGATTTTATCTTGTCGTTTGTTTTCAGTTTTCAAAGCCGTGAGCTACAGGACTTTACTTTTATTTTGTTTTTCATTGGACAGGTTGTTTTTTCTCTTTGCATGATCTGTACAGCACTTTGTAACTTTGTTAGGAGCTATATAAATAACGTTTATTATCATTATTATTAGGGTTATTATTATGATTTTTATTAATGTTATTAATATTATCATTATTACTCTACTCTTCTCCACTCCACCAGCTGAGTCTGGACATGAACATCTCATTATCCCCGAGGTTGTTAATGGACCTTAAAGCCTCAAAACCACAAATCAACAGCTCCTCGGCTGTCGACGTGAAGATATTCTGTCTCTGGAGAATTTACTCTGAGGTTTAAAAAGCTAAATAAACAGACAGATAAATAAATTAATAAATAAATGAACAGATAAGTAAACACTGCAGCACTCAGTAGTGAGTAAATACATCAGTGATTCTTCATTTAACCTGTCGACCAGAACAGACGGATACGATCAGTCCCAGCAGACGACAGACGACCAGAAACTACTCAGCTGCTTCATCAGATGCTTTTATATAGACGCAATTTATTCATTCTCCTGTTGTCAAATACAAGGAATTTCTTTTTCTTTTTTTTTCAGTTACAAATTAGTATTTCAACTCAGATTTGACTTAAATAGGACATGGACGAAAAGTCTGGAGCCATGACCAATTTATTTAAGTAAATTTACACTGTAAAAGGTGTTTATTTTAACGCAGAGCTCCAAACTGCAACTAAACGGAGGCATTTTGCCCTTAAAATTTGAGACGGTGCAAGTAAATTTTTCATCTATTTGAACATGTGCAACCAGTAAATTGCATCTTTTCTTTTTAACACTGGTGAAACATGGAAGTGGACGACTCAAAGAATCTGGGATCCGTCATTACAGGTGTCAGACCAACGTCAGGAATGAAAAGGAAATAAAGGGAAATGGGAATATTTGGTTTGCAAGTCGATTTATTTACGGCCCGTAATTAGCTTAGCTCAAACGCTGGAAGTGTATAGGTAGTGTTAGCCTGCCTCCTACCTGAGCCGAAATCAGCAGTCAGAAGCTGATTTCATTTTAGCTCTAAACTCTGTAAATATATCACTTTATCGACATTTCAAACATTTTTAGGCAAGAAAGTAGCCGTTTAGATCAGCAGTGTGTCGTTAATTTGTCTAAATACCAGCTGTTTACAGTTTTGTTTGGACAAATTTGGCGCTACTCAAGCTAGCCGTTGTGACCAACGCACTTCCGGTTACTTTCACAAAATAAAACACCTGTTGCCCTTTACATATAGTAGTGCTTTTACTTTGAAATAGGAAGCTAACCTCCCCTCGATGTAGCTAGCTTGAACCAAAATAAACCGTCTTTGCTTGAACCCTCCGTTTTGACCGATCGTTACCGGCATTTGACCGCTCAAGATGCCTTACCGGAGAGTTTTGTCAGCTCTGTCTCACTGTAAATTTTATACGTCTTCTCCCTCCCGACCCGCTCTGCTCTAAAACAAAACAGCCAATCAGCATCCAGCTGCCCACCTGTCTGCCCTGGCTCCTGCTGCTCTGTTTGGGCCACCGGCTTGGCGCTCTCCAGGGGGGCCGCCACGGAGGGGGGGGCCGCCACGGAGGAGGAGGGGGGGGCCGCCGCCGCCGCCACTGCCACGGTGGGGGGGGCCGCCGGCTCTGCCAGCATTACTGGCACCGGTGGAGGCTCATCGGGTTCGGTTAGTAGAGGCTCCTTGTGAACCTTGTCTTCACTGGCTTCATAGCCTGTGACAATCAACAAGGAAGGGGGAGGGGGGGGGGGGGGGGTATAGGGGGGGTTATTAAAAGCTGTGGGGGCAGAGGGGGAGGGAGGCGGGGTGTCACATCTGGTATTTATTATATAAAAGTGGTGACACCTGAGCCTCGTCTCTATTTACCTGAGATAAACCTGTGTGAGTCTGTGTTTGTCCAACTCATCTACAGAGACTTTAGTTTGTTTAAAGCGTCTCAGATAACACACACACACACACACACACACACACACACACACACACACACACACACACACACACACACACACACACACACACACACACACACACACACACACACACACACACACACACACACACACACACACACACACACACACACACACACACACACACACACACACACACACACACACACACACACAACATGATGAGCAGCACAAACAAATAAAGGTTGGGTTAAAAGAAGAAAAAAAAAACATCGTACACCTTCATCATATTGGGTTACATTGTTAAATACAACATGAAGTGTCATAATCACGTCATGTTTCTGTGAATGAACTCAACACTTCCTGCACAGTAAAGTCTAATGCTTAAAAAAGGCTTTTAATGTGAAAATCCTGTGGAGGAAGTGTTTGATTTCACTGGCAGCAGCTTTAAAAACACAACAAACAACAAAAAAAGGTTTGGTTAAAGAGACAAGAGTATGACATGTGAGCATGATAACGACGTGTTGAGTTTGCAGCAGATGGAAACAGAGACTTTCAAAATAAAAGCTGCCTCTGATTCGATGTTTGTTCTTTTACAGTTGAGATTTAAACTCAAATACAGTGAGTTTCACTTCTTTTCTGTTTTATGTTACAATCTGGTTTCTGATGATTTCCTCCCCAGAGCTGTTTGTCTCTGACAAAACAGGAAGTGATTAATTTCATCATCAGCTTTTCCATTTGTATTAATTGAATTACACGAGTTATGAAGCTCCACTCGGCTGCAGCAGGACCACGAGAGATGAACTTCACCGGGAGAAGATACATAAAATACATCATTTCACCACAGCTGAGAGTTTCACAGCATCTCTCTTGTTTTCTTTTTTTTTTTACAGGTGGTGAATTACCTGCTGAGTCACCATCACTCTGACATCTAAACTACAACAACTCACTGTCACACCGTTGTATTGACAACATTTACTCCATAGACTACAGACGACTCTATGGCAACAACATCAAACTGTCCACAGACACTGGAGCATCAGACACATCCAACACCTGTTGTTTACCAGACACCAGTGGTTTTTACATTGCTTTTTAACCATTTTTCACAAAAACCGACAGTGCAACCCAACTCTTTAACTATATAAAAACATAGCCTTAAAGGGATAGTTCAACATTTTGGCAAATTGGCCCATTGCCATAATCCCTATAGTCATAGCAGTAGGTTCGTTACCTTTAATTGTCGGTGCAAGCTATTTTTAGAACGGCGGAGCAGAGCCGTGAGCTCTTTCTTGGTTTGATTTCTTGGTTTCCCTCATCAACCTCATCAGATCAGATACACAATCCAACAACTCCACAACGCTCTGGTGGACAAGTTGTGACCTGCACATTCACCACGCTATGAGATAATAACAGAACGTTACCAGACAGAGTTGTTTTAGAGGGAAATTCAGAGACTGCTTGATGAAAAACTGTCCCTGAAGGCAACGCGCATCAGCGGTTTTGCATGAATTTACCTTGGAAACAACTCTGTCTGGTAACGTTCTGTTATTATCTCAATATCTGGAAAAAGAAAAGGTGCAGGTATGGCTATATGTGAACCTGAAGGTTATATTTCAATGATTCCTCCTTTGCAGGAGGATGTGATCTAAAATTTTTAGTTCTAATTTTAAGATAACTCAACTCTACATCAGTCAGATTTGTAAAAATCTATAAAAATACATTGAATATTTTATATTTACATCCCGATACAGGAATCTGTATCTGTATCTGTGTGATAAACATGAGTCAAACTCTTTGGACAAACATGGAGCTGTAACTTCCTGTCGTCCCGATCACACACCGATTGATTGATCTGTATCAGCTGGAGGATAAAAATAAACCTCCATGTTCAGCGTTGTAGAGGCGACTACATGAAGTCGCCGCCGCTCCGCGATCAATCTTCATAAACGTTCAGTAGAAGAGACTGAAACAGGTACCGGGGGGGCGTCAATCAGCGTCGTCGGCGACTTAATCAATAATTTCTGTTTCGCCGCCACATCCTTGTTGCCTCTGTATCGGCTAAACTTGGCCGTGCACATTAAAGTGAGTGATTATGGTCATTTGTGTTGAGGGAGCGGCGGCGGCGGGAATATTCATAGCTCAGACTAAATTGAGTATGAATGATTAAAGAGGTGTCGTGGCGTGACGAGGGAAGTGACAAGAATAGACGGCGGCGTCAGCGGAGAGGTAAAATTAGGGTCGGTGTGTCCTGACTGGGTGTTTTCTTTCTTTTTTTCTCTCCTTCCAACAAGAACAACATCAGTCGTCACCTCTGGATCATTACAGATGATGTGTATCTCTCTCATTATAACACTTCAACTTCTATATGTTTCAACGCACCTGTATATAAATAAATAAACTCTCACCTGGAGCTCAACGCTTCAGTTCCTTTCAGTGCTACTAACTTGGTATTTAAAGAGGAACTACGCAAGATTTTTTTACCTTAACTATGCTACATTTTTACCTTAAAGGGATAGTTCAACATTTTGGCAAATTGGCCCATCACCATAATCCCTATAGTCATAGCAGTAGGTTTTTTACCTTTAATTGTCGGTGCAAGATATTTTTAGAACGGTGGAGCAGAGCCGTGAGCTGCTCAGAGCTACGCTACGGAGGCTCATGGGCTCATTCTTGGTTTCCCTCATCAAACTCATCAAATACACAATCCAACAATTCCACAACGCTCTGGTGGACAAGTTGTGACCTGCACATTCACCACGCTATGAGATAATAACAGAACCTTATGAGACTATATGTAAAAAACACAAAAAGCTCCATTAATAAGAAGTGACTACTGACTGCTTCTGTTGACTTTCTAACTCATAAAATGGGTTTTCATTGAGTTTCATGTGCTATGAGGCAAAAAAAGAGAAAGAAAATGATAAAAATGGAACATATAAGAAGATATTAAAAAAAGATATATATAAAAACACAAAAAGCCTCATTATTAAAGCAGAAGTAAGCGATCCGGTTGTTTTGGCTAACTTCCTGTCAGCCGATGGAGTTAGCAGTCCCCGCCCTCGTCCCTACGTCACCACATTCACGCGCATCCCTTGGTTGCACACACAGAGAGGACCGCCCCTTTATGCCGTTCTCTCTCCTCATTGGATAAAGGTTGTAGGATACAAGGAAAGTTTTCTCCTCGGCTCAGAGCAGAGCAGAGTGACTGACAGACCCGTGTTTCAGACCAAACACTCTATGTAAGTGATTGCCGTCGGAAGATAGAACTATTTAAGACTTAACACAAACATTTCGCTTACTTCTGCTTTAAGAAGTGATGGGGAACAACTTTCCCAAAAAAACGTCCTGACACATCGCTGACTGCTTCTGTTGACTTTCTAACCTCTAAATGTGTTTTCATTGAGTTTCATGTGCTATGATGGCAAAAATAAAAAGAAAGAAAACAATAAAAATGCAAAGTATAGCAGTGGTGAATATGCTGCGTTTCCTCGGTGTGGGTCTGACCTTCTGGGCCGGGGTCGGCCGAACTATCGCAGCCGTCCTTCCATGGCTGCAGGGCAGCAGTTGTGGTGTCTGCACTCCCGCTGGGGTCCAGGCTAAACATGTGGTTGGCCCATGCTTTCGCATTGGGGTTGAGGTCTGAAACCTTGGCGGATTCCTGCAAAACGGAGCAGAGAAAAGGAAAAGTTTAAGATGAGGAGCGCTGCATTTCAAAAAGGACGTTACAGGAAAAACAAAAGCAACAAATTCATCAACTCGTGGTCCTTGGTGATTGATGCAGGAAAGTCTGTGAGGATAAAAGTGTGTCAATAACTGATTAATCAACCAAGTTATTCTTTTTTTCTCAATGCTATTAATGCAGCAGACTTGCATTTAGAGCTGCAACAATTAAACTATTATTAAATTAATCGTCAACAATTTTGGTAATCGATTAACCAGTTTGAGACGTGTTTTTAAGAAAAAAAGTCCAAATTCTCTGATTTCAGCTTCTTAAATGTGAATGTTTCTGGTTTCTTTGTTCCTTTATGACAATAAACTGAGTCTCTTGTTGGTTTGTGGACAAAACAAGACATTTGAGGACGTCATCTGGTGGTGTGGGAAACACTGATTGACATTTTTAACATTTCATTGACCAAACAACTAATCGATTAATCGTTTAAATAATTGACGGATGAATCAATAATGAAAATAATCGTTATTTGCAGCCCTACTTGTAATTTGACAGATACAGCCTGTTAAAGTCGGTGACACGGTGTTTGTGGATGGAGCCAGGAGGACGCCACCAGACAGTAACATGATGTGACACATTATTTTTTTTAAAGCAGACGAATCTCCGGCAGAAACCAGAAATAAATGACAGTTTGGTGACAAGATGCCGTCACCGGGGAGAAACCATTATTCTGAAAAAATCCTCAAGTTTTGAAAACTGTCAACCTCAGTGAGTTTCCTCTCTGCCAAAAAAAATAAAGTGTCAAACACGGAGAGAAACACGACCAAGAGGAGTCCATAAGGTTTCTGTGCTGCCAGAAAGTTAAAGAGGAACTCAGCTCCATGTGTCCCTTAGCTGACCTCGTTCACACTGCCACTCCAAATCCGATCCAGATTAGAGCCGCAACAATTAATCGATTAATCCAACAATAATCAATTAATTAATTAAGATTAATCGCCAACAATTTTGATAATTGAATAATCAGTTTGAGTAGTTTTTTAAAGAAAAAACTGTTAGTTGTTTGGTCAATAAAATGTTAAAAGATGTTGAAAAATGTCAATCAGTGTTTCTCAAACCACCAGATGACATTGTTCTCAAATGTCTTGTTTTGTCCACAAACCAAAGAGAGACTCAGTTTATTGTCATAAAGGAACAAAGAAACCAGAAATATTCACATTCAAGAAGCTGAAATCAGAAAATTTTGACTTTTTTTTCTTAAAAAACTACTTAAACTGATTATTAGATGATCAAAACAGTTGATGATGATTCATTTAATGATCAATTATTGTTCGATTAATCATCTTGTGGTTTGAGAAACACTGACATTTTTCAACATTTTATTGACCAAACAACTAATGGATTAATCGTTTGCATAATCAAGAGATCAATTGAAAATAATCGTTAGTTGCAGCCCTGATCCAGATTGTTTGATTTGTTGACAGTCTGAACAGCCAAAAAAGACCATGAGATCCGATTTTCTTTTTACAAATCTGATTCAAACCGACATACGGAGGTGGTTCTGATCAGATCCGCTTCAACATGAACGACTGATTCCTCGCCGGCTTCATTGGAAACAAACGCACATGGAGGAGAGGAGGGTTAGAGACACAGCTGGGAGCTAAATCTGGTGCAACCATCTTTTCATTTTTTTCCTTTAAATGATTAATATAATTGCACATTGTCCCTTATTAAACTAATAAACGTAACTAAACTAAACTAAACAGAGGAGGAGAGACCAGACCTGCAGAGTTCATCTTTAAAAAACAGACTCGATATTACGCTTCACTGAGTTCAGCTATCTCAAGAATCATCAACATCATCATCATCTGCCAGTTCAAATCCCGAGGAAGCTGAGACACTCGTCCACACACACACACACACACACACACACACACACACACACACACTCACACACACACACACAGAGCAGCACGTACTCACAGGATCAAAGCAGCAGCTCAACACACACGTCTCGCAGGCCAACAGGCTGTAGCCCAGCGCCGTGGTCAGAGCCAGAGTTTCATTCAAGTCCTGAGGCAGCGCCGTCCAGCCGCCGCCGCCACTAACGCCGCCAACGCCACCACCAACACTTCCTGCTGGAGCCGGTATCAGGCTCCACTGCATCCAGTCCATGATGCTCAAGTCACAACAACAACAACATCCACAGTGTCTGAGCGTCTCCGGAGCAGCAGCATGGTACGACTCTGAGTAAACAACAACAAGCAGCAGCAGCAGCAGAACGGCGCTCTGACTCGTCCCCGTCACAGCCACGCTCCGTCTGGCTGCTCCGAGCCGCTGGGTTGATTCGACAAATCTGATGACAGCGACGCCTCCGTTGGGGCGACGAGGAGCTGACGTTGCACAAGCTGAGTGGCTGTCTAGCTCCCGTTCAGCACAGCAGCAGCATCGTCGTCTCTTCTGCTTTTTGCTTTGTCGCTGTTGCACTGAGTCATTCTCCGGCTTCGGAAAAAACACACCACACTGTGTCGAGTTGCACACCTGAGCTCCCTCCCTCCCCACTGATCCACGTGTTAAATTAACCCTGAGGCAACGCCGCTCGCCGCTCAAATTAAATCAGCTCCCTCTCTCTCGAGCCGTGGTTTTAATACATTATTCTGCTAACGAGCTGCTGGAGAGTGGGAAAAAAAACAAAAAAAGACTGCTTCTTATTCACAATAAAAAGCAGCAAAGTTGAAAGAGAGAATTAAATTAAATCAGAGGCAGGAGAAGCGAAAAGGAAGATGGTTGGATTAAAATTAAAAAAGGGAGGAGAGTTAAAGAGAAAGACAAGCCCGACTCCATACGAGACACAGCGTCCCTGGGTCGGATTTCACCAGTGCTGCACTACGAGATCACACACACACACACACACACACACACACACACTCCCACTGCCTGTGCTTGTAATAATCCAGCCTTGCACTAATGTAAAACTCCTCCACTCCTGTCCGAGTCGGCTGCCATAGAAACCGCTGCTGCTGACATCAATGGATGTGTACGTTGTGGGCACCGCTTGACCTTTGGAAAAAAAAAATTAAAAAAATTGAAATGCTCCCTTTCCTTCACGGAGGAGGAGGAGGAGAAAGAGGAGGAGGAGGGAAAGGTTACTGCTGCTGCTGCTGCTGCTGCTGCTGCTCCCTGATTGAGGGTGTGTGTTGTATTTTTGGGAGGAGACGATGATGAGAGGATGTGATTCATCGCAGGACAGAGACGAAGACGAGTTATTGTCGGTGTCACCGGAGGGCAGCCGGCGTAGCGCTGAAAGGAGGAGGGGGAGTAAGGGAGGGAGTAAGGGGGGTTATTATTGCTGTGCCTGTGTGATGGAGGCAAGCTCACAGCAGCAGACAGCACAAAAAAGAGAAGAAAAAAAACAGAGACAGCAGACATGAGAGAGCCCTTCAGGGGAGGAGAAACAAAAAACAGCTGAATTTGGACTTGTATCTGTCTGTCTGTGTCTGTCTGCAGAGCTGAGGCTCGTCAGGCCTCGGTGACGGATACAGAGCTGTAGGAGACGCTGAGCCAGAGCTACTGTGTACTGTACCTACATCCTGAGCAACCATTACTTATTACGCTGCGTTCACTCGGGCTGCCCCCACATAGTCAACCAAGCACTGGTTGACAAAAAAGTCATTAATCGACCAAAATTTCATTGGTCGATTGGTTAAAGAAATAAAAAAAATATTTGGAGCAGTGTCTGTAAAATTAAGTCTAAATCAATATGGAAGGCTATAGGGCTTTTAATTTGAAGGGCCAGATACAATAAGTCGTGACACTCATTTGCTGTCAGTTTTGCACGGCAGGTCACTTTTTTTGTTTTTTTCTCAAAAGCGACTTTTTCCAATGTTTTATAGACGTTTCTGATTTGGAGACTCCAACGTAAAAGCACGTATCACTGCTGTTTTCAACGATTAGCGGGTGCTTCCGTGAGCCCCGTCCCCACCCGTCTTATACGCCCGTCGATTAGTCGACTAATCGCCATAAATGACGACTATTGGTCGACCAAAAAAGTCTTTGGTCGGGGGCAGCACTAGCGTTCACATGGAGTCCGGCAGACAGACTACAGCCACCGGACAGGACGGGAAAAACAAACAAATGGCAACGTGTGTACTTCATCCTGAGCAACCATTACTTATTATGCTGCGTTCACTAGGGCTGCCCCCAAATAGTCGACCAAAATTTTATTGGTCGACTGGTTGCAGGACAGTGTTTCCCATACATTCACCGCCACGAATAAATTACATCCTCCACAAATAGATTTTTCTGCTTTTGGTTCGACCAACGCAGCATCGTTCCACTCATTCATCTCCGCATAGCGCTCCTTCTCCGTTATTGTCATGCACACACACACAACGACAGGCGAGCGTGCATGCATGACGGTAGTGTGAGCAAGACTTGTACGGTCCGTGACCAACATCTAGGTTGACTAAAGATGGCGTCAGCGGGACGGATACACGCTACAGCAGCGTCCAGTCACAGAGCAGGAAAAACAAACCAACTCCTCTTTGCCAAATAAAAACCATGAGCATCAAATTCTGCTGAACCCAAAGTTTGATTATAGATTATCTCTCCAGGTTCTATATTAATACTGTGAAAGTATCAAAGCCTCAGTCCACAGAGAAATGCACACAGCCTGTATTCAGAAACTGAGCCTTAAAACCAGCCGTCAGGACTTCCTGTCACTTTGTGATGTCACAACAAAGCCCCGCCCCCTCACCACCTGGACCCACCATCCAACAACTTTGCAGATTTGGTTTCTCTGAGTGTTTTCTGCTCTGCTTTTATTGGCTCAACTTCAGTCCACCAATCAGAGGAGAGGCTCAGAGCCTCCTCCTCTCTTCTGATTGGCTGACACCAACTGTTGCTACTAGAGCTCCAGAGAGAAGCCAAAAAACGTATCTTGTTATAAATAAAACAAAGAGGAAAAGTGTAAAATATTAGACTTTTAAAACATTTCATGTCACTAAAACAATTTGATCTATAGATCTATAGTTCATTGATAAATATCAAATAATGTCAAAGAATGGGATCATTATGGCGGTAACTTTGCCTGCACTTAGTGACACAAAATATTTTTCATGCTTCTGGAAACACTTGAATAATTGCCTATATGTGTTTTAAACCAATTTGTTGTATCGTTTTTGTTTGTTTGCTTGTTTTAAATTGTATTGTCTGTGCCTGTGTATTTTTTCTTTCTTTTATTTATTTTTATAACGGCCCTGAGTCTGTAATAGGCTTATCTATTTGACCCTTTTAGTATATAAGTACAAACTTTAAATGCTGATCTTAATTACACCAGTCTGTTAATATTGTGGAATAATTAACCACATTAGACAGAAACGTTTAGTTTCTGCCTGTATATCTGTGATTATTACAGCTCTGTTTATTTATTTCACACTGACTGACGTGCAGCTCGTCTGTCACAGCAACGTCCCCACATGAGGCGGCGGCAGCGAGGATCTGGTCTCAGACGCAGTCGCTCTTTTATTTACAGCTTTTGTTTGTTTGTTTTCCGAAAACCGTTCAGATTTTACACGCAGGCCTATAAATAGTTCATGTTCAATCTCTGGTCTGTTTCTAACACATATGTGCGAGACATATGGTGTATCACCCTGTGTGTGTGTGTGTGTGTGTGTGTGTGTGTGTGTGAATAAGGAATGAGTTTGGTAGCGCCACATGGCTTCTGTTTCTCTGGCACCAGTTTGAATCGAGGCCAAACCAGAATTCAAGGCCTCGTTCAGATCTGCAGCCCAAATCTGATCAGAATTCGATCTCACTGACACTGACTGACAATCCATATATATCCACGCACAAAAATGATCAGACCCGATCTGTCTGTGTCTTGTCCAGATTGATTTCTCTGGTAACAGGTTAAAAAAAAAAAACAGACGACAGTGAACTGTGCTTGTTTCTGTCTCAACTCATCTGGAGCTACAGCGCAAAAATTTCAAGGAAGTGACGTGCTTCGTCACCGCTGGAATGACAGTGGACGGGGACTATTTTCTACAACTTCTTCAAGGTGTTGGTTATTTAATGCACCTTAAATTGACCTTTATCTCTCCGAAACTACGCCATTGTCATTGTTGTTTTAGTTCATGTCACAGAAGACACATTGAGCAACGGAGCCGTTCACATTGAAATAGATCTGTACAAATCCGATTAGAATCGCATTCGAAACCACCTCCGTATGTCGTTTGAATCTGATTTGTAAAAAAAGATGGTCAACGAATCAAACTAGACACAATCTGAATCTGATAAAAAAAAAAAGAAATCTGATTTGGTGTGGCAGTGTGAACAAGAGGAATGAAGCAGATTACATTTCTACACTATCAGATGTTATTTTATGTCCGTTTTAAAATCTACAACATGCTCTTTCTGAAGCTAAATGCTCCATAATTAACAGTTGTGCCATGTTAAACATGTTCTGAATCTGCAGTGATACAGACCGAGTGTGCAGAAACAAAGTCTTCAGAGAAAATGACTTATTCTAACTGTTTGGTGGGATGAAGCTTTAACTTGACTTCCTGTGATCTCCTCAACACTGTTTGTTTTGGTTCGGTTGGAAGTTTCTAACAGGATTAAAGACGTCGGTGTGTGTTCACTGAGGCGGCTGCTGGCAGCAGGAGAACCAGCGAGTCCTAAGTTTAACCCTCCTTTAGTTTCCTTTCCTGGTTCAGTTACCAGTGGATGCTACTCCAGACGGATCTCTACACGCTCACCCACTCATTTCACACATTTACACACTCATTACTTTGGTTTGACTCTTCTTGTTATGTAATAAGGCACTTTTATTGCTTTCTTTTTGTCGTTGTTATTGAATTGTTATTGAATCTTTCCGTACTTTTCTCCTGCACTTATTGTTCTTGTTTCATATCTGTTTTTGTGATTTCTTGATTTTTATGGTGCAAATAAATTAAACTAAAAACAAGTTACTACAACTACAACGTCTCCAAACAGACTTGTTGTGCGTTTTATGACTTCTTTTTTTTTTTTAATAAATAAATAAATACAGCTTTGGAAAAAATTAAGAGACCACTTCAAAATGATCAGTTCCTCTGTATTTGAGTAAAATGAACACTTTTGTTTCATTCTATAACCTACTGACGTAATTTCTCCCAAATTGGAAATAAAAATATTGTCATTTAGAGCATTTATTTATTTGCAGAAAATGGCAACAGGTCAAAATAACAAAAAAATCTGGTGTTTTCAGACCTTGTATAATAATGCAAAGAAAACAAGTTCATATTCATTTTAAAACAACACAACACTACTTTTTAAACTTAGGAGGAGTTTAGAAATCAAAATTGGTTGAATAATCCGAAATTTTTAATCGCAGCAGTGTTTTTTTGAATTTATTTATAATCTTTCTTCCTCATTAAATATGATTTGGTTCAGGTGCTCAGCTCAGTAGAGTGAGTTGTGCTTGTGTTGGAGTTCAATAGACACTGGAATTGATGGCTGCCATCAACACATGTAGAGAAGCTGAGTTATTAAACCCTCCTGTCGTCCTTCTGGGTCAAATTGACCCAATCTGTTTCCTTCCTCCATCCTTCCTTCCCTCCCTTCGTCCTTCCTTCTTCTTCCTTCCTCTTTTGATCCAATTGACCTTGATTGATCTTTCTTTCCTTCCATTTTCCCTTCTTCCTTCCTTCTTCTTCCTTCCTTGAACAAATCTGTTCCCTCTCCCTCCATCTTTCTTTCCTTCTTTTTTCCACAATCCTTTTCCCCTTCCTTCCTTCCTTCTTGACCCAATTAACCCAATCTGTTCCCTCCCTCCTTCTATCTTTACGTCCCTTTCCCTTCCTTCTTTCCTCCCATCTTTCCCTTTGTCCTTCCTTCCTTCCTTCCCTTACTTACATCCTTACTTCTTCCTTCCTTTTTGACCCAATTGACCCAATCTGTTCCCTCCCTCCTTCTATCTTTCCTTCATTCCTTCCCTTCGTCCTTCCTTCCTTCCTTGACCCAGGAGGACAACAGGAGGGTTAAGAACATTTTGGAGTGGTCTCTATTTATTTACAGCTCTGGAAAAAATAAACGGAGACCGACTCGGAGACCTTGACGTCCTGAACTGTGTGTGTGTTTAACCCCGGAGGCGGCGGCAGCAGCAGCAGCAGCTACTTTTGGTTCCTTGACGGCCTTTTCCCACCACTGATCCGGGGCCTGTAATGAGACCGACAGCCTGAGGCATCGGCCCACTGGACTCCGTCGACGGGGAAGAGTTTCCTTCCTTCCCCTTCCTGCTGCTCGCCGCTTAAATCTTCTTTCCAAATCTCCATGCATGTGTAAATGAGAGCGGAAAAACGCGGCCGGCTCTTTCCATTTCCTAATTTCGGAGCTCTGAGGGGAAAAATAACTCTTTCTTGCCCGAAGGCCATCCGCTCACTTCTTCTTTTTCTTCTTCTTCCCCCGTTTCCTTTCACGGTTTCACATTCTTTCCTATTTGAAGAGATTTGGTTGAAAGCCATCAGGGAAACATGACCAACACACATTATTATTTATTATTATGTTGTCTAACTGGTGTTATTGTATTTGGCTGAAAGCATCAGAAATAATAAAAACTTAAGTGAATTTAAAAGATAATTTAAGCAACAAATGTTTGATGTGTACAGTAGGGGGAGTTAACTGTAGGATAGACAGACATTAAAATATGTTTTGGCCCTTTTGCATTAGTATTATATTGTATTAAAATGATGTATTGTATTCAAATTATGTAGCACTGTATTTAACTTATGTCTAGTTTGCTCCCTTTGCACAAGTAGAGTATATTTTATTGTTTTAGACATTGTAGGATATATTTTGTCATACATTTCCTCTTGTATTCTATTTATTTTCTTTGCACATTTTCATTTGGAGCATCCTGACGGAGGAATTTCCTATCTATCCATCTATCCATCCATCCATCCATCCATCCATCCATCCATCCATCCAGATGTAGAGAGGACTGTTGAGTTTGCGATGTGTCTTGTTGGTGTTTTGTGTGTCTATGTGTAAGGAAATTTAAAAGCCCCTCTTTATCCATAAACCAGGTATTGTTATTGTCTTATTGTGTTGTTACTGTATTGGTATTTTATTGTTCATTGTTTGTTTTGGTTGGTTGTTCTTGTTGGTTGTTTTGTTCTAATTGTTGTATTTATATGCTATTCTGGTCTGGTTTGAAATAAATTATGAAACAAATAAATAAAATCATGACTTTGCACAGCACGGCCATGTTAACATGGTGCTTTTTAAGAATTGTTGAATGTGTGTTGTTGTCTGTTGTTAAGTGTTGCTTAGTTTAGAATATATCAGTGCGTTTTAGCATTTCTTCGTTTTTAGGGGGAGTTTTTTCAGTCATGTTAAAGCAGAAGTAAGCGATCCGGTCGTTTTGGCTAACTTCGTTAGTTAGCAGCCCCCGCCCTCGTCATGGATCTATTGGTCCTCGTCCCTACGTCACCACATTCATGCGCATCCCTTGGCTGCACACACAGAGAGGACCGCCCCTTTATGCCGTTCTCTCTCCTCATTGGATAAAGCTTGTAGGATACAAGGAAGGAAGTATACAAGACGTTTTCTCCTCGGCTTACAGCAGAGCAGAGTGACTGACAGACCCGTGTTTCGGACCAAACACTCTATGTAAGTGATTGCTGTCAGAAGATATAACTATTTAAGACTTATATTAACACAAATATTCTGCTTACTTCTGCTTTAATGTTGTTGTCCTGTATGCACACATCATCTCACTGCAATGATCTTGTATTATTGTATGTGACAAATAAACTCTTGAATCTTCAATCACACACACACACTCTCAGTTTAATGCGCTGGGTTTCCTCTGTGTTGCAGCAGCAGCAGCAGCAGCAGCCGCCGCGCTTCACTACTCTGAGAGAATTACAAAGTCTTCTAGAGAGAAAGAGCATTAAGTTCAAGTGAAAGTAAGAAAAAGATTTTGCTCTAAAAACGCAGAGACAAAGTGTGATCTCTGGTCCGTAGAGGAATGATTTAAAGGTCCAGTGCGTAAAATGGGGGGGGGGGGGAACCGTGACATCTAGCGTTCATCCATTCGCAAACTTTCAGGTTTACAATTTAAAAACTTCTCACTGTTCTCTACCGAAAAACTACTAACTCTCTCTCTGATGTTTCCTCCTCCTCCTTCGTTGGTTTATTTATTAACGTGAAACTCTTCAAACGTTTGGGTTGCCGTACAAACATGGCGGCGCAAGATGGCGGCACTCTCTGAAGCAAGACCCTTGCTATATGTAGATATAAAAGAAGAATTATAAGTGAGTTTCATGGGTAGTATATTCAGATTTTGCCAATAAACCTTGACAATTATTACACACTGGTCCTTTAAATCACATTAAAACCAAAACAAAGAAACAAAAAAAAATTGATTTTGTTCCGTTTGTTTGGGGTTTTTTAGTTATTTATTTATGTTGTGTATTCCATGTACACAGAAAAATGAAATTATGTTTATTGTGTCTAACTGTTAAATGGTCCATACATGAATAAATAATTGACGACAAAAACAAAAAAGGGTTTTGCTCTAAAAACACAGAGAAAAAAGTGATGAATGATTTAAAGCTCTGGTGTCTGCACTGGAAACACCAGTGAAACCAGAAAACAGCGAGCGAATGCCATCGTCCTCCTCAAAAACCGCCGTCCTGCTGCAGCAAAAGTCATGTTTTATATATTTTTTAATCAAAACCAAACGGCTTGTGACGCCACCGACCACCAGCCACCACAGGGAGACGGCATGACACAGCTGGAGGAAGGAGAGGAAGGAGAAGAGGAGGAGGAGGAGGAGGAGGAAACTTCTGGTTTTAATTTAGATGAGACGGCTCCTACAACTCACCGCCCGCCTCTAAAGTCGAAACAGACGTCTCTATGGTTTAGGTTTGGTTTGGTTTGGCGGCTGGTGACAGCACAGACTCACTCCACCAGCGTAGTAGAAACCTCCACCCAGCCTGGTCGTCACCGCCGCTGTCACCACCATATTTGGCGCCGACCGACCGTGTTTGCAGGAAGCGTCACATGTGCGAGCATCAATCCAATCCAACCTGTGTGGGCGGGAGGATCGGAGCTGCACAGACGAGACGACGGCTGCAGATGAGGTTGTGTGTATGTGTGTGTGCGCACGGATAGCATGCAGGATTACCCACACACACACACAGGGGGATATAATCACTTTAGCATGAGCCGTTGCTGCCGCCGCCGCCGCGCTCCCCTGCAGCAGCAGTGCACTTTGAAACTTTGGATGTTTTCCTGCTTCATTTTCTACTTCCTGAATCTGTTTTAACGTCTTCTTATGAAAAGTTTTTTGACTTTTTCCTTTTTCTTTTCTCGCTGTAAATCCATGATCGCTTTGCATCAGTTTCTCAAAAACAAAAACGGCAGCAACAACAGGAAAAAGGACAGGACGACGACCTCCCTTCGAGGCAGATTTATGGACGTCGGTCAGTCCGTCCTCCTCTTCGTCTCCTCTGGTTCTACATTATTCTCCTCGTTCACACCGAGAAGCAGCCGAGCTCACACACACACACACACAGTTATTGTTGTGTAATGTGTCAATTTACATATTTCCAGTGCAGACACAAGTGCAAAGAGACAATTACTTTTTTTTTGGGTGGAGAGAGAGAAAGAGAGAGAGATAACTGAAGTCCTCTGTCAACACCGAGACAATAACATCTGAACGAGTCCCATTAAATTAAACAGTCAAATCCTGTTTATCACACACACACACACACACACACACACACACACTGAAGGCAAGGTAATCAAATCAAAGCCAATGATGAGTATTTATCAAAGAGCAACACACACACACCTGTTTCTCTACAGCCCTGACGGTCAGATAACCTAACGCTGTGAGTGACAAATGAATATTAAAATGTTTATATTCTTTAATATAAACCACTCATCCTACTGACTGTCACTCTACATTGTGGTTTTAGTTTTATGCTACCAGCATCTTTAAACAGTCTGCTACAGGAACCTGCTGCTGCTGCGGATTTGGTTTTCTGAGGCGTGAAATTCACTGAGTATATTAGTATTTTAAAAAAAGGGCCCGTGTTTTAGTCGGCAACTGACTTTTAACGCTCGGCTTCATTTGTTGTCACAGACACAGAAAACACTAATTTCTCTCATGTGCAACAGGTGAAACAAGGAGGAGGAGGAGGAAGATCAAGTCCAAGTTTAAAACGTCTGCAACACGTCAGGGGACGAGATTCATCTGCACTGAGCTGAAGAAATTTGCAGCTTCATGTTCAGTTCAGCTGCACAGGAAGTAAAACACAACCTGCTCATGGTATTAAAAAATAAAAAAAGTACAAACATGAGTTGACATCTTTGTAAAAGACACGAGGAGGTCCTGGTGGGAATGAATTGGCGTTGTCGAGATGCATCGATTCAACGATCAATGAGTCAACAGCATCGATCCAAAACATAAACATCGATCAGAAGTCAATCGTTTGTTAGACGCGCTCTTATTTTGAAATTCCCCTGGCACAAAAATCCTGCTTTAATTTTAAAAAATAAGAATTTAATGTTCTTTAGAAGGTGAAAATGATAAAGCTCTGTGGCACATTAAAGTGAAGAGGAGGAGTTTTACTAGAAAATAAACAGATTGTTTTTCAATTAAAAGTTTGTTTGAGCTCAGAAATTAATGTGAAATGATATTTCTGTGTCTTTTTTGTACTTTGTGGATTGTGTTTTGTTGTATCATCTCATATTGATCCTGGAATCAAACAAATCCAATCGTGACAGACTTAAATGATAAACCTGCAAACATCGACTGCTTGTCCATTGAATCGATGTAATGACACGTTTCTATACAGTGATGCAACCTGAGTTACGCCTCCAGGTGAGAGAGACGCTGACGAGTCCACGTCTGGTTTACAGTGAACAAGTGAACGCAGCATAGTGAGGAGCTTTCTGATGGACGACGGCTGCAGAGCACTAAACCATCGGCTCCGAGGGACCGCGGCTCCTGATGCAACCTTTCTAAAAATACTTCCCAAAATAATAATAATAATATGAGTTACAGCGACTCTTCTGCTGCTGCTGCTGCTGCATGTTTCCCTCCCTCCCTCTGCGACAAAAACTATTGACGAGTTTGGCTTTAAGTTACATCGAGCGTCTGATTAACACCAACCTGCGGCAAACTTTACCAAAACCAATTCCAGACGCGTCAATCACACAAACAAGACAAGAAGAAGAAGAAGAGGCTTCGTGTGCTGCACTTTAATAATCCTCACTCACTAAACGACCTCAGCTCTGGTGGAAAAGTTTGAAATACATTAATCAGATAACAACACCAAAGTAAAAACAATGTATAAAGAAGGTTTTTTAAAAGAAGGCACTTTAAAAAAGGAAAACCAACCCTAAAATCAAGACTCTGCCTCTTTTCTCTCCCAAAGTTGAAGATTTAAGGAACGTGAGTCACCGTTCAAACTCAAACTGAGATGCAATGAGGGGAAAACCGTCCAATGAAATGTTATGTTAAAGATCCATGTTGTAAAAACGTGACATTTCCATGTCTTTTCATATTATAGATCAGCTCTAGGTTCTATATTAATACTGTGAAAGTATCAAAGACTCAGTCCACAGAGAAATGCACACAGCCTGTATTCAGAAACTGAGCCTTAAAACCAGCCGTCAGGACTTCCTGTCACTTTGTGATGTCACAGCTAAGCCCCGCCCCCTCACCACCACCTGGACCCACCATCCAACAAAAAACGTTGCAGGATTTGGTTTCTCTGAGTGTTTTATTCTGAAATCTACTCTATTTTTTTATTGAATCACTTTAGAAAACAGTCAGCCAATCAGAACAGAGCCTCCTCTCTTCTGATTGGCTGACACCGACCTGTTGTTGTTACTAGAGCTCCAGATAAGAGAGAAGCTGAAAGAGAGAGGAAGATGGAAAACTACAATGATGTGAATTTAGTTATAAAACCATAAATATTTCTTCTTATTGACCAAAACTTTCAACCAATAAAAAAAGAAGCTGCTGCTAAAACACAAACAACATCCAACACAGTCTCAACATCGACCGCTGCTGCTGCTGCTCTGCTTGTTGTACCCACGATGCACCTCTGCTCTTTTCTTTCTTCCCCCCAGTGCTCGGTCTTCACGGTCCAACAAGGAACAAAATGTCACAGCTGTGATCAATAGGATCGGTGCCGGCTCATGAAAAGAGAGATATTATAATAATAATATAAAAAAAGGAAAACAGGTCATGGTTATTTGGTTACAACAGTTGCCTGCTCCTCTGTTTCTCTCTATTATACATAATCAGTGTGTGAAATCAACCCCGGTCAAAGGCGCGATGCTGCGGCCTGGACACGGCTTCTTTCTTATAAAAACACGTTGAAAAAGACTCTGAGACTCTCTGATGGTGATGATCAACAACAACTATAACAACTATAACAACACCAACGACTGCAGGGAGCTGCAGGAAGTGAAACCTACACTTGTATCCACCAGATGTAACATGCAAAACATAAACAAACCCAGAAGCAGATGAGTTTCATTGTGAAAAAAAAAACGGCAGAGGATTAAAATACAATAAAACTAAATCCTCATTACAACAACAACTAAACTCATTAGTTAGTCACTGAACTTACTGCTAATGACAACAGGATAAAGACATCTGGGATAACAAAAAAATACTAATAACTATATAATTTTTAATAATCACTGCTGAAGCAACAAAGCAATCGACTTAAGATCCCAAATATCCAACTGAACAGCTAAACTCTTTAATTCAGTCTTTGCAAGATCATCAGCTGTGTGTTTGTACAAGGCGCTCAACCAAATCTGCTGCAGACTTGGATATCTTCATGTTATTGCTCCATAAATCAAAAATGTTGATGATCTGACATCGACAAAGTTGAGTTAAAGGACGAGTGTGTAGAATTTTAAAAAATGGAGGACGGCTGTGACGTTATTATCTCATAGCGTGGTGAATGTGCAGGTCACAACTTGTCCACCAGAGCGTTTTGGAGTTGTTGGATTGTGTATTTGATGAGTTTGATGAGGGAAACCAAGAAATCCCATGAGCCTCCGTAGCGTAGCTCTGAGCAGCTCACGGCTCTGCTCCACCGTTCTAAAAATAGCTTGCACCGACAATTAAAGGTAACGAAACTACTGCTATGACTATAGGGATTATGGCAATGGGCCAGTTTGCCAAAATGTTGAACTATCCCTTTAAAGCAGAACTTTGCAAGTCGGCCGGAAATAGCTCGCTCCTTCGTTGGTTTCTCTTTTTTTTCCTCTCCGGAGCTCCCCCACAGTTCTGGTAGGCACATGTCACTGTCGTAAAAAAAAAAAAAAACTCGCCGCCACCACCTCCTCCACCCCCCCTACACGTGCTTGTGTTTACTGCTGTTTGCTAAGCCCTGCTAACACCGAGCTAATGCTAACACGGAGCTAATGCTAACACGGAGCTAACGCTAGCACAGAGCTAACGCTAATACGGCCACACACAGACACAAAGACACAAAGACACAGACATACACACACATGAATAAAGGTTCCAAAACGCAAAGATGTGTGTGTGTCATGATGTATTACATTATCTTATAAAAGACCCATGGTGTGTGTGTGTCTGTGTTAGCATTAGCTCCCCGTTAGCCACAAGCTGAACTTCCTCAGTACAAACATTTCATGTTTCCATGGTTTCCTCCGACTTTCCGAACTCAAACCAATCACGATTCGTGACATGCATGACGTCATATGCGTTCTTATCTCGTACTGCCGTAAGGCAGTATCTCGCGATACTTCTATCCATTGACGAGATTTGTAACACCGAGACGGACGACTGATCTTGCAAGTGCGGTTTTCAGCCAGTGGGGGGGGTGAGCGCATTGGCCTAGACCCCATTCACTTCATAACAGGTCACTCTACCATCACAGTGACTCTGAGCCACAATAATTACAGCCCAAATCCTGCATAGTTCTGCTTTAAGGTTGGTGGGCGGAGCCTCCGATCACAGGAACCAATCAGAGAAATCATCTTAACAAAACAAATATATTTATATATAGAGAGAGAGAGAGAGACAGAGAGAAAGCCTGTGCAAAGAAATTCATCACCGGTTTTGCAATCAAGTCTTAAATTTACTTTATGACTTTATGTGAAACTAGACCACACTGCTGCACAGAGTCCACAATAACACAATAACACAACAATAAATAAATAAATCAGGACTAGTTTCGACAAAAAAACCAAGAAAAAGCAAATGAATTAACTATTAATCAAAACGTGTTGCAGCGTAACTTCTCTGATCATCTGCAGACCCAGATGTATTTCAGCCTGGTTAAGAGTTTCTCATTTAATTATCAAAAGTAAATGAACTGCATCATAAAACACGTCAACGTTGTCTTATTAAATTCAATATTCCTTCATCGTCCACACTGCTCACCTCCAGTTATACAAACACTTCTTTAACAACAACAACAGAAGTCGCTGAGCAATTATTCATTGAAAAATAAATCTGTGCAGTCAATAATTCCCACAGTTTGTTATTCTCATGCACAGCACAGACCTCTAATCTGTCTATGCACTGAGTTTCTAATAAACTTCCACAGTTGATCTTTACTTGAACGAGTCAAACCAGCGGGTCAGTGAACGTCACACACACACACAGACACACACACACACACTCACCAAATGAGAGCTCTCTTTTGCCTCTTGTACTTGCTGCACCTGTGGTTCAGCTACAACTTTCGTGTCCTGGTCAGAAGTCATGAGCCGTCTGCTTCTTGGCTCCTCAGGGAGAAGTCTCTGCGTCACCAAGTAAGCTACGGGGGGGCAGAGAGGACAAACAACACTTCATTACAACAACAATAACAACACAGCAACGTCATGTTCACTACGTAACAGCAGCAGTAAAAGAAAATATAAAAGAATTGTGTCCAACAGTGACTTCTTTAGAAAAATAAATCATAACAAAACACATAAAAGCTCAAGACATGGAAATACAAGACATGTTTTCAATGGCAGAATAATTTATGATAGAGGAGATTAGTTGAGACAAGTTGGTTGATTTTGTTTTCACCAACTTTATTTGCATCCATGTGTTTCTGTTTAGCACCTTTTTTTTAAAAAACATCTTCACACCACAACACATTGAGAATTAAAGTCTGACTTCCTGTTTAACCAACGCAATTCAACCAAGTTAAAACTGGCAGATTATTATAATAACTTTAATTATATAGCACCTTTAAAAACACAAGTGCTTTATAAAAGAACATATAAGAGGAGGGTGACAAATGCCATAAAACCATAAGGGATGCAGCAACACAGGCAATACAAGAACCCAACAACAACCTGAGACCAGGAGGACTCAAATTAAAAAGCAGGATGTAGTTGATTAGATATGATAAATAAAAAGGGGGGGTTACATGTTAAAATTAATGAAAAATTAGATAAGATAAGAAAAGATGGAATAAATTAGCTAAAACAGAAGAAGGTGTAAAGTAAAACTAAGAGATGCCTATGAAACTGTGCAAACCTTCACTGGTAGCCTAAGCTCTAAAAACAATATATGTTCCTACATTGAAGTGGTTTGTGTTTAGTTTCACTTTACCAGAAAGAAAACACAGCAGGAAAATAAAAGAAATGAAACTGAAACAGTTTTGTTTTGTTATATTAGACGATTTAATCCAAGTCCTGTCAAGTTGTTACATGACTTGTGTAGTATTATAAGAAATAATGCAGGTAATAATTTACTGAATGTAATGTCACACATATAGATAGAAAGCCGTGGTGTGGAAACAGTTGCTGCCAAAACACAGGACATACTCTAAAATTAAACAAAGCTTGAATCAACGTGAGGACAAAATTGTGAAAGAATAAAAATAAAAAGCAGCTGTCGGCTCCTGCCAGCTCATTAGTTCGACTCAACCTACGAGCAGGAACCGGTTTAACTGAATTTACCAGAAGGACAATCAGAGCAACAGTGTCGACGTCCTGATGGGAACAGTTTCCTATAAATAAATATAAATATAAATGTCACTGACTGGGTGACGGGGTAAATCCACAGGTTGTTACTCTGTACAAAACCATTTTACCACATGAACCAACGTAACAAACACGTCCCTGGACTCAGTGACGTTTATTCATCCCAAGAATTTGGTCTGTATAAACCAGGGGTCGGCTTGTTGCGGTGTAACCATTGGCACGCCGGCACCTTTTTTGACAAGACACGGTTCCAAATGTTTGGGTTTTTTTCCTTGCGATCAATCGACCAGTGACTTTTTGGTCGGCTAATGACTTTTTGGGCGACTATTTGGCAGCAGCCCTAGAAAATGTGCATATCACTGTCACGACATAAACGGTGTGCAACTTCTAGCAGCAGTTGACTGACAATAGACCCGCAAAACCAACAATACACAGAATGAAAGTTCCCAGAGGAGCAAACATGCTTCGGTTTTAGAAAAGAAAAACTCCACGACACGACGTAAAATGACACCGATCTGAGACGAGAAGACCCGATGCTAATTCATTCCATTTTCTATTTTTGGCAAGTTCGTGAGAATGTACAAAACCTCTCGAAGCCCACGATCGTCTGTGTGAGCAGTTTCTAAGCTGCTTCAGTCCAGATCGATCCGACCCGCGTGTGTTGAAGCCGCATTAATTCTCGGCAAGAACGCAGCCCATTTTGACCATAGTATTAAATCAAAATACAATTATTAATTTTCTAATCCTCTGAGTAGGTGTTTTATGGCAATAATTATAGATGATAAAGACAAAGTAAAGAATCGGGACAATTTTGAGATGGTTCAAATTGAACTTGGGGAGGATTTCTGGACGGTGGTCAAAACAGTTGGTCTGGAGCCCTGAGCTTAGCAAATACAACAATTTACTGCTTTTCTCTGATTTACGTCCTATTAAAAACTTAAAGGGATAGTTCAACATTTTGGCAAATTGGCCCATTGCCATAATCCCTATAGTCATAGCAGTAGGTTTGTTACCTTTAATTGTCGGTGCAAGCTATTTTTAGAACGGCGGAGCAGAGCCGTGAGCTGCTCAGAGCTACGCTACGGAGGCTAATGGGATTTCTTGGTTTCCCTCATCAAACTCATCAAATACACAATCCAACAACTCCACAACGCTCTGGTGGACAAGTTGTGACCTGCACATTCACCACGCTATGAGATAATAACACAATGTTACGAAACAGAGTTGTTTTAGAGGGAAATTCAGAGACTGCTTGATGAAAAACTGTCCCTGAGGGCAACGCACATCAGCGGTTTTGCATGAATTTCCCTCTAAAACAACTCTGTCTGGTAACGTAAACGTTGTGTTATTATCTCATAGTGTGGTGAATGTGCAGGTCACAACTTGTCCACCAGAGCGTTGTGGAGTTGTTGGATTGTGTATTTGATGAGTTTGATGAGGGAAACCAAGAAATCCCCTTAGCCTCCGTAGCGTAGCTCTGAGCAGCTCACGGCTCTGCTCCGCCGTTCTAAAAACAGCTTGCACCGACAATTAAAGGTAACGAACCTACTGCTGTGACTAAAGGGATTATGGCAATGGGCTGTTGAACTATCCCTTTAACTTATCTTCGAGGCGTATGGACCGATTTGAGGGAAACAAACTTTCTGACATTTTATAAGAAGATGCAGAAGATCAATCAATAACTCATCGATCATTAGCTGCAGCTCTCACTCGCGTTATCGTAAAAGTCGTCGTTATCGTTTCCTCCCTGATGCTGCAGCAGCTTCAGCACCAGCCGTCAAGACGAACCGGTCCGTTACTTCCACATCTTCTACATCCGACCTCAGCGTTGTTACACATTCATATAGAGGAGTTGGAGTCCAAACATCAGTGGAAACACCTTGGCTCCGGTGGCGTTGGAGCGGTTTGTAAAGCGGTGATAATCCGCCCCAACAATCGGCCGCCTGTCTCCGACACAGCGCTCACTGTGTTTGCATACAAAGCAGAAAAAGAATGGCATGGCTGTAAAGCTGGTGACCTTTGATCCACATACTGATTCCCATACACGGCATGTGTGTGTGTGTAATGTGTGCCACTGTGTGTGTGTGATGAATGGGTGCTGGACACGACTCACACACACACACACCCAACTGTCAAAAAACAGCTGTTGTTGTTGTGTTGTGATAAAATGCCCCTGAACAAGTCGACTTAAAACCTGTGTGTGTGGTTGTGTGTGTGCGTGTGTGTGTGTTTGACAGCCACACCCATGAAACGGGAGAATAACATGAATACCAGGCTGACGTGATATGTTCAATTAAATGTGTCTGTGGTTCCTCACAAAACCACATCAGGCTCCGAAACTGACATTTATGTTTTTATCACTTATCAGTTGATTAAAAAATATATAAAAATGAAAAAGTAGTTTACTCAGTGTTCATGAGCTGCACTTGTTGTTGTTATAACTGATTAAAAACATGCAAAAGTCACAAAGTCAGGGCTCCAAAAGGCCTTGAAGATTGATTATCTACATGTGCAACCAGTAAATTTGCCTCTTTTTTTAATTATTTCTAAGACAGGTACTTGGAGTAAATCACCAGCATATGCCAAAGTGCCAGAAAACCACTTTTAAAAAAAGAAAAGTATCTGCACAATTGGATAATGCAGGTTCAGTATTTTAATAAACAAGCTTTCTGTCCAGGTTTTGAGGCCTTCATCAGGTAATAATCAATTTCTAACACTGGTGAAATGTGAAAGGTGGCGACTCAAAGAATCTGGTATCTGTCGTTACAGGTGGCAGCAGGCCAGTGTGTGTGTGTGTGTGTGTGTGTGTGTGTGTGTGAGAGAGAGGATCATGAATGAAAAGGAAATGTGAATATTTGCTTTGCAAGTCAATTATTTAAAAGGTATAATATGTAGGAATTCCCCCCATCTAGCGGTGCGGTTGCATATCGGAACGTATTCTTGATGTTGCATTCACGTGAAATCGGGCAGACGACAGACAGACAACAGACGCTGCATGTAACAGGATAAACAAGCGTCTACGTAAACAAGTGGTCCGCCAGCACTAGGCAAAACAATACAGGCGTGACAATATGTTGTCATAAGTGAGTAAAATGACATCCCGTTGGTTTGCCGACGGTCGTCTGCCTGACTGCACCTGAATGCAACACCAGTGCCTCCGTCCTTCCTCACACTACACAGTGGTGACAGTTTTAACAGTCCGAGTCGACAGCTCCGCTCAGTTTCCGTGGTTACCTACTGTCACGCTGCCACTCAACGTAAAAAATGGCGATGCAACATGGCCGCCTCGGTTCGGTGCGTCGCCCACTTATGTATTTGTAACAGCTCATTCTAAGGTACCAGAAAGCTTTCATTTGTATGCGGGTGTGATTCCACTTCAGTGAAATACATATTTATGAAAGAAATATTTCATTAATAAAAAGCCAAATAAGTTACATACTGGGGCTTTAATATTTACAGTGTACAGTACATCCCTAGAATTTTAGATTAGGGGGCCACTGTGTTTTTTTTAAGTTAGTCTGGAGCCCTGAAAGTTCATTTAAGTAAGAAAAAAAAGTAAATTTTCCATTTTGACTTGAACCAAGACCAGATTACATCACAGCTGACTCAGCTGAGCTATATAGATAAACAGAGACGTAACAAGCATCTATTTATGACAATCAACCAGTTAGACAACATCGTTATTAGATAAAAACAAAAGGAAAACTACAACAAGTTGCTGAAACTTTAAAATCTGCTGACAGTCGAGCAGGACCGTGTTGAAGCTGAAGACGACCAGACAGATAATTAATCAATTCATTCATTAGCTATAAAGCATCTGAACCTGCATTCACAAAAGGTAACGTTAACCATCTGACAGGATAAACGGTCATGTTGGTGACTTGACCTCAAACTTCAGCTCAGGAAGTTCATGGTTTAGTAAAGAAGCTGTTTTCATTTTATATGTGTGACACATACAAATAAATAATTAAACTAAATACAACTGTCAGTGTCAGGGTGCCAAAGCCAAATGCTACTCATTCACAAGCATTGTTGGTGTTGTTATTGTTATTGATTGAGAAGTAAATTAGTATTTAAAACCTTAAATGTATGTATTTATGTTTCAGTCCAGAACTCAACAGGCTCCTCGGTGTCTAACAAACACCTGGAGTGGGTTTCCTCCTTCATTAACTCTATTTAATGTCAGCGTCATCAATCAAGACGGAGAAAACAGTCGTTAGATCTCGGCCTGGTCATCACACATCATCCGCTCTCTACACACCTCACACAACAACACACAACAACCACACACAACAACCACACACACATAATCTCACCCTGCTGCAGGATTTAAGTCTTTAATAAAAAGTGCTGTAAATGTGGGTGAAGTCATGAGGTCGTAGTAAATCACATGACTGCTGACCCCGGTCACAGTACATCCCATTTCCTCCACTCATGAATGAATTAATCTTTTTTTTTCAAATACATAAAATAAGTGAGCAAATACTGTAAACAAAAAAAATTATAACAGTGAGCAAGTAGCTGCACTTTTCAGACTTTTTCTTTCTTTCTAATGTCTAAAAAGGAGTTGGGCTGAAGTTAAAAAATAATATAGTCCCACACCTTCTCCATAACCAACTCAACCAACATGAATTAATCTTCTAGCTTCCTTTAAATGCTCAAACATTCATTAATAATATAACTAATACAATGTATCAATATACATTTAATCCAAATCAAATTTATAAATTCTTTAAGATGTAAGCTTTTGGCAATAATCCTCCCAATAAGTAGTAAGCCAAGGAGGACAAAACAAACAGAGTAATATATTACAATATAACAATAAATATACAACAAGTAAGTAAGTAAATAAATAAGAGATAAACTCATGTATAGTTAAACACCTGCTTCCCTGTGTCTCTTAAAAATCATATTTTTTGTACGTCCTCACTTTACCTCCTCATTCAGACTGATCCACAAACTGAGATAGAACAACTTTTCACTGATCCATCCTCCCGTCTAGACGAAGCCTGAACCAAAACACACACACACACACCTCCGTTTGCAACGAGAAGTGATTTACAAGTTCAAAAAAACCTAAATAAACCAGAGTGGACTAGCGAAGGAGGAGGAGGAGGCTGCTGGCCTTGAACCACCTGTGTTTATGTCTCCATCTTTACTACGGCAAAGTCAGAAGTCTGTTTGGATGATCCACTTTATCACTCCACAAACACCGCAACTTCCACCAAGAGACACAATGTAGCTGACACAGCCCAGACAGAAAGAAAGACAGAACTTTACTAGGAGAAACAAGCTGAAAATGTAAGGATCGCACACCGTAAGTCGACTCTTAAAGCAAATATTCACATTTCCTTTTCATTCATGATGCTCACACACACATTGACCTGCTGACACCTGTAATGACAGATTCCTGATTCTTCCACACTAAACCAAACAAAAAGAAGCAAATTTACTGGTTGCACATGTGCTAGTAGATGAAAAATGTACTTGCACTGCCTCAACTCAAATTTTAGGAGCAAAAGTGTGGAGCCCTGATGAAAGACAGGGAAGACTGACTGAGAAATAAAGACAGACAGATTGACATAAAGACCGCAGCAGCAGCAGCAGCAGCAGCAGCAGCTCCTCACCCAGGCCAAGGGCCATAATATGTGGGCTAAGTGTAGGAGGCAGTGGCACAAACAAATGAGCAGTATAAAAGAAGAACAGAAGGGGAAGAGGAGGAGAAGAGATGAAGGAGGAGGAGGAGGAGAGGTGACCGTAAACACATCATCATCATCATCATCACGTTATGTTATAAAGTTATAAACAAGCAGCAGCTACGGCCTCCTAGTTAGTGAGTTAGATAGTTAGTTTTAATGAGTTAGCTCACAGCAGCAGCAGCAGCAGCATCCAGTGAAAGATGGCGACCTCCGGCGTGATTTCGCGGATTCCCCAACCCCCCCCTCCCCTTCCCTTCTCTTCTCTTCTCTCCCCCTCCTCCCCCTTAACGTTTTCAGTTAGGCTAACACCAAGTACCGCTAACTAGCAAACAAGCAAGCTGTTGTGTTGTTGTTGTTATCGATCACTCACCTGTCACCTCTCTCTGCGGGTCAATGCAGACACTTTGTTGTTGTTGTTGTTGTAGTTGGTGGTGGTGGTGGTGGTTGTGTTGTTGGTGGTGGTTGTAGTGTTGGTCTGAGGCCTCGAAGCTCCCAGGCTAAAATACGCAGGGTGTTAGCTCGTAGCTAGCTAGCAGGCTAACCCGAGCACGCTAGTAGTAGGAGGAGGAGGAACCAACCAACCAACCGGCGGCTGCTTCACGGCTTTAAACCTCAGGACCGGTGACAAAACGACGGAAAAAATAAAGAAAAAAATAATAAAAATAAAACAAAACAGGCTCCCTCCCCCAGAACCAGCACCAGAACCAAGACCAGCACCACAGCGCCGCCGCCGCCGCTGCTGCTGCAAGCTAAGCTAAGCTAAGCTAAGACTTAGCTAGGTGGCTAGCTGGTTAGCTTAGCTTACCCGATCAACTTTGTGTTTCGACTGATAAATAAATCTGGCGTTCAAAAGTCCTCACGGTCACTGGACACACACGGGACGGCAGGCAGCAGGAGGAGTAGGGAGGAGCAGGAGGAGCAGCAGGCTGACCCAGGCTGGAGGAGGAAGAAGAAGAAGGAGGAGGATGATGGTGGTGGTGGTGGTGATGATGACCGTGTCTGTCGCGGCCCCACAGGTTCGTTCAGAGCTAAAGACGAGAAGCAGCTTCACAGCCTCAGAATGGAGAAGCGGACGTTTCCTTTCCCTTTCGTGTGCAGCGCAGAGATCGTCTACAGCGCGCAGATGGATCACTCACTCAGAGAGGAAAAAAATAAAATAAATAAATAATAATAATGATAAACAGTAGTAACTTCCATATAAATTGGTGAAATGATCTGCGGAATGTATCGATAATAATAAATTAAAAAAATCATTATTATTATAATTATTTTATTGTGTACAATTGTATTAATCTATTTATGGCTAAATAACGGGTTAACTTTGTGATTATGACAAAAAAAATGTTATGTTATGTTATGCTGTGCTATATTATGCTACGTTATGTTATGTTATGTTGTGTTATGCTGTGCTATGTTATGTAATGTTATACCATGCTATGTTATGTCATGTTATGTTATGTTATGCCATGCTATGTTATGTTATACCATGCTATGTTATGTCATGTTATGTTATGTTATGCCATGCCATGTTATGTTATGTTATGTTATGTTATACCATTCTATGTTATGTCATCTTATGTTATGTCATGTTATGTTATGCTATGTTATGTTATGTTATACTATGTTATGTTGTTATGTTATGCTATGTTATATTATGTTATGTTATGCTATGCTATGTTATGTTATGCTATGTTATACTATGTTATGTTATGCTATGCTATGTTATACTATGTTATGTTATGCTATGCTATGTTATACTATGTTATGCTATGTTATGCTATGTTATGCTATGTTATACTATGTTATGTTATGCTATGCTATGTTATACTATGTTATGCTGTGCTATGTTATGTTATACTATGTTATGTTATTCTATGCTATGTTATACTATGTTATGTTATGCTATGTTATGTTATACTATGTTATGTTATGTTTAAAGCAGAAGTATGCGATATTTTTGTGTTAATATAAGTCTTAAATAGTTATATCTTCCGACAGCAATCACTTACATAGAGTGTTTGGACCGAAACACGGGTCTGTCAGTCACTCTGCTCTGCTCTGAGCCGAGGAGAAAACATTTCTCGTATCCTACAAGTTTTATCCAATGAGGAGAGAGAACGGCATGAAGGGCTGTGTGTGCAGCCAAGGGACGCCGTGAATGTGGTGACGTAGGGACGAGGACCAATAGATCCATGACGAGGGCGGGGGCTGCTAACTCCATCGGCTGACAAGAAGTTATGGTGCGTTCAAGGCAGCCCGTAACTCATGTTTTTCCGACCTGTGAAGTGGTACCAGTTCGATCTGGTACGAGTTCACGGGTCAGAAGTTACGAGTGGCCGTTATAGTGACTTTCACCGGTAAAACAGGTCGGAAAAACACGAGTGGGTTGCCTGGAACGCTACAAAGTCGTAAGTCGTGACTTGAAGCTGTAATTTACGGTTTCAAAAGCCTGCCTGGAACGCAGCATTAGCCAAAACGACCGGATCGCTTACTTCTGCTTTATGTTATGTTGTGCTATGTTATGTTATTAGGGGCCTGGCAGCTAACCTATTGCATTTGCCAGTATTCTTCTTCTTCTTCCTAGGAAATCCTACTTCCCATGGTGGAAAAATCACCAGACTTTGCACCAGGGTCCAGTCCCGTTCCAGATATGGGATCATATCATATCTGTGTTATATAGTAATGAGACAGAGGACCAAAAGCCCCCCGCCCCTCCCAACATGGCAGCAAGACAATATTTTGTTGTCATTTTCATTCTTTTTGTGGTTGTTTTGTGTCACTTTAATCAATTTTAAAATCATTTTGTCACTTTATAGTCATTCTGAGTTATTTGCACCTTTGTGGTTGTTGAACATACTTTTGCATTTCGTTGTCTCTAATTTTTTTCCCCTTTTGCATCTCTTTCTGGTCATCATGTGTTCCTTTTTGGTTGCTTTATGTCAATTTGCCATATTTTTTTGTGCTTGTTTTGCATCTTTTTTATTGTCATTTTTTGTCTTTTTTAATCAGTGAAAATCTTGCAACTGACACCTCCGGGTTCCTCTGAACACTTGCTGTTTGTTGGTGTGTTCAGTAATCGATCCAAGCCCATCAATCATTCATTAACTCTTCACACACATCTTATTGATGCTTCACAAGATGCACTCTACAGCTTGGAAAAATACATTAATAGCCTAATCAAAAATGTTCTTATAACTGTCTTACTAAGAAGAAATGTTTATACCAGCGCTCTAGACTTACTTTTCCTATAGTGTGCCCTAACTTAAAATTTAAAGGGATAGTAGCATTTTTTTAAAAAGTGGGGTTGCATGATCTACAAATAGCCCCAAAGGGCTGGAAAAAATTATATTATAGCGAACAATGGAACTGTGTATTTTTTTTTTCACGTAAAACCTCTTTTACGCCGCGAAAATAGGCCGTTTCTTTGGGTCCATTCACAACAATGTATGTTGTAAATCTCTGGGCAGGACTATGGGCTGGCGTTGCTAACGGGAGGAGTGCAGAGTCGGCTACTGCAATTAAAGTACTTAGGGGCTATTTGTAGATCATGCAATCTCACTTTTTTAAAAAATGCTACTATCCCTTTAAGGAGCACAAGCAGAACATTTAGTGGGCGCACAACATAAATCGACTTGCAACGCAAATATTCACATTTTCTTTTCATTCATGATCCACACACACATTGGCCTGACACCTGTAGTGACAAATTCCAGATTCTTTGAGTTGCCCCTTCCACGTTTCACCAGTGTTAAAATTTAAGAAAAAAAAAAAAGTCTGTCTTAAATTTTAGGGGCAAAATGTTAGGGGCATTCTGGAGCCCTGATTTATTCTCTATAATTATTACTGTAAATAGTTAAAGGGGCAGAGGTCAACCTTCATGAAAGCTGCAGCTGTTGAGAGTGAATTTAAACATGTTTTTGTAGTACAATGTTTATTAAACTGCAGTCATCATAAATTATATTAATCTAAGGCAGGATTTATAAATTAAACATTACAAAATTACAGTTTCAAACAAAACTCTGTGTGGCCAAAACATTTTCAACATGTTGGGCTTTAAAAAGCTCAGCGGAGTGAGACCTCTTCTTGTTTTTCGTCTCTCTGGTGCAGCACTGAACCCGGAGCTGTCACACAGGCCCGAAGCCCCTCCCCTTCTCCCCCCTCCCCCCTCCTCTCGCACTCACAGCGGGCGGCTCTGATTGGTGGAGACTGGTAGTTGGGGGGCACGCGGACGACGCGGACCCACTCGTGATCTGATCCAGGGGAGTGGGTGTGGCTTAGAGAAATCTTCACCCGCTGATTGGCTGTTTCCTGATCACCGCTGATCACAACAAATATGGAGCTTATGGAGTTTTTTTTATTATTATTGTTTAATTCATGTTTCTTAAAATTAAAATAAATTAAAGGGCAACACAAAAAGAACAAATTGTTGTATTTTAAATTAAAAAACACAACAAAAATACACTGGAAAATTATAATGAAGTCAATGAATTTGGTGAATGGTAAACTTAAAAAAGAGAAAATAGAATATATAATTTAGCAGACAGCTTTACTGAGTAGTAACAACAACAATCATAACAACTCTAGTCTTTGCACAGTTTTTTCTTCTTCTATTGCACAGTTTATACATCATGATGCATATTTAATGGTACAGTTTTTTTTCCTTCTATTTATTATATTTCTAGTATTTTATCTCATCATAACACATTGATGTACTTAATTATTTATGGATGTATATAGCCTATATTTTTCCCCTTACTTTTCTTATCTCTATTTTATTCTACTCTACGTGCCCTTATATTATATTATATTATATTATATTATATTATATTATACATATGTCCTGCTCCATCCGGTGGTCCTGCTCCAGTCGGCGGTCCTGCTCCTCCTGGCGGTCCTGCTCCATCCGGTGGTCCTGCTCCAGTCGGCGGTCCTGCTCCTCCTGGCGGTCCTGCTCCATCCGGTGGTCCTGCTCCAGTCGATGGTCCTGCTCCTCCTGGCGGTCCTGTTTCCGGCGGTCCTGCTTCCAGCGGTCCTGCTCCATCCGGTGGTCCTTCTCCACCCGGCGGTCCTGCTCCTCCTGGCGGTCCTGCTCCATCCGGTGGTCCTGCTCCAGTCGGCGGTCCTGCTCCTCCTGGCGGTCCTGTTTCTGGCGGCCCTGCTTCCAGCGGTCCTGCTCCATCCGGTGGTCCTTCTCCAGCCGGCGGTCCTGCTCTACCTGGCGGTCCTGCTCTACCTGGCGGTCCTGCTTCCGGTGGTCCTGCTCCAGCCAGCGGTCCTGCTCCACCTGGCAGTCCTGCTTCCGGCGGTCCTGCTTCCGGCGGTCCTGCTCCATCCGGCGGTCCTGCTTCCGGTGGTCCTGCTCCTCCTGGCGGTCCTGCTCCATCCGGTGGTCCTGCTCCAGCCAGCGGTCCTGCTCCACCTGGCAGTCCTGCTTCCGGCGGTCCTGCTTCCGGCGGTCCTGCTCCATCCGGTGGTCCTGCTCCACCTGGCGGTCCTGCTCCATATGGCGGTGACACTCTACTCTCCCTGGAGGAAGTGTCGGCAGAACTGAGGAGACTGCGTCCTGGCAAGTCGGCTGGCCCTGATGGTGTTTCAGCCAGACTCCTTAAGGACTGTGCTGCCCAGCTGGCTGTGCCTCTCCGTACCATCTTCAACCTGAGCCTGCAGTCATGTAGGATCCCTCTTCTCTGGAAGACCTCGTGCCTGGTGCCGGTTCCCAAAGTGGCGAGGCCAGCAGGAATCAGTGACTACAGACCAGTAGCCCTGACTTCTCATATTATGAAGACTCTGGAGAGACTACTACTTCGCCACCTTCGACCTCAAGTGCAGCATTCTGTGGACCCCTTGCAGTTTGCATACCGGGAGAACATTGGGGTGGACGATGCAATCATCTACATGTTGCATCGGATTTACTCTTACCTGGATGAACCTGGGCGATATGTGAGACTGCTGTTTCTAGACTTTTCCAGTGCCTTTGACACAATTCAACCTAGTATTCTGAGAGGAAAGCTGGAGAAGATGGGTGTAGATCCAACCATCATCTTGTGGGTCTATAACTATCTTACAGAGCGGCCACAGTATGTGAGGCTGGGGAATTGCATGTCAGACACAGTGGTGAGCAGTGTAGGAGTACCACAAGGTACTGTGCTCTCACCTTACCTCTTCACACTTTTCACTGCAGATTTCACATCCACATCTGAATCTTGCCATGTTCAGAAGTACTCTGACGACACGGCCATAGTGGCATGTGTGAAGAAGGGACAGGAAGATGAATACAGGGACCTGGTGGGGGCGTTCACAGACTGGTGCAACAAGAACAAACTTGTTGCTTAATACATCAAAGACCAAAGAAATGATTATTGACTTTGGCAGGTCCAAAAGATCCTTACGGCCTGTGACTGTGGATGGGGTGGACATTGAGAGGGTTCAGTCATACAAGTACCTTGGAGTACACCTTGATGACAGGCTGGACTGGTCCGTACACACAAATTATGTGTACAAAAAGACACAAAGCAGGCTCTTCTTTTTAAGAAGACTCAGGTCTTTTGATGTATGTAATGTAATGCTGCGTATGTTTTATCAGTCTGTCATTGCAAGTGTTACATTCTTTGCTATTGTCTGCTGGGGTAACAACATCAAGGTCAGGGACAGGAACAGACTAGACAGGCTCATCAAAAAATGTAGCTCTGTGATGGGGGAGGGAGCGGAGCTGGTAGAGGCTGTGGTTAAGTGGAGGATGGGGTGTAAGTTGAAGACCATCCTGGGTGACCCCCAACACCCTCTACACAAAACCCTCTCAGGTCAGAGGAGCAGCCGAAGCAAAAGGCTCATCTCCCTGACCTGCAGAACAGAAAGATTTAAGAGATCATTTGTTCCTGCTGCAATCGTTTTATATAACACTTGTTAAAATGTATTTTTGTGTTCATCTTTTTTGTCATTGTTGTGTGAGCTACGGGACTAACGTGAATTTCCCTGCTAGGGATGAATAAAGTATTCTCTATTCTATTCTCTATTCTCTATGTGCGCTACACTTGATACTTGAATTTCCTATGGGATGAATAAAGTATCTCTAAGTCTAAGATTTTACATTTACCTAAAGAGGAACTATACAGGATTTTTAGCTCAACTCTGCTATATTTGTCCTTTAATTAACCAGCTCCAGAGTCCTAGTTCTGGTTAAAGCAATGACTAGTAACTAGTTCCAAGGCTCTCTGCCTTCCACCTAGCGTCTCTTGGCTGAAAACCAACCTTAAAGATCAGAGCCTCCGACCCAAATCTCTGACAGATAAGACTACACAGATATACACATGGTAACACTGTATATATCCACTGCTCCATGGATTGATTTCTCACCGGCTGCGTTGAAAACAAATGCACATGGAGGAGAGGAGGGTTAGCAACACATGAGGAGAAGCGACCGGACTTGCAGAGTTCTCCTTTAAATACACAGTGATATATTACATTGCAAATTTTAAATTAAAATTTAAAAGCCTAATTTAATTTAAAAAAAAAAATGTAATGATAAACTAGAGAATGCATTTCCTGAAGGAAATACGGGTAAATGCTGAAAGCTGGAAGCTGAATGAGCTGAATAAATTGCTGAAACAATTCTGAATTAAGTTAAGAAACTTCTGAATCAATCTTGAAGAGATGAAACAATTTATGAAGAGTATGAAATGGTTGGAAATCATTTGAATTGTTGAAGATCAGTATGAAGAAGTTGAAAGGCTAAAGTCTACTCAGATTTATTTAAAACTGACAGTTTGAAAACATTTTTGAACCATTACTAATATAAATGAAACAATATATGAAGAGTAAAAGTAACAAACTCACATGGAGGAGAGGAGGGTTAGCAACACATGAGGAGAAGCGACCGGACTTGCAGAGTTTCCCTTTAAAGCAGAAGTGAGCGATAATTTTGTGTTAAAGGGACAACGAGGAGTTTTGGAAAAGCGAAGCGTTTTCACACTACATTTATGAGCCTCCGCGCACACCGTAAAATTCTTTGACCGGTGCAAGACGGACTCATGTTTTCATTCATCAATAATTAAAGTCAGAGGTTCAAAGATGATCACATACCGTTTTAGTTCCGACCATAAACAGCGATTCAGCTACGTTATTCTCATGACTCGTTGCGAAACTGAAAGTAAAGAAACGCTGGTCGGCTCGACCAGCATCTCCGCCACCACTAATAATATAACGATAGAGACAGAATGATATATTTATCGAAAATGGGCCCATTAACAAGTGTGGGTAGCGGAGATTCATCCACATTAACGTGAGACTTTTTTATAACCGATTAGAAACTCCTCGTTGTCCCTTTAATATAAGTCTTAAATAGTTATATCTTCCGACAGCAATCACTTCTATAGAGTGTTTGGACCGAAACACGGGTCTGTCAGTCACTCTGCTCTGCTCTGAGCCGAGGAGAAAACTTTTCTCGTATCCTACAGTTTTTATCCAATGAGGAGAGAGAACGGCATGCAGGGCTGTGTGTGCAGCCAAGGAACGCCGTGAATGTGGCGACGTAGGGACGAAGACTGTTATGGTGCGTTCAAGGAAACTCGTAACTCGTGTTTTTCCGACCTGTGGTGTCGTACCAGTTCGATCTGGTACGAGTTCACGGGTCGGAAGTTACGAGTGGCCGTTATAGTGACTTTCACAGGTAAAACAGGTCGGAAAAACACGAGTGGGTTGCCTGCAACGCTACAAAGTCGTAAGTCGTGACTTGAAGCCGTAATTTACGGTTTCAAAAGCCTGTCTGGAACGCAGCATTAGCCAAAACGACCGGATCGCTTACTTCTGCTTTAAATACACAGTGATAATTTACATTGCACATTTAAAATAATTTAATAAATTAAAAAAATCTAATGATAAATAACATGAGATATTACATTCATTGTTTTTATTTGGCTTTATGATACAGAATATTTTACACTAAACCCCATTAGACATGAGCTCTCTAGCTGTAGTTACCATGTCTGACCTCCAGGGGGCGATGAGCAGCAGAAACAAACTTTTTTTTTTTCAGCAGCAGCCTCTTCCGGCGGTGACGTCACGGTGACGGACCTCGGAGCGTTCCTTTCCTCGTGCCGTCAGCGGACCCCAACGTGTCCCGACAAAATGGCACTTTACAATTTTAAGAAGATTATGGTGGTTCCCACCGCCAAGGTGAGTTTTTATTTCACGTGTTTGACATTTTATAAAGTAGTAGTTACGGTTGTTTTGTTTTTTTCCCGCGTCGTTGTTTTCGCTTTGAGAAAGAAACGGTGGAAGATAGAAAAAGACGAGAAAAAAACATGGAGGAGGAAAACACGTGTTGTGCTACTGCTGCTGTGGACAGACACGGAGACGAGCTGTGTCCTCCTCATGTGTCCATCTGCTTCAAATAATTTACATTTATTATATCGGATTTAACAAAGGAAGCGACTCAGGCTGTAAAACTGTAAATAAACAAAGCGACAGAAGAGTTTTCTTCACAGTTGACATGAACCCAGACGTGTCACATGGAGAAATCTTTAATATTAGGACCTCTAGATTGTTTTTTTCTGTAATGACACATGATTATTTAATGCATCGCTAATGATTTACATCAAACTCGTACAATAAACCAGATGATAAACTATTGTTTCCCCCCTTGTGTCTCCATCGGTGTCCGTCCATTTAAATACCGTGATGCGTGTTGATGCGAGTTGTGGGAACCAAGCTTTGAACTTTGAGCTCTGTCTCTCTATAACTCACCTGCCGAACTGACCCAAACATACTGTCTATACATGGACCTCACATTTAACCTTTATTATATGTTGTCTGCACTTTATTAACAAGCAGTTGTCTATTAAATTGTGTGATTTGCTAACGAGGTTTTGCAGAAAACTGTTGTTACACATGGGTTTGTCACTGAATATTCAGCACTGGTTCAAATGTGCACAGCAGCATTGTTAAATAAGCATTATCTGTAAGAGAACAGCACATTTTGTAGAGATCTATAGACTTACATAGTTGAGTAACATCATGTAGAAAGAAATGCAATATATAAGAGTAAAGGGAAGTATCCAAGTCCCATTGAAAATAAAGAAAACCAACTCGTTGCTGCAAATATATTTTAAAAAAAAAAGAAAGTATAATGTTAAAGTGTTGAGTCCTGACTGTTTACCTTTTGTCTCCCTGCAGGATTTCATCGACATCACTTTATCCAAAACACAAAGGAAGACGCCCACGGTGGTGCACAAGCATTACCAGATCCACCGCATCCGACACTTCTACATGCGGAAGGTGAAGTTCACTCAGCAGAACTACCACGACCGCCTCACGCAGATCCTCACCGACTTCCCCAAGCTCGATGTAAGTCTGCTGGACACTTCATTTTTTAAATTTGTCCAAATTAGTTTGCAATATTTCATTAATTATGATTATTTTCCCCCCTTCCCTTCAGGACATCCATCCGTTCTATGCCGATCTGATGAACGTGCTGTACGACAAAGACCATTACAAACTGGCCCTGGGACAGATCAACATCGCCAAGAACCTGATTGATAAGTGAGTTTGTGTCTGATCTTATGATGTTTTTTGTGACATTAATCACCTTTAACAGTTATTTGTCTCCATGAATAAGATCCCAACCCAAACCAGTGAACAAACACCACTTCTTCTTATTATTATTATCATTTTTTTTATCATCCCTGCAGCGTTGCCAAGGACTACGTGCGTCTGATGAAATATGGAGACTCTCTGTATCGGTGTAAACAGCTGAAGCGAGCGGCGCTGGGTCGTATGTGCACCATCCTGAAGAGGCAGAAGTCCAGTCTGGAGTATCTGGAGCAAGGTGAGAGATGGAGGAAATAAAAAATGTTGATTATTACTTTTAACAACATCTATGTCACATCTGCCCGTCCTGGGTGAGGGATCCCTCCTCTGTTGCTCACTAGGCTTGGGCGGTATCCAAATTTTGATACCGTCAAACTTCCTCCACATTTTACCACGGTATACGGTATTACCGTGACTAATTAAAAATGATAACGTAAGTGGCATTACCGAACATTGGCTTGTGTCTTCACCATTCAGAAACTGAATACTAGGGCTAAACATTATAGCAGACCAAAATCTCATTGGTCGATTGGTTGCAGGTAAAAGTAGGCTAAAACATATTAAACTAACTGAAAATTCAACCACACATAAGTGCTACTGGACATATAATCAATTTTAGACATTAAATTACTTTTATTTAATATTTAATCCTTATCTCCTGTGTAAGTGCATTGCATTTTTTCATGACGGTATTGAAATTGATACCGTTGCTATTTTTAAACACCTGCAGTATACGGTATTACTGTAATACCGCCCAAGCCTATTGCTCACCCTGAGGTTTCTCCAATTTTTCCCTGTTAAAAGGGTTTTCCATGGAGTTTTTCCTCAGTCGATGTGAGGGTCTAAGGACAGAGGATGTTGTTACGATGCCATGTGAAGCCCTTTGAGACAAACTGTTTGTGAAAACGGGCTATACAAATAAAATTGCCTTGTCTTGCCTTAGGCGTCAATTATCTAAAATGTGTCGTCATGTTTATTTTATTCTTCTCAGTTCAGAAGCTGCTTTAATACTTAAATAACCGTCTCAATAACTGTGTCTGTCGTCGTCCTCCTCAGTGCGTCAGCATCTGTCCCGTCTGCCGAGCATCGACCCAAACACCCGGACGCTGCTTCTGTGCGGTTACCCCAACGTCGGCAAGTCCAGCTTCATCAACAAGGTAAACGATGCGACGCCCGACGACACGTTATCAGCGTGTGTGACAGAAAACCCTCGTCGCTCTGTGAAGCGGTTAATGTGGTGGTTTTGTGTTGTTTTTCATCAGGTGACCAGAGCGGACGTGGACGTGCAGCCGTACGCCTTCACCACCAAGTCTCTGTTTGTGGGTCACATGGACTACCGGTACCTGCGCTGGCAGGTGAGACGCTGTTACATCACTCGCACGTCACCGGGGTCGTCGTGTTTTTGTGTTGCACGTTGGGTTGTCACGGGAACCGACACTTCCGTACCAAGTAGTGTTGTCACATACCGGTACCAACAAGCGTTTCGATGCTTATCGATACTTTTCCAAATAAAAAGAGAACACAAAAAATTTCATTATTGACTTTATTTTAATAGATATCTTATATAACATATACATCACCACAGTGACGGCTGGTATCAATGGGCTAGTGGGGCTAAGCCCTCCCTACATTACACAACAAAAGATGAGGAAAAAATATTATATATAGGCTATATTATATTCTCTAAATAACATACAAAAGATTGTTCTAAGTCTTAGTAAAATCGGAACTGGCAACAATATTAAAGCAGATATCATCGGCACGGCCGTTTCGGCTAATGCTGTGTTCAAGGCAGGCTTTTGAAACCGTAAGTTACAGCTTCAAGTCACAACTACGACTTGGTAGCGTTCCAGGTAACCCGTAGCTCGTGTTTTTACCGTCCTGTTGTCTGTGAAAGTTCCCTATAACGGCCACTCGTTACTTCCGACCCGTGAACTCGTACCAGATCGAACTGGTATGACTTCACAGGAAGGAAAAACACAAAGTACGAGTTTCCTTGAACGCACCATGAGTTAGCAGCCCCCGCCCTTGTCAGGCATCAATTGGTCCTCGTGCTACGTCACCACATTCACGCGCATCCCTTGGCTGCACACACAGCCCTTCATGCCGTTCTCTCCCCTCATTGGATAACACTTGTATCCCACAAGGAAAATGTTCTCCTCGGGTTACAGCAGAGCAGAGTGACGGAGAGACTCGTGTTTAGGCTGAAATACTTCATGTAAGTGATTGCTGACGGAAAAGAGGACTATTTAGGACTTATATTAACAAAAACATTCCACTGATATCTGCTTTAAATAGTTTCAAGAAAAACACAGGATATCTCTAAATGGGCTAATTTTAATCAGCCCCAGCTCACCGAGTCTGCTCTCATTCATTTTCCCACTGTGGATGATTGACAGGTGCCATGTCCCGCCCTCGCCATTGACTGACTGTTGGGGCTAATTTCATTCAGCCCACAGGCCGATCGGTTCTGACCAATCAGCAGCGGGCTGACGCAGGGTCAGTGATTGACAGGTGCCATGTCCCGCCCCCTTGGTTTACTTGTCATTGGGGCTAATTTCATTTAGCCCAACACCGCTGTTTTCAGACCAATGACAGGAACCGGAGGAAAAGTTGTGTTGTTGTGGGAGGGAGAAGACAGAAAACAGCGGCGCTAGGCGCTAGCATCACAGGTAGCATTACTTTACTGCTCTAAACTGTCTTTGCTAACATGAACGAAGTGGAGAATCTAGTTTCTAAACTCACCGGGAGCACCAGACTTAAATGACATGGCGATAACAGACCAGAAAGGCCGTAGATATGAGCTGCATATATCGTCTTTTTCTTTTTTTTAATTGAGCAATATCGTCGTGTGTGTGTGTGTGTGTGTGTGTGTGTGTGTGTGTGTGTGTGTGTTGTGTGTGTGTGTGTGTGTGTGTGTGTGTGTGTGTGTGTGTGTGTGTGTGTGTGTGTGTGTGTGTGTGTGTGTGTGTGTGTGTGTGTGTGTGTGTGTGTGTGTGTGTGTGTGTGTGTGTGTGTGGTGTGTGTATGTGTGTGTGTGTGTGTGTGTGTGTGTGTGTGTGTGTGTGTGTGCGCGATAACCAGGTGAAGTTTTTTTTTTTTTTTTTGGACTAGACCCTTCTACTTAATGCAGTGTGTAGGCCTAGTTAGTTGCTATACTTTTGTGAGATGGGATAACCCTAACTTTTAGCTGTGTTAACCATTTAATGGGTATAATTTATTTATTAGGCCACCCAACTAATTTGACCACCAGCCGCCACTGCATCACCACATAAAGGTTGTAGGATACAAGGAAAGTTTTCTCCTCGGCTTACAGCAGAGCAGAGTGACTGACAGACCCGTGTTTCAGACCAAACACTCTATGTAAGTGATTGCTGTCGGAAGATATAACTATTTAAGACTTATATTAAAACAAATATTCCGCTTACTTCTGCTTTAATTACTGAACTCTTCCTAAGTTGAAACATTAGTGTTCTGTTGTTTAAAAATAAATATCAACTTGTTTTCTTTGCTTTATTTGAGGTCTGAACACACGTATCTGTTCTGTTATTTTTTTGTATGAATTGTTATGTTATTGTTATTGCTATGAGCGAGTCTGAACAGCGCGTGGTCTCGCTTCGGCTGTACAGACCATAATACATCCATGATGGTCTGGACTAGAGAAAAAACAAACGCGTGTGAACATGAAACATACGAACTGAAAAATGAAACAATGTGTCATTTTTGCACCAGTTTGACTTGGAGGATAAAAGTAACGACTACATGACTTTCTGTTTGTGTTGAGCCACATTCACCATTTTAACTCTGTTCTTACTTCATGTTGCTGCTGCTCTTTAAATTCAGAGCAGTGTGAGACGTTGTTGAGGCACAGTGTTTTGATACTAGAAAGTTTGATGTGAAACAGTTTTTTTGTTTTTTTTAATCGAGTATCCTAATGAATTTAGAGGCACATCATGGGTTGTGTTCTGTTTTTGTTTTTTTAATCGTGGTATTGAATAAGTCTAGAATTGTGGAAATTTGCTGGTATTGGTATCGACGACTGAAATTCTGGTATCGTGATCAGCCTAGTTGTACACACAAGGAATTTGTAGCTTAGTGAAAAGAAAGAAGCAGGGTTAGGGTTAGGGTTACATCGATTAGTTATCGTATGTTTTTCCTGTTTATTGTTAAATTTCTGCTGCAGATTCTCCTACTTTCAGTTTAAACACCAGAAACCTGCTCACAGTTTTTAGTTTTATTTATTATTCCACACTTCGTCACCTCTGTGATTATAGACTAACCTGTGTGTGTGTGTGTGTGTAGGTGGTGGACACCCCCGGGATCCTGGACCACCCGCTGGAGGAGAGGAACACCATCGAGATGCAGGCCATCACGGCGCTGGCTCACCTGCGAGCCGCCGTCCTCTACGTCATGGACGTGTCGGAGCAGTGTGGCCACACGCTGCAGGAGCAGCTGGAGCTGTTCAACAACATCCGCCCGCTGTTCGCCAACAAGGTCAGAGAGACACCACAACAATAACAACACGTTGAAACATGTTCACTGCATTGATAATAATGGACTGGACTTTATTTCTCTTTATAATATGGTGGAAGTTTGTGAATGAAGTTTCTTTAGTTTCTTTGTGAATGTTTTGTTTTCATCTCGTCACTAAACCGGTTCGGTTTCTTATGAATTTGATCAAGTTTGGATTTTAATTCGCTGTTACTGAAGTTATTATTGAAGTAGAGTAAAAGTAAAGTGATGTTTCTTTCTTATCAGGCACAAATTAAAGGGATAGTTCAACATTTTGTCAAATTCGCCTATTGCCATAATCCCTCTCTTAGGAGTAGGTTCATTACCTTTAAATGTCAGTGCAAGCTGTTTTTAGAACGGTACTTTCACATTTCCCTCATCAAACTCATCAAATACACAATCCAACAACTCCAAAACGCTCTGGTGGACAAGTTGTGACCTGCACATTCACCACGCTATGAGATAATAATGTATAGTTATGTAATGACACATGAAGAAAATACTCGGAACTACTTTGCACTTTTGAAATCCCTCCGCCCAGCAGCCGTGTCTGGAATGTAGTTCCGGCTGCATTTCCCTCTAAAACAACTCTGTCTGGTAACGTTGTGTTATTATCTCATAGCGTGGTGAATGTGCAGGTCACAACTTGTCCACCAGAGCGTTGTGGAGTTGATGGATTGTGTATTTGATGAGTTTGATGAGGGAAAGGCGAAAGTACAGCGCGCCGTGCAGAGCTCACGTCTCTGCTCTGCCGTTCTAAAAACAACATGCACCGATAATTAAAGGTGATGAACCAACCTACTGCCTATAGGGATTATGGTGAGAGGAGAAATTTGACAAAATGTTGAACTATCCCTTTAAAGTTTGTTGTTGCGAACGCTTCTTTCTTTTTAGATGTTTAAACTCTTTCCACTGGTTTTATTTCTGTCTGGAGCCGAAGCCTGTGATTAAATAGATTTAAGTTGGAGTTCATTAGCACCTCATTATGAATCTAATCAGGGACCCTATTGTCTTTTTGTCCTACTTTGACCTTTTTCTTCTTTATTTTATTTTTAAATTAAGTAAAAATTAAGTAAATTATACAAAAACAACCGTATAAACTTGTGTAAAGTTGAGTTAACGCTGCGTCTCGCTCTCTGCAGCCTCTCATCATCGTGGCCAACAAATGTGACGTGAAGAAGATCAGCGAGCTGCCGGAGGAGAACCAGGTGAGTGGAGTGGAGTCACGGCGTCCGGAGGTTTTACTTCACGTCGCGGCTTCGTCTTTGACCGTTTTCCGTCTTTTTTTTCTCTCTCTGTCGTCAGAAAATCTTTGCGGAGCTCTCCACGGAGGGAATCTCTGTGATCGAGACCAGCACGCTGTCGGAGGAGGGCGTGATGCAGGTGAAGGCCGAGGCCTGCGACCGGCTGCTCGCGCACCGCGTGGACAACAAGATGAAGGGGAAGAAGGTGCACGACGTCCTGAACCGGCTGCACCTGGCCATGCCCGCCAAGAGAGACGAGAAGGTGAAGACGCTCACAGCTACACAACCAAGCAAAACAAAACACTGACACACAAATACACAAACACGGTGAGAGGAAGAGCCGGTTCAAACAGGAAGCAGGTCGTCGTCACGGTTCAGAAGCATTAGAAAAATATAAAAAATGAGAAACAGCAAAGACAGAATTGGGGCAGTTTGCAATAACATTATATATATTATCGGGCTGTCGGATGGTTAAAAAAATTAACTAGATTAATCGCATTATTATTCAGATTAATCGATTAAAATACTAAATATTATATACACTTATAATACTTGTATTTAATACATTTTTAATAATACACTTTATTTATAGAGCGCTTTTCAGGGAACTCAAAGTCGCTTTACAGACAGTAATTTCATTGCCTTTTGTCTTTTATCTCCTTCTTTATTAACATTTATCTGATTGTTGCTTTTTCTGTTAACATCAACCTGCAAATGGGACTGGAGACGGAAATCAACCTCGGTTATGATCTCATGCATGATCTATTATGATCTCATGCATGATCTATTTATCAATATGTATGTCCCTTTTTTTTCTCTTTTTTTTTAAAGGAAAGAAAGAAAAAAAATATGAATCTGAATTTAGCTTCGCAACAGACAAGATCGATTACGTTTGAGCTTCATCATCTGTGCTGCTTTTACCCTTGAGACTGATGATGTCATCACCAGTCTCAGTTTTAGAGGCTGAAACGTGAACACAGCAAAAGACGTGTTAAAAAACATACAATAATAAGTCTGTATCCTTTTTTTTTTGTTACTAAATATTTTAAGTTTTTCTCCAAAGTAGTATTGTGACATATACAAAGCAAATAAATAAGAGTAAGAGTAAAAAAACAAAATAAAATGACTGAACAAATGAATAAATTAAATAAAAATAAAGCAAAACAGGGCGTTTAAGACACGTAAATAAACTCCTGCATCACCAGTTAATAAACAGTTTGTATCTTCATGTTTGTCCCAGGAGAGGCCTCCGTTCATCCCTGAAGGAGCTCTGAATCGCAGGAAAGCCATGGAGGTGGACGCACCCAAACGCAAACTGGTACGTACGGTGTCCCCAGAGGTCCAAAAAAACAAAAAAAAAAGAGTCCATTAAATCCAGTACAAGTTTGAAAACATCTGGTTTTGTAGAAATGATCTGAATCTACAAAATAAAGTAAATCCTGATGACGTCCAGTGATTAAACATGAACAGTTTGATTTAAAAAGAGCCATTAGTTAATGTTTGTGTTGTGTTGTTTCTCTACATTAGTAGCTATGACTCTAATATTATATTAATATTATTATATTATATTAATTAACACGTCAGTAATAAAACATTTGACTGCTCCCGTCCACAGGAGAGAGACCTGGAGGTGGAGCTGGGTGACGACTACATCCTGGACCTGCAGAGTAAGACGTGTTTTCACCTTAATGACCAAACTGTGACGGTTAAAACTACAATCTTCCTCATGTCCGATGTGTTTTCATTTTTATTTTTATTTTTTAAAGAATACTGGGACCTGATGAACGAGGAGGAGAAGCAGGACACAATCCCGGAGGTGTGGGAGGGACACAACATCGCAGATTACATCGACCCTGAGATCATGAAGGTGAGTCTCTGCTCTCCGTCCTGCTCCAGTTTAATTAACATTTGTAATATCTGAGACATAATTTATATGTATAAGATTGTTTTATAACTTTATAAATGTATAAATACAGCTGTTGAAACCTATTCTCTTCATTCACTGGGTTAAATTAAATGAAGCAGCTTTTTTATTATGAGAAAGATTCATAAAACAGGAGAAACTGGCTTCTTCAGGGTATCTGCGGGGTCTTGAAAAGTATTAAAAGGTGATGAATCAATTTTGGGAAAATTAAGACCCTTAAAAAGTATTAAAAAGTCTTCTCACAGCTTTTTAAAGTCTTAAACTCGTGGACAGCGAATTCAGAAAAAATACCTTCAAAATTTGAGTCCTAAAAAGCATTGTAAAAGTGTGTGAATTTATTCATTTTATTAAAAAAACAAAGATGAACTGGTACATGAAAAAGAAAAGAAGATTATTGTCTTTGTTTTTTGAGAGTGGAGCAATGTTTTGTTTTGTTTTTGATAAAACTTTGCTGAATTCTGTTGTATCATAGTGGTCTATGGTCTTTATCACAAACTAAAACTGTTAGTTTAAAGTGTCACTGATGGTTACAGCTTGAAGTGGCGGTGAGGTATTGAAAAATATTGAGATGGTCTTGAAAAAGTCTTAAAAAGGTATTAGAATTAACTTCAAGATTCCTGTGTATATACCCTGTTCATATGAATAATTATTTTATCACATAAAAAGATTTTACTTAGTCTTATTTATAGACGGTTCTCATATTATCCATAAAGCACCTCTTCATTTTGATCTCCATGTCTCCTCATGGTAATTTAATTTATAGTTTGTGATGTGTGTGAATGTGAAACTGCCTCTAGATATTAGATTATTCAATCATGTCGGCCTTCATCGGTCTGGGCGCTTTTGAAAAGAAATATTTTCCCAGTTTAAATAAAGATGAAAGAAGTTATTAATAAGAGCTAAAGAGCCGAGTGATGAAATGGATGGAAATTAAATACACGTCGTTTTCCTCTTTTCCTCGTTTTCCAGAAACTGGAGGAGCTGGAGAAGGAGGAGGAGCTGAAGGAGCGCGCCGGCGAGTACGACTCGGACGAGGAGAGCGAAGACGAAGAGATGCAGGAGATCCGAGTCCTGGCCAAACAGATCCGCGAGAAGAAGCAGCTCATGGTCGTCGAGTCCAAGGACAAAGACGTGCACGGGCCGCGCATGCCCCGCACCGCCACCAAGGTGAGACAGGACGACACTCGACTCAGAGCTCGATTTTTAAACCAGCGATCGGGAAGTTAATATCTGATGTTTTGATTCGTTAATGCTGAGAGACGTCGGATAAGTTTCTGAAGCTTTGCTGATTCTGGATCAGTGAAAATATTAAGTTGTTTTGTGTGTTTGATTTGCACAGGTTGAAAGAAAGACACTAGAGAAGGAGATGGGCAGCCTCGGTCTGGACATGAACGACAAGGACGATGTAAGTTCTTTGACTCTGTGATATAATAATAATAATGTTATGTATTTCCTGTTATAATGTGAAAGTATTAAATGTTACAGTCGTTTAGCGGAGTTGTGTTGTCCAATGCCATTTTGTTTTTATCAGTCTCTCTTTATCAATCATATTATAAAGTTACAACAACAATAAGTTGAGACTTTTTATTGACCCCCCCATATGGAAAATTTCAATGTTAAAGCAGCAGGAATGTAAAAGAGACATTGTATACAGTTTTGTACAAAGTATTGAAGAATAATATATTTATATATATGTACAGTGCAGTGAAAAATGATTTGCCGCCCCCCCCCTCCTGATTTCTTACATCTTCATCAAACAAATGTTAATATTAGACAAAGCTAACCCAAGTAGCATGAATATAAAGTGCAGTTTTTAAATGATTTAATTTATTAAACAGAAAAAAACAATCCAAACTCACCTGGCCCTATTAAATAAATAATACATAAATTAAACCATCATTTAAAAACTACATTTTATATTAACTTGGGATATCTTTGTCTAATATTAAGTTTGTTTGATGATCTTAAACATACAAATGTGACAAATATGCAAAAAAATAAGAAATCGGGAAGGGGGCCAATACTTTTTCTCAACATTTTATATATATAATATATACACAGTGTTTCATGTGCAAAGGCTGAAATGTATTGCGCTATGTGTGTGTGTGTGTGTGTGTGTGTGTGTGTGTGTGTGTGTGTGTGTGCGTATGGATAAATGTACAGTTAGTGTATAAAGGTTGGTAATATAATGTCCAAGCTGTATAAATTCAACCAGTTGTGGGTAGTGAAGTCAAATGAAATGACAATGACAGAAGTGGTTAATGCTGATTTCTGATCGTTTTCCTCGTGTGTGTGTGTGTGTGTTTCTTTTTCAGTCTCACTACGCTGAACAGGCGCGACGATCCCGCAGCGTCGCTAAGAAACGCAAACGTGAAGCTTCGGCTCCTCCGACCTCCAAAACCCGCAGCCAGAGCGCCTCCCGTCCTCCACGAGACCAGTCCGGGATAAGAGATCCAAAGGTACGAGACTTTGTTTTTATTTTAACAGGTGGCAGAAGGCGATGTCGGCTTCTCTCCTGTCAGGATTTTACAGAAGATTGAGTTTCAGTGTTTAACGTGTCTTTTTCTTTTTGTCTGTTTCCTCCTCAGATGGCGAAGAAGGCAAAGAAAATCATGAAGAACTCCCAGAGAGGAATGAACCGCGATGGAAAGAAGGGAGAGGCCGACAGACACGTGTTTGACCTCAAACCCAAACATCTCCTGGCCGGGAAGAGGAAGTCTGGCACCAATGACCGCAGATAAAAAAAACAAAAAACTGTTCTTTTCTGGACTCTCGAGACCTTCACGCTCTTCTGAGGAAGAGTGTTTTAGTATTTGTGTCTTCATCTGCATTCATTTTCTCCAGCAGCAAAAAAAAAAAAGAGGCTGCAGCTGGGAAGATGCACCAATCCAATTTACATGATTAGTAATTATAATAATTATAATAATAATAGTTTGTCTTGTTTGTCAGCTCCCCAAGTTGAAGATCTACATGGAAAAAGAGACTCAAAAACCATCATGTTCATTAATATCTGCTTTCTTTTCACTGCATTTGTCGAGATCAAACTTTCTGATCCTGATTTACAGTGAATATGTGAAATATTATTCAGTTTTTAAACTGATTTGTACACAATTTCACAGTGTTTTTTCCTCTCTCTCTCTTGCCGATGGTGGTTAAAGGAAAGTTTTTATGCCTTACAGTTTATATATGGCTCAGAAATACTGGGTTTACTTTGGATAAAGTGATGACGATGATGCCTCCTGTACAAATCTTCATTAACAAAGGAGCCAAATAAATACATGAACTAAACCCTGTCTCAATATTGTGGTGCTTTTATTTTGAAAATTCAAAGAATCTCAACGCCTTACATGTTTATTTTTTCTGTATCTTACCGGTTTTAGAGACTCCTTTAAAAAAAAAAAACATACCATGAATATAAACTCTTTATCTGCGTTTGTTTGTATGCACTTCAATCCCTGTAGTAATGACACAACTGCATTTTTAGATAAACTCAGCTATGGTGAGACTCTAAAATTTTTTATTCATGGTTTAAAACGCATTTCTTGTTTATGTTTTTTGTAACAATGCGTTTTAAATGAGATCGTAGCAGCAGAAGAAAACGTGAAACAAACGCGTTTTTTTTTAACTGAGTCTGTTTCGACGAAAATCACCGTTAGGGGCTTTTATTGTGAAAATCCACGGGGCCGGAATTGGCTTCGTTATCGGTCCGTGACGTCACGGAGCAGCAGCTCGTCAACTGTCAACACGGAGTCTGGACTGAACCAGCCCACCTCTCCCTTTTTACCCCCCAACCAAACTACATCGAAGAAAAAAAATGTTAGAAAAGGCGACATTTCCCACCACGGTGTTCCCACGGAGTGAAACGGAGTATTTGTAGACTTTCCGGTAAGTTTAAAAAGTCCATATTTGGGCTTCTTTTTTTTTTTTTAGCCTATTAGCACCAGCGGCTAACGGCGGCTAACTCGGGCTAAGCTAACGTAACATTGTCTAGATTTCAGATGTTGACGCTTTAATTCATTTATTCGTGTTTTAATCCATTTTATGGTGCTTTTACGTGTTTGTCCAAACGCTTCGAGACATTATGTGGCCTAAAGGTTGTTTTTCCTCCTCAGTTACTGACAGTAAGAGGAACTAACTTGAAGTAACGTGACTGACAGCAGCTACACAAGGCTGTTTTATCCAGGAAAAAAGGCTAATGGACTAAAAATAAATAAATAACGGGCTAAAAAAAAATAAAAATCAAAGAGCCACCCTAACCCTGCTTTGTTTACAGGAGCGTCTTATGTGTCAGGTCAAGGGCAAATCTATAACGCACTGGTTTCATATGTGGCAGCTGGAGACAGGCTTATGTTGTCATTACTGTGATATGAGCTGCCACTACAACAATGAGTCCCTCATCCTGACACACACACACAGGGATGACACAGCCCTGTGTGTGTGTGTGTGTGTTGTAACAAGAAAGAAAAGAAAATAGCAACACTTCAACTGAAAGACTGAGATTTACTTTCATTTTTAACCGTGAACATGACACATGAATCTATAATGGGGATGGATCATCATGACAGGGGAGAAAACCAAACCAGGCTACGGTCTGAGAGCTGTTGAAATAATTAGAGCTAAATCTGGGAGATTTCTTAAAATATATATATTTAAATCACTAGTTGGTTGTCTTCATTACCTCAAAATAAATGCTAAATTACAATTCAAGAGGTTTCTGAGATATAAACGAGCTGTAAAAATGGTCATTTTTGCTTTTCATGGTCACTTAAAAACAATATTGTTGATTCTTGATGTGATTTTCCTCCTTTAGTAGGCTACATCTTGTCGATCAGGGCGTCTCTGAGCTTTAGCAACACAACAGTTGTGGTGGTGCTGATTTAATGCATAACGATGTTGAGACACATTTAAACCTTTCATATTAAAATAAAAAACTTTTGTGATTTTGGATTTTACACTTGACTATATTGTGATTTCTGTTATAATAGTGCAGCCCCGGGTGGAAATAAATCACCTCTGATCATTTGACATGTCATTTATTACCAAAAAAATTTTCATAATTAACAGGCAGTGCATTGATTATTTGACTAGTGGATGATGAAATGATTAACTCCACGTCCTTCATTTCATTTGTGTTATTTAAAAAATGAAGTGGTTACAGCCTCTCAGACTGGAGCGTTGTGGTAATATTCAATGATGATAACTATTAAATAATCAAACTCAAATATTAAAATTAGTAATTTCACTATTTTTTGAAGTTAGAGAAGTTATCAGAGGTTGATATCGTTGTGTGTTGTATTACACAAAGAACAACTGCTGTGTCGTGTCGTGTGCAGAGTTTCCTGTTGTGTCGTCGCTGCGCTCTTCTCAGTTTTTGTCTCAGCAGTTCCTCTTGTTGCACCTTCAGGTGCCCACGACGCTCCGTCTGCTGTTGAACCTGTTATACCCACTCACACTCGGTTTCACACGTCTTCACTTTGTTATCTCACACTGTTTTTTTTTTTTTTTTTCACATGCACGCTGCCAAACACACAACCTCTGCCAGACGCAAACGCAGCGCTGCCTGTCGTCATGTGTTTTCCAGCCTGAGATCCCGGACCCTTTAGTCACCTTCCTCTCTCTCTGTGTTGTTGTTGTTGTTGTTGTTGTTGTGCCTCCAGACTCTGGTTGGTGACATCATCAGACTTGGACGCAGACATGCCGGTGGAGAGCGGGAGCAGCGGCGCCGCCCGTCAGGTGAAGCAGAAGAGGAAGTCCCACAGCCTGTCCATCCGCAGGACCAACAGCACCGAGCAGGACCGATCCGGCCTGCAGAGAGACATGCTGGAGGGACAGGTGATCATGACTCGCTGATTTACATTCATATTAAAGGGCAGTTCCAGGTAAATTCAACCTGGGGCTCTAGTTTCCTAATATGTCAGGTTGTCTCCTGTTCTGCAGTAGTTCTGTCTGTCCCCGCATCGCCACAGCAGCGTATAATGGGAGCAGAGGGATCTTAGGCTGTTTACATCCCACAAAACCACTATTTTTTTTTCACAGACAACGGCAGATGGCTTCAAACACACGCTGAGGGGTTTGTTCACTTCAAGAAAGCCGATGTGTTTGTAAACGGAGCTGTAACACAAAGTCTTGCGATATTCAAGTTGATGGCTCACTATGTTTAAAGGTCGTCTGAAGTTCCCGTTTGTTTTGTCAGCAATGGAAAATCAACTCTGAGCCACAACATCTTCATAACAGAAAGAGTAAATTCTTATAAGTGAATTGTTTATTCTACCTGTAAGCGTCAACATGACTATCGCGCGAGACTTCGTAAGACTTTGTATTACAGCTCCGTTTACAAACACTTCAGCTTTCTTGAAGTGAACAAACCCCTCGGTGTGTGTTTGAAGCCATCTGACGTTGTCTGTGGAAAAAAAAATCATGGTTTTGTGGGATGTAAACAGCATAAGATTGGTCCGTTCCCATTATACACTGCTGTGGCGATGCGGGGACAGACAGAACTACTGCAGAACAGGAAACATTAGAAAGAAAATCTATTGAGATTCATACTTTTAGACTTAAAATATTAGGAAACTAACTAGAGCCCAGGTTGAATTGACCTGGAATTGCCCTTTAAACTAGGCCACAGCTTCCTGGTTCTTTCTGGGTGTCACACTTCCCTCCGCCCCCGCCGGCCGGTCATCATTAGCCTTGCGCCCGGCTGTCGCTGTCAGCACCCGTAAGCACTCTGGTTGTAAGCTCTAAGCCAATTAGGTTGTAATGCAGCCGTTTAGAGGGCACAGGATGCTGCTGCATGTTGTCGCTGGCTTAACTGTGCCACAGTTACTGCACGGCTGCTGCTGCTGCTGCTGCTCTCAGGTTATTTTGACACCGTGAGTGTGTTAAAACGGACCGGATTCAGATTAGACGAAGCATTTTTATACTCCACTGATGAGATCATAGAGTCTGACTGAGCTGAGGCCTCGCTGGGTTTCACTAAAGGAACAGTTTCACTTCCTGAGGGGTTGGGTGAAGACCGAGACAAGTTTCTACAGTTCAGCTACATGTGAAATCATCTCTCTGCTCTGAGTTAACGCTTCTGTTTTAACCTGCTGATCTGAACAAGATTCAAGATTCAAGATTCAATACTTTACTGCCATATCGACATGTTGATTGGAGTTAGTTTCAGTGAAAACAAATCACAGATAAAACATGACAAGATATACATAAGATAGATATACTGTATACCTGTGGTGGGGTTAACAGCAGTCCTCAGTGCACCATAAAATAAATAACAATAGTAAAATAGATACAGTAATAAGTTCAACAACCTGAGGAGTAAATACTGAAATAGGCTCTGTCTCCACTTTATAACTTGCACTTGTTCCTGGTTACCAAGTGGAGTAAATTGTGCTAAGTGGAGATTAAGTAAAGCAGAGATAAGTGTAGATGATCAGTGTGAAAACGTGATGTAACAGTGTGATGTTGGCGTTTTGACCCAGTTGATCAGGTTTAATCAGATGGTTTGTGTGTGTGTTGAACTGGAAAAACAACGTTTCGTCTCTCAAATGACAAAATATATGAAATGTGAATTTGCACAAATGCTGAGCGGACTGTGGACAGCTTGTCCATGAAGTCCACTCTACAGCCGACTTCTGATCCTGACCTCATATCATCAGCAGCATTGTTTCTGTTTTGGTTTTTTATTTGAGTCCAGCTGTTTAATATTATATAAATGCATCTGACTGACTGAGTGATGTAGTTTCTCCTCTGGTGAGTGTTGGAGTTTCCTCGTCTGTCGTTGTCAGACTCCTCTGTCAGGAGTAGGGATGTCACCATTATAGATTTTCTTGGTACAATTATGTCAGAGAAATAATCACGATTATTACGGTTATTATATTCAATAATTTTACGACACTATGAATGTGTAAAATCAAATATAGTCAAAATATAACTGCATTACTAATTATACAAACAGTATCTATTAAAATAGGACCAATTATTAATCCTTCAGAGGAAATGTTTGAAGTTGTTTTTGATAGTTTTTTTTTTTCTTACAAATGAGGCACTAACATTTAAGTTCCTACCAGTTCAGTGTTACATTATGTAAATTAACATTAACATAATTTAACCCAGTTACTGTGTATTTACCTTCACTCTGGCGTACAAAGCCAGGTGGTTATCCCGCAGGTGATCGTTCATAATGTTGTGTAACTTTGTTTTCGTTCTGTGCGTGTTGCGCTGATCTGCCGACACGGTTCCGACATAATCTTTTTTTGAAAGTGACAGTATTTGTATAATTGTGGCGTTTAATACCGCAATTAATTGTGAAAACAAGTAAATCATGATGGCATCCCTAGTCAGGAGATAAACTGACTTTTTCAGACTTTTCATTTTATAAAAAAAAAACAAAAAACTGCTGAAATTACAGCACAGACGTCTCAGATCTTGAACGCTGTGGTTACAAAATCAGAATTTAACTGTTTATGGTGAGAAAAGGAAGAACTGATGAAGAGATAATATTATCCCAAAAGAGTAAAAGTATAAAACCTGAATATTTTAGATCATGAATCTTGTCTTCGATGATCAGACGAGGCTCTGTAATGTCTCATTTATAGTTTATTGACTCATTGAACCATCTCAGTGGTTTATTATTATCATCATCGCTGCCCTGCCGCCGGTGTTGAAAGTGGAAGCAGTCAGAGTTTGTGATGCACACACGGTGTAAATAAAGAGCGGTGAGACTGAGGAGCGGTTGAGAGCGGCTGTGGACCGGAGCCAGCTGAGTAAATCCCTTCCTCATGACTCCTTTTGTTTTTTTTCACTCTGGTCCTGTTTTGGTCTCAGTCCTCTGATAATCTGGAGTCCTTCATGAGGATGGAGGTAAGTTTCAGGTGTTTGCCTCCGTGTGTGTGTGTGTTTCAGACCGTAGTAGTGTGTTAGCGTTTAGAAGCTAGCTCTAGCTGTAAAGGTTTGGTTTGGTGTCATTTAGGTTTGATTAGTAGTTAGAGGAGGTGTTGTTGTTGTTGTGTGGTGGTTCCTCCCCTTTAAAGGTCCAGTCTGTAATAATTAACAAGGTTTATTGGCAAAATCTGAATATATATCTGTATAATTGCTATAAAATAAAGTTTTCATTGGTTTTCGTAGCCTTATAATTCTTCTATTATCTATATATAACAAGGGTCTTGCTTTAGAGAGTGTCGCCATCTTGTGCCGCCATGTTTGTACGGCAGCCCGAATGGAAAATCCAGCCAGTCAGAGAGCACGTTTCAAGAGTTTCACGTTCATAAATAAACTAAAAAAGAAGGAGGAAGGAAACAGCAGACATGTGGCAAAATGGTTTAGATTTAGATTCACCTCATCGCTCCTGAAATACTCCCAGTCGTCACAGTCCTGTTGTTGTTTTGTCCTCGGAGGCCACCGTCACCGGGTGCGAGCGCTGCAATCTAGAATCTGAACACTACTTGTCACGGTTTTCCCACGATTTTACGCACTGGACCTTTAAACGTGTGATTTTTGTAGGAGATCCAGCAGCATGAAGGTTTCAGTGACCGACACCTTCAGGAGGTTTTATGTTGTTCTGTGTGATACGCTGCAGGTTACAGTCACATGACTCAGACGTCGGCTGCTCATTGGACGGTTTCTGTGTCATCGAGGTCGTTTCCTTCTCCACATTCATTTCCATCCACATGTTTCCACTGCATTTAAAAAAAAATTTCACATGAAACCTGAATGGAAACAGACTGAAGAGGCTTCACAAGCTTCCACACAGATTAATTTGTTTGGATTATCGTTTGTCAGAGAGATTCAGGAAACATGGGAATTGAGGGGAAATTCCCTGAATTGTTGATGTTGTGAGGAAGCGAATCTGCTCGTACAGCGAACAACACAGATTTCCAGGAGAGAGTCAGACTACTTCCTGTTTGAATGTTGAAGGACATAAACACAAATGCTGTTGACGATGTAAAAGGCCAGAACGTCTTGTCTTACTTGCAGGAGGAGAGTGTGTCCTTCAGTCTCAGACCTTTATGCCCTGCACTTCCCTGGTTCAGTCTTTGTGTTGCTCTCTCTCTGATGCTCATGTACATGTGTCATACGTTTTTCTCTACGTGCAGCAGCTTCTCCTCTGAGCTGCTGCTTTTCTTCAGTACACTTGTGTCAGATGTGTCGCAGCTCTCTATGCTGATTTCTTTAGAAACACAACAACGCCGTGAGCGCTGCAAAGAGAGCTCCACTCAGCGAGCAGCTTCATTATGACTGGACGGAAAAAAGAAAGAGAAAGAGAGAGAAAGAAAAAGCCTTGGAGGTGATTTCTTGTCTCTGCCTTTGCTTCGGACTCGTGAGCAGCAGCGGGAAGAAGAAGAAAATCTATATGAAGGCTTGAATGACGAGGCTTTTCTGTGGAGACAAAGGCAGCGTGCTTGACGAGCCAGTAACACACAAACCCCCTTGTGTCTTTATTGAACACAACCAGCTTCACAGTACTACTGCTGCTGCTGCTGCTGCTGCTGCTGCTGCTGGAGGAGTAGTAAAAGAGGAGTAGGAAAGATGCACATTTAATACAAATGGTCAAATAAAAACCTCCTCAGCGTCTAGAGCAGCTTTGGTTTTTGTCCATATTCTCAGGACGTCTGGTGTGAGCTCCTCCACTGTGACTGTCGTCGGGTGTAAACACAAATATTTAAGATATGAAGCCACAACGTCTTGGTTTAACCTCCATTATTCATTCATGCTTCGCAGTCTGGAGTCTGGATTTTCTTATTTTCAAGTCAAACATGCAGGAATACATTGATTTAATTAATATGATATCTAATGAAGTTGTGCTGATCTGACTCTCATCTCCATAATATCTTGTTTTGTTTTATTTTAGACACAGAGTACGTTCGTAACTGGCAGGTTGAGAATTTAAAAGCTTTTTTGTGCATCTGCTTTCTGAGATGGGATGAAAGTCACGAGTCAAGGTTTCACACCAGTGATCTAAAGTCTTGAAACAGAGGCTTTTATTTTGTTGGACCTGGATGTGGTTTGACCTCCAGGTGACAGTTTGTTTAGTTTTTCATTCTGTGCTTTACATCTGAGCCTTTTATTCTCCTTCACACTGATTGGTCGGTGCACCGTCCTTTCCCCTCAGTGATGTTTGTGTCCTCAGTGTTTATTTTTTTTGTCTCATGTCCGTCTGTCGTCTCCCTGCAGGACTCCAAGCTGCCGCTGTCCCTGAGGAGCAATCTGCTCGACCTGTTCAGCCAGATCGAGAGGGAGTTTGAAAACCTCTACATAGAAAACCTGGAGCGTAAGTCACGACCGCTCTTATCCTGGGGATTAACGGGGCAGTGACGAAGCAGAAATTATTTTAAATAAATCTAAATAAATAAATAAAAAATAGTTTTCAAAGCATCAGATTTGTTAAAATGTACATTTTGCAGGTTTGTGTGTTGGTTTTAAAAATGACATTTCAAAAAGTCAAGTACTTTCTTCTGGCAACACTGGGCAGGACTTATTCTAAAAAGAAACTGCTTTTTTTCTAAATAATGTGACAAATTCTGTAAAATTTGTCAAGAAACAAAGTGTGGCATTGAATTAAATGTGTTCCACATTTGAGTCAAGATTTATTTTCCTGTATATAGACATAAGACTTTTTATTGATCCCACATGTGAGAAATTCACTTGCAACAGTAGCATAGAAGTAAAGGACACTTAAAGGGAGGAATAAAAATATAAAGATTTAACTATTTATAACAAAATATGTACTGTTATGTACAAAATATTATTTAAATAGAGAAAAACTATATCTACATGTTGTTTGATTGGAGAATATAGACAGATGTTTGTGTAAAAATGAAGGTTACACCACTTGACCCTATTACAGTGTTCAAGAGAGAAGTAGTTCAGATTTATCATTGAAGAGCATTTACAAATCAGTATATTTATGTCTTTTTATTTGAACTCAGGTCATTGAGGGTAAAGCTTTTCTCTACATTGATGTTTAGACATTAAGATTTTAAAATGACGACAGTGAAACCTGCGTCATGTTGAATTAAACTGTTGTGTTAAACCTTCAGTGCGCCGCGAGATCGAAACGCTGAACGACCGCCTGGCTGCAGAGGGGCAGACGTACGAGGGGGCAGATTTAGCCAAAGGAGCGCTGAAAACCAAAGGTGAGTCACGCTCCATATTCTTAATATACATTTTACATTTTAAATGCATTGTTTTAAATAACAAGCATCTAATCAGATTAATTCATTTCACTGTTAATTTAATGTGATTATCTTTGTTTCCTCACAGCGAGTCACAGCACGAGTCAGCTCTCACAGAAGCTGAAGACGACCTACAAGGCTTCAACAAGCAAGGTACACGTTTTATTCTGTGTTTGTGTGAGATTATTCTTGTACATGTTAACATAAATAATAACATATTACATTTACAGAAGTGATTGACATGCAGTGTTGTAGGTTGAAATCTGCCTGTATTTGCACTAACACATGTTTGCTGTGGTGTTGTTAATGTGTTCTGCATTAAACAGACGGGTGTTTCCTTTATTGCATATTGAAAATATTATATTATATTGGAAACACGTGTCAGAAAATGTGTATTTATTGAACAGACATGGAAAAGTGAGCTCCACTGTCCAGCATCTGGTGAGTGTGTGATGAAATATTAACGAGAAGAACGAACTGCTGTCTGTCTTTCACCCCCCTTTTTTTTTGCTCGTAGCCACGTTCAAATTCTTGCCATGCCAGAGTAGGTGGATCCCGCAACTTCAGCGTAACCGGTTGGGAGTTGTGGGGTGGAAACCCATGGGTAACTTGTTGATTTCTCCCCCTTGTGTGCCAATATGCATGAACAGCCCAGCCAGGGGGTCGAGCCTCCCTCCCCAAGAGACTTGGTCATTCAAATGTAGGAGTTTAAGTTTATTTTTGGTTTCTGTGTGAGATAAAAACACGACTTTATTATCTCACTAACAGGCTTTTTTTTTTTAATATTCTTTATTTTTTTTATATTTATTCTTAAGTTGCACCTCCTCAGTTTTGGTTCAGCTCCTTGTTGGCATTCACATAATGGTACACTCTGGAGACTTGTGTTAACACGAAGCAGCCGTCGGCCTCAGAACGCTTTCCTGTGCCTTGAAGAGTAGATCACAGTCAAGAAGGCGGAGGAGCATTTCTCCGCTGCTTTAGATCATTGCTCGGCGATGGCAGAGTGTGGAGTGTGTGGTCTGCTCAGACGAGCTCAGCCAAATCAGATTCTGCTTTTTTTTAGTCTTTTAAGATGAACACTGTTAGATTTGATGGTTTTATTGATTCATATCTGTTAAGGTTATAAATTGTCCCCCCCAAAAAATATGATGAGGTTTTATCTAATCAGAGGTTGTGACTGTAGCCTCTCTTCTGATTGGTTGACTGTTTAAGAGCAAAGGAAACCAAATCCTGCAAAGGTTGGTGGGCAGGGCTTTGGTTGGCCGCTCTGTTGTGACATCATAAAGTGACAGGAAGTCCTGACGGCTGGTTTTAAGGCTCAGTTTCTGAATACAGGCTGTGTGCATTTCTCTGTGGACTGAGGCTTTGATACTTTCACAGTATTAATATAGAACCTAGAGCTGCTTTATAATCACACTACACATGGACATCTACCTTTATACTGTATGGAGCTTTAATACAAACATCTACCTTTATACTGTATGGAGCTCAAATTAAAGCTGATTCTCATCATTATACACCAGCAGCACCAGTATATCTATTTTCAGCTCATATCAGCTGATATATCGATTGTGCCACAGACATAACTTTTGTTTCTATAAATAAAAAACCCACCGGCCTGTGAAACAATCCTCTGTGTATCAGTAATAACCAGCAGAATCATGACGAGGCTGCAGCAGATCACACACACTGAAGCTACAAACACTAGTGGAGCATTAACAGCTGGACGCGTTACTAGAGCGAGTCGCTGCCGCCTGCAGCTTACTTTTGCGGCGCTTCACATTTTCCTTAAACCTCCCTTAAAAGTCCCTGTTGCTGCTTTATGTGACAAGAGTTAAACAAGAGTTGCATTTTGAATGAGTTATAAGACAAACTAATAGGGAAAAGAAAAAAACAACCTGCTTGCTAACGACCAGCAATCACCTCCCCCCTCCTGTTTTTTTACTTATTTTTTTTTTGCTTAGCAGTGGTTCTTCACATCCTCAGTTCTGATTTGGACAACAACAACACGACTGGTTTGATGATTTAATATCTGTTTTTGTGGTAACAGATGAAAACTGTTGTTCTCAGAGGAGTGACGCCGTTCTCTCTGCTCTTCCTGCTTCCTTTCAGTTGGAACTTATTTAGTGGTCTGTGCCCAAAACGAACCAAGAGCCCCGTTTGTATCATCCCCATCTTTAATGTAAACACCTCGTCCACCAAACCTCAGAAACACAACTCATCAGAATTAATGTTTTTTATTTTATTAATTTTAACCCTCCTGTTGTCCTCCTGGGTCAAGGAAGGAAGGAAGGAAGGACGAAGGGAAAGATGGAAGGAAAGAAGGAAGGTGAGATAGAAGGAGACGGGGAACAGATTGGGTTAATTGGGTCAAAGAGGAAGGAAGAAAGAAGGACGAAGGGAAGGAAGGAAGAAAGGAAGGGAGGGAGGGAACAGATTTGCTCAAGGAAGGAAGGAAGAAGGGAGGGAAAAAGGAAGGTAAGATAGAAGGAGAGAGGGAACAGATTGGGTTAATTGGGTCAAAAAGGAAGGAGGAAGTAAGGATAAAGTGAAGGGAGGGAGGGAGGGAGGGAGGGAACATATTCGTTCAAGGAAGGGTGGGAACAGATCAGGTCAATTGGATCAAAAGAGGAAGAAAGTAAGGACAAAGGAAAGGAAGAAAGGGAATAATGACTGTGGAAAGAAGGAAGGGGAAAAGGAAGGAAAGAAAGATGGAGGGAGGGAACAGATTCGTTCAAGGAAGGAAGAAAAAGGAAGGAAGAAGGGAAAGAAGGAAGGGAAAAGGGAAGGTAAGGTAGAAGGAGAGAGGGAACAGATTGGGTTAATTGGGTCAAAAAGGAAGGAAGAAGTAAGGACAAAGGAACGGAAGGGAGGGAGGGAGGGAACAGATTCGTTCAAGGAAGGAAGAAAAAGGAAGGAAGAAGGGAGGGAACAGATCAGGTCAATTGGATCAAAAGAGGAAGAAAGTAAGGACAAAGGGAAGGAAGGAAGGAAGGGAATAAGGACTGTGGAAAGAAGGAAGGGGAAAAGGAAAGGAAGAAAGATGGAGGGAGGGAACAGATTGAGTCAATTTGACCCATAAGGACAACAGGAGGGTTTTAATACTGTATATACTATATATAAATATAAAACCATAACTCTTTTAAATCTTCTTGCTGCCTCCTCCCTCCTGCAGATTTATCTTTCTTTCTTTCACATGTTTTTTTTTTTTTCTTTTTAATCTACAATAATCCCAGTATGCTACTGTAACCTCCACATACAGCGCTGATACTTAACGTGTCAGATCTGGGTTAATGCATCATCATCATCATCGCCGGCGTTTTGTTCATGAAACATGTGGAAGCATCAGGGAGACGCCGGGGACATTATAGATGAATATTAATAACAAGTAAAAGCTTCTTCTGAGCCCCGGCACATGACAACGCAGCCTGCTGACTGAGCAGCTCCTCAGTGACCCTCAGTTCTGCTGCTGACCTGCTTCCTCCCTCCCCTCCCCCCACCCCGACACTCCCCCACTCCCCCCACACACCCCCTCCACACCAGACCAGACCAGGGTTCCTACACAGACCTGAAAATTAAAAAAAAAAAAAAAAAGAGAGAAATGTTTTGGAAAATAAGATTCAAAATTCAAAATTCATGCTGCTCCCTACAAAGCTAAAATGTAAATATTTCTAATAACGACCAGCATCGGTGTGATTTATACAGAACAGGTGCATCTCAATGAATTAGAATATGATTGAAAAGTTAATTTATGTCAGTAATTCAATTCAAAAAAGTGAAACTAATACATTATAAAGGTCAGGGGTGTCAAAACCGGCCCGGCAGAGTGCGAAAAATTTGAAATTGCACATATTTTTATCAATAAATTTCAGGTTGTTCATATTGTTGTGCATATTGTGTTAAATTGGATTACATCCCAATACAAGTATGGAAGATTTTAGAGCTAGGAACAAGGACTATTAGACTACTGAATGCACATGTCCTCCTACCGAACGCAGCTGGTGATTCTAATGTAATGATGAAAACTGTTTTAACAGTTTTTATGTTTGTTTTGTTCGTGTTTTTCCAGTGTGTAGTTCATGTGGACCGACTGTGCTGCTCTCTTGGCCAGGATTCCCTTGCAAAATGCTCAATGGGATTATTCCTGGTTAAATAAAGGTTAAATAAATAAAGTAGTAGATTAATAATGTACTAAAAACGAAGGGAAAAATTCAAAATTGTTTTTATGTATAGGTTATCATGCTGTTATTTTTACTGGTCCGGCCACTTGAGATCAAGTTGCGCTGTTTGTGGCGTCTGAACTGAAGTGAGTTTTGAGTGAAACATTTTACATCTTTATTTATTTAATTTCTTTTAATTGTAATGATTATGGCTCAAAACCTAACATTCAGTATCTTTAAAAAAAATTGAATATTACAAAAGACCAATTTGAAAAAGCATTTTTTGATATGAAAATGTTGGCCTTCTGAAAACTACGTCCATTTATATTCACTCAGTAGTTGATTTGGAGCTTTGAACTACTGCAAAGGGACTTTTCCATGTTATTATAGTTTATTGAGATGCAGCTTCAAGTGGAGCCGTCGCCTCTGTGTGTAGGAACCCAGTCAGGACGACACAGATCTCCAGACAGATCCATCTCCAGGTGTGGTGTGTTAACGTGTGTGTATGTGTGTGTGTGTCGTTGTTGTTGTGGTTGTCGTTGTCGGCGTCAGATTGTGTCCAGTTTCAAAGCGACCACGTCCAGAGCGGTGTGCCAGCTGGTCCGGGAGTACGCCGGCCACAGAGACGGCATCTGGGACCTGAGCGTCACCAGGATGCAGCCGGTGGTGCTGGGAACGGCGTCCGCAGGTACCGGACCGCACCGACTTCAACTTTATTTAACCGCTGTGTGTGTGTGTGTTTAATCTGATGCCACCTGTTTGGTTTTCTCTCTCTGTGTCGGTCTGTTGAGAATCTTTAGAGGAATAGTTCACCAAAAAATGAAATTCAGTTCATTTAGTGACTCCCCCTCATGCTGATGAGTAGTTTTTTATTCCTCAAAGTGCATCTGGAGACCCGGGAGGCCGGTTCCTAGTCCAATGAAAACTCTATATGAGTATCAATAGTGCCTGACACAAAAACGTCCATAAAACTACACAAAAACCATTTCATATTCCTCCACACTGCTCGTCCACAGCAATCCAAGTGTCCTGAAGGGAGATAGTCCAGAGTTTACTGGAAACGACGTCATTTTGGACATTTTTACAGCCTAAACAGTCCTGGATTGTGCTCTGACGTTCACGCGCCCCAGGCAAATTCAATACAGGACTGTTTAGGCTGTAAAAATGTCCTAAATGACGTAGTTTCCAGTAAACTCTGGACTATATCCCTTCAGGACACTTGGATTGCAGTGGACGAGCAGTGTGGAGGAATATTAAATGGTTTTTGTGTAGTTTTATGGACGTTTTTGTGTCGGGTGCTATTACTCTCATATAAAGTTTTGGTTGGACTAGGAACCGGCCTCCCGGGTCTCCAGATGCACTTTGAGGAATAAAAAACTACTCTGGAGTATTCATCAGCATGAGGGGGAGTCACTAATGACTGAATTTCATTTTTTGATTATTATTATTTTTCATTATTCCTTTAAATTACTGTTCAATCAACAAATCGAAAAAAGTGTGAAAACAGTGATCGATGAATAAAGGTTGTTTTTCGTCCCAACAGACCACACGGCCATGCTGTGGAGCATTGAAACTGGGAAGTGCCTCCTCAAATATCTGGGCCATCAGGGATCAGGTACACTCACGGTTAAAATCACTCTGTTGTCGTTTTTATGAATGAAATGAGGAAACATAATTTCTTAATTCTGAAAAAGCTTGTTGTAATAAATGTGTCTCTGTCTCCACAGTCAACTCCATCAAGTTCCACCCCACTGAGCAGATGGCGCTCACAGGTCAGAAACTCACATTATATACTGTATAATGTTGTATATACAGCTCTGGAAAAAATAGACCATTTAAATGATGAGTTTCTCTGGTTTTACTATTTATAAGATAAGATGCTTTATTGTCATTGTATATCATACAACGAAATTTCCATTTGAGGGCATTCCCAGGTACCCATAGCAGCATTTATAGGTCTGAGTAAAATGAACATTTTTGCTTTATCTGGTAACTACTGACAACATTTCTCCCAAATTTGAAACAAGAATATTGTCATTTAGAGCATTCATTTAGTGCAAACTGAAAACTAGTCAGAATAACAAAGAATATTGAGTCTTTTCCGACCTTGAATAATAATAATAATGCAAAGAAAACAAGTTCATATTCGTTCCTAAACAACACAACATGAATATTTTAAATTAGGAAGAGTTTATAAATCAGTGTTGGGGGGATAATGTTAATGTGGATTTTATAATCTGGTTCTATGGTTCAGGTGATCACCTCATTAAAGAGAATGAGTTGTGTTTGTGTCGGTATTTTAAAAAATGAGTGCCGTACATGTAGAGATGCTTTTATGAAAAACATTTGTGAAATTGGTCTCTTGTATATTTTACTGAAACAGCCTCAGAATAAAATCCACTTTTATTTACTGTAGCTGAAAAAATGTTGATATTATTTTAAATGAAATTAACACATTTGGATTTGGATTCTAAAAACTAAGAAATACTTTTCGTGTGTTATCTTAGTTTTAACCTCAGTGTGTTCGGCTCAGTGACAGTTTTATTAAAACATTGTTAACTCTGATCGTCTCTTCGTCCTCAGCCTCCGGAGACCAGACGGCTCACATCTGGAGATACATGGTGCAGCTGCCGACGCCGCAGCCGGTCGCTGACATGAATGTGAGTATCCTCGGCCTGTGTGTGTGTGTGTGTGTGTGTCTGTGTGTCTGTGTGTGTGTCTGTCCTCTCTCTGATGTCTCCTCTCTCTTCTCCAGCAGACGCCCTGCGAGGACGACGTGGACTTCTCAGATAAAGACGAGGCGGACGGCGAGGTGGAGGGTCCCAATGACTGTCCGTCTGTCCGCGTGGCAACCACCACGCTGCGCAGCCACCAGGGCGTCGTGATCGCCGCCGATTGGCTGGTCGGAGGAAAACAGGTGGTGACGGCGTCCTGGGACCGAGCCGCCAACCTGTACGACGTGGAGACGTCGGAGCTGGTCCACTCGCTCACCGGTAGGACGGAGAGACGGGACGTTACAACGACACCAGCTGGGTTTACAGTACAAAGATTATTGAAGAGATACTGTATAGAAAAATAATCTTTGTATAATTCTTTTTTTTTTCTCTTAAATTATCAAGGAGAGAAGCACTTAAATTTTGTTGTGCTTCGATGACAATAAAAGGAAATTGAATTTTATTTAGCGAAAACAGCTAGCTGGTGGTGGCCTGAAAAGCAATATTTATGAAATTTTGTGAAAGTACAGTTGCTATTTGCAGATGTTTCCATTGAAAGGTGTTTTGCGA